>NW_028318216.1:4239519-4548028 GCF_062004578.1 Staurois parvus
CTAGTTAAACAGATACATGAAAAACATTTTAACAGAAAAAGCACAAGTTTGCTGTCTTTTTGCTTTTTTTAACAACTTGACCTTCAGAAGATTTACCCCCTATCACGTACCTGATAGGAGAATGAAATGATGAGGTCGGCCTCACTGGTGTCACTAGCTCTGATCCTGCTGGAAGTGGAACAGATGGTGCCGTGGGACCAGGGGAACAAGAGTGCCAGCAGGTGTTGCCTGAAGAGCTTGCAGTTGGAGTCCTGAAGAGACTGGCGAACCATCAGTTCAGGAATGGTAGCAATGTTTCGGAATCCCACCTGGGTTAAAAGGGCACTCCGCTTGCACAACAGGATCAGGATAAGTGACGTGTCAGATCTCCAAGCTGACTTGAAGCAGGAACAGTTTATGGTGTGCAGAGCTGGTATAATAGACAGCCAGGCAGGAACTCGAGCAGGACAGTAAGCTGGGATCGGAGACAGGAGCAAGGTCACAGGAATAGCCAAGATCATCAATGGGCAGACAGCGAGGTACCAAATCATAAGCAAGCTGAAGTCAGGAACAGAGCTGGGATCAGTAACTATCAACAAGGCAGGAGTGAAATCTGAAGTCAGGTCAGGAACAAGCCGGGTCAGCAACAAGGGGATCATAGGAGAAAACAGCAGGACACAGGGAAACAGCTGAAGACCAGTCAGCACTAAGCACAGGCAGAAGCATCCTTTAAATAGTCCATCTGGCGCCAATATTCACTGTGTGTGTACACGTGCTTGTGCGAGATCGCGCATTTTTGTGCACATGCATACTTCTGGTCACTATTCTGCGGAGATAGCTGTGCGCATGCACATTTCTATTAGCCAGCCATCTCACAGGAATTCCCTTACACCCCCCTTCCTGACCAAGCCGGTTTTGCAATACGACGCTGCGTTACTTTAACTGACAATTGTGCGGAAGTGCAAAATCACGTATAGATACGTGATTTTGCACAAGAGGTTCGCCCTGTAGCAGTAAAACTGCTATAGGGTGGACCTTAAGTGGTTAACCCTTTCATAACCAGAGTTCATTAAAGCCTAAATGCCTAGAACAAATTTTGCTTACCTTGACAATAACTCTGTGACAAATTTGATGATTTATAACATATCTATAGTCAAAATGTAAAATATATCCAAGTATAGTAACTGAAATCTATCCAGTTTTAGACACAACTAAAACTTAAAAACTCCTTAAATCTTATGAGGACCTGTCAGTATCACCCATGTAAACCACCATTTTGTTAATGGAACCAGCATTTAGCAAGATAGAGCTTGTCTCCTAGCTGCAAACTAGAAAAGGCATATTTTACTTTGCATTGTATGAATTTCTCATTATTGTGACTGGAACGGATGTGCTAAAACTAGGCTTTCTACATTCTGAGTGGATTTTCAACTATATATATGGTGAAAATGTGAAGACCACCACATCTTTGCAAGTGGGCAGGGCTATTTTAATGATTAATGTGGTCGGTTGTGGATACTTTGGGGACTACTCTATCTGGAAAGAAGGTGATAAACTTTTCTGCACAACTTCTTTAGCTCAGATGTTCTTCTGTTGAAAGGGTTACCACCCACAAGGACTTGGCTTGTCTCTTCTGAAATAGAAGTGAAGTGGCTTTCCCCTGAGGTAACTGTATAGAGTCTTCCTACTGTAGGGCTTGCTTGACTGCTACTATGAAGGGTTGCACCAAAGGGAAATTGAACCTCTCAGAGATTTTTGAATCCTAGTGCTCATACTGCAGGTCCTCTGAAGGATCTAATGAATCCTCTCTAGGAGCATTTTAAGCTAGCCAGGTATATACACTCATGGACGCTAGCGGAATCCGTATTGCTGACCGCCCTGGAATTCTGTAGGTACTATACTTTCTTATACTCCTCTTAGGTGACGGTTACAACTCAGGAAACCCATTTATTTCTGCTAAATATAACTCTCTCATGGTTGTCTGTAACCCAGAAGAATGACCTTGAGGCCCCTATCTCTGCGGAGGAGATTGCCACGGCTATCACCACCCTAGGCCCCTTGAAGTCTCCTGGCCAAGATGGGCTTCCCCTGGAGTTTTATTCTACCTACCTGGAGGTTCTGGTTCTGTAATTACAACACCTCTTTGAAAGTATTTTCACAGAGGGTGCCCTGCCAGATTCTATGCGTGAAGCTCTAATAATAGTGATACCTAAACCTGGCAAGGACCCCTCCCATATAGAATCATATTGCCCTATTTCCCTTTTACAGGTAGATATTAAGATCTTGGCTAAAAGTTTGGCTTTACGTCTCAACCAGGTTATCCTATCTTTAGTACATCCTTACCAAACAGGATTTATGCTGGGGAAAAACACTGCTATGAATATTCGTTGCTTAGATATGAGTATACAAGCCTCCCATAATGAAGTTGGTACTAGGGCAGTGGGGATGCTGGACGCTGCGAAATTGTTCGACTCAGTGGCGTAGAGTTATCTCTGGGAGTGTCTGGAGGGCTTTGGTTTTGGGACCAATTTCATTAAATGGGTGCAAATGCTGTATTACTCCCCTATTGCCAGGGTGGCCATCAATGGGTGGATATCAGACACTTTTCCCTTGGACCGAGGGACCCATCAGGGTTGCCCTCTGCCCCCTTTGTTGAACGCTCTTGCGGCTGAACCCTTGGTCTCTTTGCTCAGACGTCATCGTGATATTAGGTTCCTCCGGGTAGGCTCCTTAGTGGAATCCATTAGAATGTATGCGGACGATATGCTTCTTTACCTGGCTGACACAGGTCCCTCTCTAAGCACCACTTTACAGGTCATTGAGGAGTTTGGAACACACTCTGGGCTACGTGTCAACTGGAGTAAGTCACAGATCCTTCCCCTGGATGTCTGTCCTCCATCATACATTTCTGGTGCCCTGCCCTTATGCAGAGTCTCTACAATTCAATATCTGGAGGTATAAAAGTTTAAAATGATCCCTCTGCCTAAATTCCTTTACATATTCTGGCACTGCTACCCCTAAAAACCTTTAAAACACTTGAAGGAATTCTTAATTCATTCATTTGGGAATCGGGTAGACACAAGCTCTCCTGGCTTGATCTCAAGAACCCTACTACGATGGGGGGGAATAGCCCTCCCAGATTTCCTCTTACTACCTGACAGTATAGCTCTCCTATGTTTTTCACCTAGTTAAATTGGAGGCTGATAATTACCAGGCCCTGGTGTGTGGGCAGCCCAGTCGTACCTTGTTTTCCCCCCTTGCAGGTGGCGTTCAGAGACAGCGGACATCTCGGTACCGATGCGCCTCATGACACAATAGCGCACCACCACAAACGTACCTGGGAGCTGGCTCTTTGTCGCGTGAATGCCCCTCCCCCTTATCATTCACATATTCCCCTTTGGCTCAACTCTAGGCTGCCTAAACTCCTCAGTATCCCCAACCCAGAGATTTGGCCTTCTAGGGGCATCATATATCTCCACTAGGTGGTTACGCTTACTGGGCCCAAGTCGTTCCAAACTTTAAAAGAGAAATTTGACCTCCCTAACCATATGTTATTTAGATATCTACAGCTCTGTTATGCCTTGAGGGCCCAATTTCCAGAACCAACTCCTCTACTTCAACCCCTATCTTTGATAGACGTGGTGTTTGGGTCCAAACCTACCAAGCAGATTTCAGTTTTATACACCGCATTGCGCACTCCCACAGTAACTAGTGTAGTGGAGGGGGCCAAATCCCACTGGGAGCCAGATATCGGGCCAATGGAGACAGAGATCTGGGATGAGATATTGGAGGGCACCAAGTTGGCTTCCCCAAGACTCCCTGAAAGACTTACTCAGGTTTATATAATGCATCAAGCTTACCTTACCTCATTTTGGGTCTCTAGATTTTGCCCCGAGCAGAGCCCTCTTTGCTCCTGATGCCTCAGGGACCCTGGCACCTTTTTCCACCTTATATGGTCCTGTCCCATTATCCAGATGTACTGGGAACAAATAATCAAGTTCCTGCATGATCATATGGGCTCACCTTTACAACTAGATCCCAGAGTGTGTCTTCTTGGCCTCCTCCCAGACCTGCCCAAGGACAAATCCCTTGTTATTCTCTTACATGAATCCCTATTTAGTGACCGAAAATGAATCGCACGCCACTGGATGCAGACAACCATCCCCACCCTTCAGGCATGGTTTATTGAAGTCAATTCAACTCTTCCGTATAAGAAAATTATTTATACTCACAGAGGATGCCCCACAAAGTACAACAAAATATGGGATAGATGGCTTTCTTCCCCCATCACCTATGCAACACGACGTAAAAGAATTGTTAGTGGTTGGGTTTCCCCCGCCCCCACCCCCTTACCGGACCTTGTATTACTTTACCCCAGGCATTCAATATCAGTGCACTTTGCTCAGTTGTTTGATTTGTGATATGTACGCTGTCTACTCTTCTTTTGTCGTGCCAACTGTGTTCTGGTAATGCTGCTTGTTGTAACACATGTAGATTCCTACTGCTGTAATACCTTATCGATGTACCATGTTCTTTCTCTTTTTTTATATTGCTTTTCACAACAAAGTTTTTTTAAAGTAAAAAAAAAAAACTTATGGGGACAACCACAAGATTGATATGTAGCTTTATAGAGCGGAACGGCAGAATTTAATAAATCCTTCCAGAAATCCAGGGTAGGAGCCTGGTCAGACTTCCAGTTCAGTACTATGGCCTTACTAGCATAGAATAGCATAAGCCTGAGAGAGGTTCTGGTGGCCCGTGTCTGTGCCAGCGGGTTCACCAGATCCAGTATACATGTTTCTAATGCCAATGGAATGGAGATCGTGGTTAGAGAAGATATAGTTTGTGACCTCAGTCCAGAAGCTAGATGTGATAGGGCAAGTCCAAAATACAGTATATGCAGATGATCGGCCAGATCAGTGACACATCTCTAACACTGAACAGAAACCTCAGGATATATTTTGTCTAACCTTTGTGGTGTTAAGTAAATCATATGGAGGATTTTAAACTGTATTAGCCAATTTCTGACAGAGATTTGTTGAAGGAAAGGATACTCCCACATCTTCCGAATCTTCACTGTCCAGACTTTGCATCTCCTCATGTCACCGGTCATAGAGTTTTTCCAACCCTTGATGAATTGAAGGCAGAAGGGATTTCTAAATTTCAGATAATGGTTTGGTCAAGGACTTGTCTCGCAGAAGCGACTCCATTACCTCAGTTATAGGATGCAACAGGGAAGTGCCAATTTGTTTGTGGTATGCGTGGCAGAGTTGCAAGAACATGAAAAAAAAATTAGTCAGGGAGTATAAATCGATATTTCAACTCATCAAATGTTATAAAAGAGCCCCCAGCACAAAGTTGGCTAAGTGTTTTAATACCCTTGGAAGCACATAAGGAGGGGCCTGGAATGGAATAGAACTCAGGCAGTCTGGGGTTACACCACAGGGGGGTATGTGGGAACCAAGCATTAGAGGAGGAAGAATGTTTAAATACTACTAATTGCTAGGCCCTCTGCCCTGTCCTTATAGATGGCAATAAATCAGGAAAGGTAGACCCCTATACAGAAGGCTACGCAGAGTTTTGTAGGAGCCAATTATGCGCATGGGTCGTCAGCCTTGAATTTACTTATGCTTTTGCAGAAAACATTTGAAGAGCCATCTTATGCGAAGGAGGACAGAAAATGAACTCTGTGATAAGCTACAAAGTGGGATTTATTAGAAATCTGTGCAATTCGGTATTCGGGTGACAAAGGCTACTCATTTATAAGCTGTTAAGGAATCATCAGGAAATAGAAGGCTAATGGTGGATATAGGCCCATGGACAGAAGATATGCCAGTTCAATCTTCACCTTCTAGAATTTATAACCTTTTGAGAAAAAAAAATATTATGTTTGACTGAAGTCATGGGGCATCTGACCAAATTACTATTGTTTTACTTGGCAACCTAAGCCTATGTATATTTCATATACTCATACATTCACAGGTAACCTTCAGCACATAGATGAATGTTTGAAACAAACACAGTTTTGCTGAGCAAAGTGAAAAGGTCTACTCCTTAGTAAACAAACCTGTTATCTGTGCCCCAGCAAGTATGTGGATTATGAGATAATTTGATAATCTCATTAGTTGGTTTTTCTCAAGTGCACCAAATTACAAGGTTCTCTCTGACCTAAAATTTTAACCAGGGTACTTTATTATCTCAAAAGCTAATAAGTGTGCCCCTCCCCTACAGGTGATAATTGTTATGAAACCATATCAAAATGTTAAGCCTTCAAAATGCTTAGAAAAAAGGATATGAAGAAGATCAAAATGTATGCCTTGGTTCCCTATATGAATGAGCCCTAGAGCAGTTTTAGCAGCAGGAACCTCTGTACCTGGGCCACCACCTTACCTCTTTGTTTTACCACTATAGTATACACTGTGGGAAACAGGGCAGAGACGTAGAAATGTGTTAATCTTTCCCTTATGCTTTCCCTTTCATGTGTCGCTTTTAAACGGATCAGTCTCACTTGCCTCACTGTTGGACATATGGGCAAGGGATGTCTTTAGAGACTGGGTGTGAGTAACTAATAGATATGACCCCACCAGAGGAAATCAGTCATTATGGCACACCCTAATGACCGAGGATTAATAACCAAGGGAAACTGGTAAGGGTTTGTTTAGCTTGTTTCCAATTTATGTCACATTCATTACTTTAACAATCAGAAGATATATTTATCTTTAGAATCATAATGTTCTTCTAGCAACACGCCCTCACTGACACAGTGTATAATAGCAAACACACAAAGACTGAATAGTGACAGCTGAGGGACTTGAGTGCTGCTTATACTTTATAAGCTTGCTTTATCTATATGCACCACGGAGGAAATAGAGTATAAAATACATTCTCTTAGTATTTCGGATATATTAACAGTCTGCTAACGTATAAATTTCATAGATTTGTATGTTACAGTAAAATATTCATGATGCATATTATAGCATATACTGTCTAAATCAGGTGTCCTATAAAATAAATATCCACCTTGCTTTAAATCTAAGCTAACTTTCTTTAGGGCTTTGATCTGGTGGGGACATAGAGTCAATAAAATGTAACTCCTTTCTAGGTAAACTACATATATTACAAGGATTTTAGGAAACTTTTTCTGCAGATTACTACATTTTCCTGTTCTGAAGAAATTGCTATTTCAGTGTATTTTTTCCCTAAGTTATTTACGTAGAGTTGAGCTTTACTATGTCCACCTAACCAATATAATGTGTTAATGTAAAAAGTTGACAGTGTCCGCATCCATGTAGTATCGGAAATGTTTTAAATGGCTGACTTCCAAGAAAAGCACTGGGCCAATCACACAAGCAGAAAGTAAGACTTAAGGGGCCAGGCAAGACACTGCACTGCAAAAGAGTTAAATCACAGTTCTCAGCTTTTTGGGGACCCCCGTTCTCTCCCAGCCACCCCTCTGCATCTTTCTTTTTTATATAACAATATACATTTTTTCAGTGTTGGTATGAGTCCTCTTCTTTTTTCTCCAGTGGTGGGCAATCTAGCGGAGGATGGCACTAAGTAATAACATCAGGGCCATCTTCTGCCACAGTTCTCTGTGATTCCAGGGTGGCTTGATGAAAAACCCCCATAGGGCATGTCCATGAGCTTATATGAACTGAGGTTAATGATTTTGAAAGATAACCACCACTGGATTGTGGAGTTTTGAGTCTGTAGAGGACAGTGCTTGCAGAAAAAGATTAAATTCTTGATTGTATCTACAGCAATTGTAATTTATATTTTTTAAAAAAGGTTAAAGGCCAAGTGCATATTTAGTTTAAAAATCATTGTTGTAATGAGCCTAAATCATCGATATAACTGCTATGCATTTTTCTACATAAATTAAGATTTTGCTATGTTCTGCCTAGCTTAAAGTGTTACTAAACCTACAACAGTAAAATCAGTCTGTATGTGAAGTAAAACATGCTTGTTATACTCACTGTGGAGCCTAAGGGGTTAATCCTCCGTATTGTGTAAAAAGGCTGTTTGATGCTGTCTTCTCTGATCCTCTCCTTCTACTGTCCCCAATCCATCTGCTGATAGTACAGAGCTCTAGGAGTCACTCTGCACATGCTCAATTTAGTGTGCATTGCTAGAGAGTCCTTTTTTTTTGGGGGGGGGGGGGTGCATGTGATTAGCACAGGGCCAATCAGCACTGTCCAGATAGAGGGTCAGGGGTTGTGCAGCCTCATAAGACAGTAAAAGGAGAATGAAAACTCCTCCTACAAGCTTTAACCAGTGCTCAGCTGGACACTGATAGAAGTCACAAAACAATTTTATACTGCTGATAAGAAAAGGTATTTAGCAGTTTATATTTACTACAATCATTGCATTTCCATGTTCTGTGTGCTTTGGGAGACCAGATATAGTGACTGCAGGGTCATGGGTTTAGTAACACTTTAACGCTGTTGCTAAAATCAACAGAAACGCTTGCTGCTTACTTCATCACTAACCGACCATCCATGTTTCTGTGGAGGAATGAATAACCAGGAAGTACTATCCTGTGCTCTACAAGTCCTAGCATTTAATGCACCTTAGAAAATTCAGCCAACCAATCCACTAACAGGTGAGCAGGATGAACAGTGAAGCAGCCAACTGATTGCAACTTGAATACAAAAAAATCTTGCTTGCTCACAAAGTATGGTCAGCTTCACCTGATTGCTGCTTAATCTTTTAACATGTCCACAAACAATCAACAGGTAGGCAGGTCAAATGGGAGGGGGGGAGCTAGCAGGAGGGAATTCCTTCAGGTGCATTGAATGCTGGGACTTCTGTAGCACAAGACAGTGCTTCTTGTGTACTAATTCCATCACAGGAGCGTGAATGCTCACTTAAAGTGATATTAAAGGTTCATTTTTTTTTTGTAAAATAACAAACATGTTATACTTACCTGCTGTGTGCAGTGGTTTTGCACAGAGCAGCCCGGCTCCTCCTCTTCTTGGGTACCCTGCAGGCTTTCCTGGCCCCTCCCTCCTGCCGGGTGTCCCCCACAGCAACCAGCTTGCTATGGGGCACCCACTGCTCCATGTGTCCATTCACACACAGAGCCATGGCTTGACCCTGCCCCCTCTCTCTCCTCATTGGCTGACTGGCTGTGATTGACAGCAGCGGGAGCCAATGGATTTTGCTTGCTGTCTCAGCCAATGAGGAGGCAGAAACTTGTGAAAGCTGAGGCTGTTGTGCACATTGATGGATCATAATGGGGTTCAGGTAAGTATTGAAGGGGCTGGGGGGGGGGGGGCACTGCTGCACACAGAAGGTTTTTTACCTTCATGCCTTTACAACCACTTTATAGCAGAATTCCAGCCTAAACCTAACTAGTCTTGAAAATGTTCCCTCCATCTCATAACACCCATTCTGGATAACCTGTGTAAAAAGATGTATATACTTACCTATTTTCATCTTGGTCCAGTCATATGATCTGGCTCCCCTGTATTAGTCAGTGCCATCTGCAGGGGAGAGGAAGGAGCTACAACAATGGTGGTGACATGGAGCATGTGGGTGATGTCACCATTTCTTCTGGAACTCCCAGTCATTGTTGAATATTCCCTCCTTTCCCCTGCAGCTGCTGCTGGCTGACATAGGGGACCACGTGACTGGATCAGAGCAGTCTGAAAATAGGTGAGTATATAGATTATTTTTAGAGAGGTTAGTCTGCATAGGTATTAGAAGGGGAGATAGAGGGATTTTTTAGACTAGTTATGGTTAGGCTGGAATTCTACTTTATTGATAATGTAAAGGGCCAGCATTTTGGTTGGTTTTAGCAACAGATTTTAGTTAGGCAGATAAGGGCAAAATTTCAATTTATGTGCAAAAAAAAAAAATAAGTATTTTATTTATTTTGCTGATTTAAAGTGGTTTCAAAGGCAATTTTTTAAAAATATAAATAATAAACATGGTATCATAAATCAAATGTTTTCACAGAGCTTCAAAATCCTCATATGTCAGAAACAACATAGCTTAAGCTACACTCTGAACTAATTATAGCAATAGAGCATAGCATCATAGAGTGACTTCTTGCACTGAGACCTAATGGCTTGGTATGAATTTTGTTTTATTTTTTTCATTTTATGTGCCTAAACTGACGTTTTATGGATTTTTAGTATACATATAAAATCTCTGTTTTACAAATAAACATCTATTATGGGGTGCATCCATAGCACATAAATGGAAGATCATCATGGGTTAAATGGGTAAAGTGAATGCAGAACAGAAGCTGGTTGTCTTGTTGCTTTATAACTTTTATTGAAATATCATACACAGCCATCAGAACAGAGAAGGTAGGGAGGAGAAGACGCCACTGTTCCCCACTGTTTTGACTCAGTAGCCTTGCTTATTATTCATGTGTTTGCTTTTGGTGTGTTCCTGTATACCCCCTTCTGTTTGTGTGTTAGTTAGTACAGCCCTAGTTAGACACTCCCAATTTCCCTTGCTAAAATTTAGTTTTAGTTTTCCCTTGCAGAACAAGGGGCTTTTTGAGAGGAGTGTCTTTTCACATTCAAGAGACAAGGAAAATCATTGTTGTGCCAGCCTGGAATAAACTACATTAGATTTAGGCTCTGAGTCTTTCTGGTGAGGTGACACTGCCAGTAGATACTGTCAAGTCAGAAAGTTGCCATGCTGTTCATTCAGACAGGGTTCCAGGAGATATGCCCCTTGCATAAAGTGACATTTGAGACATAACAGCTGTGTAAGCTGAGCTTAGCTTGAGTTACTGAGGTCTTTAAACAGGCTTTTTAACAAAGTAAGTGAGAAGGTTGGTAAACATTAATATTAGCATATGCTACCTTAATTTGAGAACTGAAAGTTTTCAAATGCAAAATTTCATGTGTACTGGACCTTAAGGCATAAAAGAAAATATATACAAACCTACTCCACGTATTATTAAAAGCAAAAAGAGTCTTATGAAAATGTGATGAAACATTCACTTTAAGACACATAGGTGAGCAGGTATATGAGATAAAGATTAATTCTGTGACAAACATTTACTATTCTGGGAAAAGAAGATTCTTCACTTGGAACAGTAATAAAAAAAAATGTACTTGTATAAATGAATGTTATGTATCCATGGAGTAACCTCTTGGCAATGATGGTAAACTCCAATAATGGTAAGGCAATGTGCAGAACAGGGAAGTATTGGCAATCATCAATTCAGTGGGCGGATCTGACAGATCTGATTGGTTGTGGTGTTTCTGCAGAATGTCGTGGACTGGAGCCATTTGGCCTGATAGGACAGTGAAGGTACAACATGGGTGCTGGTGTGCGGGCCTGTTGTTGCTAAATCTAATTGCTCAATATTTATCCAGAATGTGTGCACAGAGCTGTAACTGGAAACATATGGGACATCTGGATTACAGTTGGGGATGTTATTATTTGAATAAGGAAATCCATATAGAGGTATAATATGAACAGATGGATAATAGCACCTATGCTTATTAACTCTTTCTATGCCTGAAAATAATAAGGAAATACTTTTTGCTATTGCATTAAAAATGATAAAAACGTAAAAGGACTTAACATGACATAGGACAAAACAGGTTACCTTTTAAATAGTTTTGAAAGTATAATTTTTTTTTAACAGCTTCACCCAAAACTGGAATGAATTAGGGTCAAGTGCTGGGAAAAAATCATAATATACAGTAAGTTGCTTGCTTGAGGTTTTTACCTAGTTAACCAGGTTCTACTTGGGACACTCCATTTAAAAGCACAAAAAGTGGAACATTTCTTAGCACAATGGCATGTCAAATTGGCAGTTTGCATGTGAATGTTGCAGGCTAACATGCTAGTATTAATCTTTGGGACTTTGTGATCTTTTTGGGTTTTGTGATTTAAGCTGTAGTTCTACTATTATGACACCCAAACACAATCTGTTAGCTTTTTTTCTCTGATGTGCTGCAACTGCAAGTACTTATTTAGCAATGAATTGTGACCTCAGAACTGTTGCAGAATTTAGAAGTTTTAAGTAGAGATTGCTGCTACCAAGGGTTCCAGGTGAACCCTGGGCTTAGAAGATGCACTGTCCTAGTGAATTATAGCTCTTAAGAACTATTATTCTTAAGAGCTATAATTCCTAAACCCTTCCTTCAATTTGGATGTACATACCCTAAAATTAAACCAGACAGTGTGCACTTTCAGCCCATATCCATTATATAACTATAGCTTGAATATATTTTGGTAAATACCTGAAAAGATCTAAAATTGTGCCTGTGTCCAAATATACATGGACCTAACTGTATTTCCTGATTTGCCCAGAGGAATTTTTTTTTATGCCATAATATACTGTGTGAGATGGGGAAACACTCTCATTGTTTGAACACTGTGTGGAAGCAAATTGATGTTTTGACTGACATTCTGCGGTTTAGCCACAAGATGTCGTGTTTTTTCTAACACATGCTCAGACTGCATAGATATTTGTATATTCATGAAGAGGTGGAGTTTTCACACAGAGTTGGAGTTGAGGAAACAGGAAGAGGAGACAGGAGCCATGTTCTGGAGAATGCTGAATGAAGGGGCCGTGTGAGCTGCAGCTGGGTGAAGCTGATGAGATTTCTGCCAGGAAGCTAATGAGAGCAGAGGAACAACGCAGCATACACTGCAATTTCGCAGGCCTGTTGGAGAGACATTTGTTCTGTTCAGAGTCACCAGAGGATGCAAAGCAGACCCGCGTCGGTAAGATTGTGCACGCACCTCATTTCAGTGTTGGCGCCTATAGACTGTGACCAGGCCTATAGTTAGTTAGATAGGGCCTTTGTTTGTGTCAGGCCACAAGTGTTTTTACTGATTATTGGAAGGACTCCACAACTTAAAGTGACATTTCACATTGGAGAGCTGATAAAATCCTACAAACTCAAGCCAGACTGGCATTTTGCTCAGAAGGAATACTCAGGCATGTGCTACAGGACCAGTTATGAGAGAGGGAATACTGTAGATTTGTGTAAGATTGTAAGCTGTTGTGCTGCACCTCAGGCTAGCCCATACCGTACACCCATACACTGATTCCTGCTCTTTTAGGGTAATAACAGGTAAGGTGTGGGAGCTTATTTGTGCCTGCCAGTAGGTAAATTACTTCACATCTAAGTAAAATTCTGCTGTGGCAAAAGCTGGTGTTGAGGTTGCTTTCCTTGTTCTTGACTTCACTGTATCCTGGGGAGCCCACCCCGATACACGGCTTACAACTGCATGGCCCTTGAAGTATGGCAAGCAGGCTTAGAAGGGTCAAGAATGGGGCTTTGGATAGCCCCCCTTATTATGAAAGGGGGAAGATCAGAACAGCCATAATGTACGAACATGTATTGTATGCTGCTATATGAAAAGGATAGGGACAGCTGACAAACTTCATAGGGAGAGATTAGGGTCAATTAGGGAAACTGAAATTTATTACTGATTGCCAACTGTTTGAGCATACAAACCCTTTGCTGCCTTATCAAAGTTTTTTTATTTTGTCTTTTGTTTTGTTTAGTGCTGAGGTCAGTGGTCAATGTTATATACTCTTCCACCTGTAGGCTTTTTTTTGGATGCAAGTGGGTTTTGTTTCAGGAGGGCTGTGTTCTGGCAATTTCCTATTATTTTGGGGTATATTTTTATTTTATTTTATGTTGATAGGGTGAGGTTAGGTGAGGTTTTCTTTTTTTGAAGGGTTTCTTGACTTAATTTATGTTGATAGGGCTTTTTTAGTTTGGGGCACAGCATTGACTTGTCACTGATATCTATTCTTGGTGACATGCTCTTAGAGCTGCCTTTTTGTTCTGCAGCATTTGAAAGAAGAGAACACAAAAATTGCAAGAACAGTATGCACCCAAACTACCCCAAATTGTATTAGTCTAATTCACTGCATCACCTATACCAATAAAAAAAAAAACAAAGTTGGGAATACACTGGTTATGCCTATTTTCTCTAATTAAATCTTTTCTGTTGCTGGCCAATTTTACAGTGCTTTATGTTCTGAAGTACCTTAACTCCTGTTGTAAAATCTATGCCTGTGCTCTTTGTCTCTAGTAAATTTGAGACTAGTCTTGCTCATTAAAAATGTCCAGTTTTACACTGCTGTATCATCTATGCTGTATCATCTACAGTCTCTTAATTCTTGTAGCATTGTACTCTCTCTAGTACATTTTTGCCCATTATCACTGAATAAAAATGTTCTGCTACTGGCCATTTTTACACTGCTTTATCTCTGCAGTATCTTTAAATCTTGTAGTAAACTCCTTGCCTATACTCTTTGTCTCTAGTAAATTCGAACCTAGCCTAAAAAAATGAATTGTTCTGCTACCAGACAGTTTTTTACTGCTGTGCATCTGCAATCTCTTAATTATTGCAATAAAACAACTGCCCATACACATTGGAAATTTTGCTTGAACATGATTGGTTGATGGAAGCCAGAAGAGCAGCCGTGTAAGAGGGTGTCATTTCTCTCCACTCATGACTTATATTAAACTCCAAGTCCCTCACACCCATACTTACTAAGTGGTTTGGTTGTAAAAGAGTTTGGTGTCATATGGTGTTCTTGTGGAGCCCCACGTGTCAAGCCGTAAACTTCATAATAAGGGTCTATTTTCAAATGTTTTCACCAGGATTCAAACATTTTTAATGGAATCCAATTATAAAACACATGAATCTTGGCTGAAATCGGTGTGAATCTTGAGTGAAAACATGTACAGTATGAATACACTCCAAAATAGTCATTATTTTGCAAACTATAACACCTGATCATTCCTCTTCAAAACATTTGTTTTCTAAAGGTGCAATTTAAAAAAAATAATTAGGCATGTACATAAAAAGGCTACAATGGGTTTATACGACACTAAATAAAAATATCAAATAGAGTCCTCATGGGGAAATAAATCATTCTTTTATAAAATTTGGATTCGTGATTTGCACGTCAGAGCTGTCCACTATAGGTGTAACTTTTTTTTGTTTTGCTGTCTTTTTGTATAGATCTCCCTTCTCTTCTTGTCCTATAGCCTCAACAGAAAGCGGTGGGAGAAAATACTGAAATACAATAAATGTCCCCATTTGAAGAGTTCTCCTCCTCAATCCTCTTCAGATGACAGCCTTAAAGAATGTGCAAACCCAATACTTCATATTCCTGATATGTGCCAGCTGTACCATGTACTTGTATGATACAGTATCTTGTTCTCTTTGTATTGCTTCCTTTGTGTGAAATCCCTGGTGTTCCCGACAGTCCTTCTGTTTTTCTATTAAAAACTTTCACTAGGAAGAAGAGTACAGCTTTGTAAGTTCTCTAGCTATGCTGGGAATCCAGCCTGCTCTCCTCCTATGATCAGACTTGTCCTGACACGCATTCCCCCCTACATAGCCTTTCATTGGGAAAATGAGCATGCTGCTGTTTCTCCTCTCCCATCCTTATGCAGCTGAGAATGTATGAGAGGGTATGTAATTTATTAAAAAAACTGGAAAAAGGTGTAAATAATATTTTTTATATCTATACACAAATGTTTTGTCTTTCATTTCTATTTTAAACTGAATGGGTTTTTTGTTTACAAGGTGAGGGTTTACATTCACTTTCAAATTGTGTCTGTCGGTGACAATGGAAAGCAGGCAAAACAGGGTTTATCTCCCCTGTGGGTATAGACAGCGGTAAAAACTGGATTGTAGTTCTAATCCTTCTTTGTAACCAATAAATAGAAAACGTTTTAGCTAGAGATACTTGAACGACAATTTGCTTTTATCTGCATAGACTTCAGTTCATAACTAAAGATGCTTGAAGTTTAAAGTGGTATTTAAAGAAGGTATAAAGTGTCAGAACTTGGAGGTATGCATAATTTTAATATTTATTAATACTGGTCCAATTTTAATGGAAACTCCATTATTATTACTTAGGAAATTCCTGACATGCCCAGGTCCAGATAAAGTGGGTAGCTGTTATGAGCAAATAGTTCAGCTGTCTTGTTATATGTCAGGGACACAGTGATCTGTTCAATACTTTCCCATGACACACCTCATCTTCACACCTCTAGCTTAACCCACTGTATACTGCTTTGTCCCTTATGCATGTATTAAGTATAATTTGATCCTTGTAGGCATCCCATGGGCCTACTTTAAAAAAGCCAAAATTAGTGTTTTGCCAATATATTTACATTATTTGATGCTGACAGCTTTTCTGGTTTAAAAACTGTCAACATTCTTTCAAGCCTCCCAACAATTATGTAGTTTAAGGGCTTGCCTGATTAGATACAAAAGTAGATCCTCATATTACATAGTCTGGGAAAATTTTGTGGAAATTTTCCAAAGATTGTACATTCAGATTGAAAAGTGTGTTGTAAATTTAAAGGATGTCTAAACGCAAAAGAAAAAAATAATATATGGCTGCTACAGTCATTCCCTCTTAATTGCCATAATAAAAGTGGGAGGTGTTGTGCAGTTTACGGACAGAGGCAAATAAATAAAACTAATGGTTTTACAAAATATAGTTGTCATCACTGTAGCTCCTGGAAAAGTCCCTCTAAAAAAAAGTTCTATGTTTCGTTATTTGTGATTTGGGGATGTGGTACATATAAAGCTATGGACTGGCCCTTAATCATGTTTCTCTTTTGTACTGTATCTATGGAGGAGCAGTATTGTCACCCTGACTACAGGGCTACAGAACACCTCCTCATCTCCATAAGGTAGGTGAGGTTTTCTGTAGTCTACAGAAACAACTCAGACAAGTCTAATAATAATGGTTCAGTTCAGAATTGAGAAGTTTACTTGATTTTTGGCAGGATCAGCAGGCATTTGTTTACACTTATCAAAGAGAAATAGCTAAATACATTCAATGGTATTTTTTAAAGGCCAAAAAGAAGCAAACAAAAGAAGTTCATTGTTAGGGTTTACATACACTTTAAGCTTCTCAATTGTGTGTCTGCATTTTTGTGCATTTTAATGTGTTTTTATTTAGTTATTATTGCATTTTTCATCTGCTCCTATTAAAGTCTGTGGGTCCAAAAACACACTATATAGCTCCAAAAGAAGTGCATTGCATAGATGTGAACGGGCCACATAGGCGTTTATAGGATTCCTTTTGTCATGCATAATTGCAGAATGGCCAAAACAAATCATACAGATCTCAAAGGGATTAAACATTCAAAGATGAACATACACATTTGTTGTAATCTATCAAAGTCAGTATGTTTCACCTTCCAATCATTGTGTCCCTGATCACCGCCACACCAGTACACCATATATCAGGATATCAATACACTATATCATTGTACCAATGCAGCCAGTCAGAGTGTCCCTGATTACTGCTACATCAGTATAGTGTCCCCAGAGCCAGTTCAGCCAATAATCGTGTTCCTGACCACTACTACAGTAGTTCAGTATTGTCTGTGCTTGCCACCTGTACTGGTCCTGGTCTGTTTATTGACCACATTTCCGACTGCTGCCTAGGCTGATCCTTTGCCAGAGACCATGTCCCTGCCTGCCTCCTGAACTGACCCTTCTGCATGTTCCACTGATGATGCTCCTGTGAGACAGATATGACATGTTAGGAATATCTTATTAACAATTTTGTGTAGAAATATATGTAAATAAATGTCTTTCTTCTTTTCCAAAACGTGACAAAAAATGAAGTCTTCAAAAGACTCACCATGCCTTTTAGAAGATAACTTAGGGTGTTTTCTTTTCAAAATGTGTTCATTTTGGGGTTGTTTTCATTGCAGGGGTCTCTAAAAATGTGATAGGTAGTAAGGAAATTTGATGTGTAATTTATGTCCTTAGAACTCCTGAAGGTGCTCCTTTGCTTTTGGGCCCCTCTGTTTGGATAGGCTGTGAAAATCTTTCACACATGTGTTATCCCCATACACACCATAGGAGGAGTAGTAGAATTTTTTTTTGGCATGTGATTCTAAGTGCGCACATGCTGTGCGGTAGAAATATCATAATTATGTACTACTTTATTAAATAAAAAAAATCTTTCTGCATTTTCCAAAAGCCTGTGGCAGACAAATTAAATCTTCAAGGGACTCTTCATACTTCTTAAAAATACAGACGGTTAATTGTGATCTGAAAATTCTTACAAAATTTCTAGCTTAACACCTTAATACTTTTTTTGGCACAGTATATTCATATGGACCAATCAGGCTTTATACCAGGATGTCAAACAGTAGATCAGATTCGTCAGTGTTTTTTCACTGATCTCGGCTGTACATGCTGAATGGGATGCTCCTCTTTCTAAGGAGCTTTTGCTTCCTTCACTAGACCTTCATAAGGTCTTTGATAGCTTAATGTAGGATTACTTATTTATTACCTTGAAGGCCTTTGGGTTCGGCCCCATTTTCATTTCTCTAATGCAATCTTTGATTCCATCAAAATCCAATGACCACCTCCAGATTTTCAAAGGACATATTTCCTCATATCACTTCCAAACTACCTATCACAGTTTCAGAGGCCCTAAAATGCCAGGATAGTACAAATACCCCCCCCCCAAATGACCCCTTTTTGGAAAGTAGACACCCCAAGAAAATTGATAAGAGGCATGGTGAGTATTTTACAGATATCATTTTTCTAACAGGGTTTTGAAAATGAAAGGAAAAATACATTTTTTGTTTTCTTTCTTCATTTTCCAAAAACATGTGGCAACAAATGAGATCTGCAAAACACTCACCATGCCTCTTAGCAAATACCTTGGAGTGTCAACTTTCCAAAAAGGGGTCATTTGGAGGGGTTGCTTCTACTATCCTGGCATTTCAGGGCCAACATTAGAAGCTTATCCCACACAATATCTACTCTTGAAGACCAAGCCTTTGCTGACACTTTTTGCTCACATGAAAAAACTGTTTTTTTGCTAGAAAATTACATTTTAACCCAAAAACATTATATATCCGCAAATCTTTTGGGAAAAATACATTAGAATTTTAATGCACAAAAACACAATATATTGCCCAATTGTTTGATAACATATAAAATATGATGTTACACTGAGTAAATAGATACCAAACATGACATGCTATAAAATTGTGCATGCCTGTGCAATGGCAACAAAGTACATACATTTTTATTAACGATAGACGATGCTTTAAAAACCTTTACAGGTCACCAATTTATATTTACACAGAAGGTCTAATGCTAGAATTACTGCCTCAATCTGACGTTCGCGGCGATACCTCACATGCATGGTGCAACCCCTGTTTACATACCGGAATGGGGTCAACGCTTGAGCACTGTCCGTTTTCAGTTTTTTTTTCTGACCACTTTTAGTGTTATCACAGGGGATGTAAGTATCCCCTATAACTTCAATGGGCATTGTCATATATTCCTTTTTGAGAAATATGGGGTTTATCAGACTCTAGATATCTCCTCTGCCCTTACATTATCTGATCTCACCAAGATCGGTGTGATCAGATGCTTTCCCAATTTACAAATAGCGCTATTTATATCCTGCAAAACTGAAGTGATGAAATGCTTGTAGCTTCCGATTTCTTAGACTATAGAGATGATTGGAGCCATTCTGGTCTCTGCTCAGCTCTATGGTCAGCCAGCGGAACTTCTGGATGCATTCTGGGATTCCCCTGTGGGACAGGAGAGCCCAAGAAAACTGAGGAAGGCAGCAGGAGGGGGGGAGGATGTCCCATCCCACTTCTTGTAAAAACAATTCAGAAGCTAACTGGCCACTAGGATTGCTTTTACATGAAAGTTGATCACCAGCTAAAAAAATGGTACCAGAATGATGCCTGTATAACCACTCAAAGTCCAGCGATGTACCAGTACATTGCTGGTCCATTTTGGGCATATATGTAACAGCAGAGAACACGGGCATACAATAAATTGGCTCTGTGGACCAAAAAGACCTCAATTTATTGTTTTTTATAATGCCCATGCTGAGGATTAGGCCCAAAAAAGTTTTAAATTCAGAAACCGTGGTGCAAATCTTCTGTGAAAAACAGCGGAGGGGCTAAACGCTAGTGCTGGCCACGAACGAAGCCAATCCTACTAACACTGTGTTTTTGGGGACACTATACAAAGGAGGCACTAGTATAGTTCTGTTCATGATCAATATCTTGATCTGTGAACACTATACTAGTAATGGCAGTTATCAGTGACCTATAGCGTGAGTGCGATAGTGTGTGGGAAATCTAACGCTAGCTGACCCTGGCTGGGAGGGGCGCTTACTGACCCAGATGTTATCTGATGTCGCTTAGTGGCAGGAATACAGTGATCAGTGAAAAATTCTATATACTGACTAATGGCACTTGCTGGCTGAGGGGGCGATCAAAGGGTTAATAGGGGCAATCAAAGGGTTAAATGTGCTAATCTATCGTGTGTGTGTTTGTAAAATTTAGTTGTGTGTAAAATATCTTTATGGTGATTCTGGGAGGGAGGAATTTTTTCACTCTCGGGTCATTTAACAGGAAATGTGGCCTTTCAATGAAGTTGTACAAGAAGAGGTTTACCCTAAACTGTGTAAGGGTTCTTTCCTTTATGAATGGACTAGTGTCTTTATTCAATCTTACCAACTATGTACCTATGTAACTATGAATTCTAGAAGCTGTGGCCAAAAAATTGCAGACAGAGAAAAGGACGAATTACCAGTACTGCCTGAGGTCTGCCTGCAGATGATAATTTCCCCATTACTGACTTACCATGTCTTGTTGTTCATTGTGTCTCTGTTTGAAGGTCGCCACCTTGGTAGAGGCAGGATTTTGTTATCTCATGTCAGAACAGCAGTGACATCACCAAATCTCACTTCAAATCTCCTGAGACTAGCAGTCAGAGGCAGCAGGACCTTAGATCTCATATAGCAGATTAAAAGCTATGAGGCTGTAGGTGCATGAGTGCCATGGTACACTCTCTGCTATCTTTCAATAAGAATTTCAGACTAAAGGTAATTTTTTAAGGTATTGATCAGGCACTATTTACATTTCTAGATGTTCCCTACAGTATAGCAAATCTTCACTTTTTGAGTTTGTGTTGACTTCAATTTAATTTTCCCCATCTAATGCTTTTCACCAAGTGAAATATTTTGCCTACATTTTGGGGAAATAAAAACTCTCAATTTCATTCATCCCTACAGGCTGTTATTGTACACATTCCATGGTGTTTGAGCCTTCATCTATCACTCTGCTCTTTATCTTACCATCCCTTCATTTTCTCTATGTGAGGGGATATAAAAGGCATCCCAACACATATCTTCGATTTCTCTGTCTGCTGCATGACATTCCAGAGGCACTGTCGCTATTTTAGAGGTGAAAGGTTAAAACAATGAACCACCATTATGAAATGTGTAAACGATGAGACCATAATATCTGCAGAGAATGACTTTTAAGGACAAACAAGAAGAGCACACAGCACAGAATTAGTTAACCACATATCAGAAATATTCAACAACACTTTGAAATTCTATATAAAGGAAAAACTGGTACCATCTATAGCAGCCAATCTGAAGTTTGCATTCAGTATTCAAATTGAGCTATAAGGCCTGTTGCACACGGGAGTAAAAATGTTGAGTTTTTTACTGATTTGAAATGAGATGCATTGTTGTCTATGGGACATTGCACACAGCTGAGTAAAAATCAGTAATACAGTGTTGAGTACAGATCAGTAAAACAAGAACAGAACATTTTTTCATTTGAGTGCAGTAATTTACTTGCATGTTTAGTCTTTTAGGCTCCTTGTACACAAGTGTCATAATTTACTGATATTTATTCATGTGCAAGGGATCACAATACTGGCAATGAAGAAGAATTTTACTTGTCTATACTCATCTATACACTTACACACCTTTACTTGCCTATACTCAATGTTACCCAAATCTCACACAGTTTTTAGCCCCTTGCACATGGGCGTCACAAGTTCCTGAGTAAACATCAGTAAATTATGATGCCCATGTGCAAGGGGCCTAAGAATAATATGATCTGAATGATCATGTACAGTAAATCCTTACTGCTCTATCATAAGTAGTAAACTTCAGCTGTAGTATAACAAACTCCAACTGTGGTCATTCATTCATTATTGGTATTACTGTTGGTGAGACACTCCCTTCCTCATTTGCAAACCATACAATTTTAAAGATTTAGTTGGCTACCTGAAACCTTTTATTGTTTTAAACTAAGCTGCACCCTAAAACTGATGCAAGACATCCAAAAAAATAATCAATATTGCCAAAAGCATTGGGACACCTCTCCAAATCATTGGATTCAGGTGTTTCAATCACTTCCATGGCCACAAGTGTACAAAATCATGCACCTAGGCATGCAGACTGCTTCAACAGACATTTGTGAAAGAATGAGTCGCTCTCAGGAGCTCAGTGAATTCAAGTGTGGTACTGTAGTAGGTTGCCTCCTGTGCAATAAGTCCATCTTAAATTTCCTTCTACAAAATATTCTACAGTGAACTGTTAGTGGTATTATAACCATGTTGAAGCAACTGGAAACATCAGCAACTAAGCCACAAAGTGGTAGCCCACGTAAAATGACAGAGCAAGGTCCGCGCATGCTGAAGCGCACAGCGCGCAGAAGACGCCAACTGTCTGCAGAGTCAATAGCTAAAGACCTCCAAACTTCATGTGGCCTTCAGATTAGCACAACAACAGTGCGTAGATAGCTTCATGGAATGGGTTTCCATGGCCACGCAGCTGTGTCCAAAGCGTAAATCACCAAGTGCAATGCAAAGCGTTGGATGCAGTGGTGTAAAGCACGCCGCCACTGGACTCTAGAGCAGTGGAATCATGTTCTCTGGAGTGACAAATCACTCTTCTCTGTCTGCCAATCTGATGGATGTGTCTGTGTTTGGCGGTTGCCAGGAAAACGGTACTTGCCTGACTGCATTGTGCCAAGTGTAAAGTTTGGTGGAGGGGGGATTATGATGTGGGGCTGTTTTTCAGGGGTTGGGCTTTGTCCCTTAGTTCCAGTGAAGGGAACTCTGAAGGTATCAGCATACCAAGACATTTTGGACAGTTTCATGCTGTCAACTTTGTGCGAACAGTTTGGGGATGGCCCCTTCCTGTTCCAACATGACTGAGCACCAGTGCACAAAGCAAGGTCCATAAAAACATGGATGAGCGAGTTTGGGATGGAGGAACTTGACTGGCCTGCACAGAGTCCTGACCTCAACCCCATAGAACACCTTTGGGATGAATTAGTGGAGACTGCGAACCAGGCCTTCTCATCCGACATCAGTGCCTGACCTCACAAATGCGCTTCAGGAAGAATGGTCAAACATTCCCATAGACACACTCCTAAACCTTGTGGACAGCCTTCCCAGGAGAGTTGAAGCTGTTATAGCTGCAGAGGGTGGGCCAATTCAATATTGAACCCTATGGAGACTAAGACTGGGATGCCATTAACGTTCATGTGCGTGTAAAGGCAGGCATCCCAATACTTTTGGAAATATAGTGTAGTTTTAATGGTCAAACCTATCTTCTGTATTGTTTTGCAATTAGCTGTGCAGAAAAGGGCAAGCGTTACTTTCTGTGATTAATATGGGTTTTGAGGAAGTCAGGCTATGCAAATGCACATGCATTGCTATACCTAAATTGAGTACCAGGCCTGCATAACCAACTGGGGAAACCCAAATGTTTCAAGCATAAAACATCAATATAGAGTGTTATGAATGAATTTATTCATAACAGTTGCCAATCACAAGAGGTACAGTATATGCTCATATCTAAAAATCCTAAAGCACTGTAAAACCACAGAGAACTGGGAAAAGATCATTAGAGTTACAGTAAAGGGTATCACTTAAATTCCAAACTTTCCATAAGGATGGGGTTGGGCATTTACCCAAAACTAGCAAAAGTTGAGGAACAATGAAAGGCAATCTGTTAAAAACTACCTTTTGCTAGAGATTGTGTAACAGCAAGGGGAAAGATCCTGCTGACCATGGGGAACATCAATATTTTTCAAAATGTAGCATTATAAAACATTCAGAGCAACTGTTAAATTTATACATGGTATAATGGGACTGACTGATCAGAACTGGAGGAAAAATATGAGCACAAAACTGGATTTTCTGCTAAAAGCAGCCATCATGTCTTACCTTTTATTTAATTGAAAAATTAAGAAATCTGATGGTTTGTCACAATCATTTTGTGCACACTTTATTTTCTACAGCTTTGATCGGAGTGTGACAATGCAATGACTTTAATTCTATATGATTATTTAAAACTAATTTACAGGATGAACAATAAAATTATGGGCACAATTTGTAAATCATTGCATCCAACCAAACATGAGATTTCACAGCCCATTGCATAATGAAAAATTATTTTTTTCTTTTGGCTTACCTGTTATTTAGATGTAAGATATAACTAGTTGAATTAACTTTCTTGTTATATTTGCTGATGGTAGCATGTGGCTGACTTTAAGGATGTACTGTGAAAACAACTGGGGTCAGAAGTTATTAGTACAGTAATCTCTTAAGGAAATACAGTGACTGTTATGGATGATATAGACTGTGCTATATACAGTGGGGATCGAAAGTTTGGGCACCCCAGCTAAAAATGTGTATTAATGTGCATAAAGAAGCCAAGGAAAGATGGAAAAATCTCCAAAAGGCATCAAATTACAGATTAGACATTCTTATAATATGTCAACAAAAGTTAGATTTTATTTCCATCATTTACACTTTCAAAATAACAGAAAACAAAAAAATGGCATCTGCAAAAGTTTGGGCACCCTGCAGAGTTAATATCTTGTACTGCCCCCTTTGGCAAGTATCACAGCTTGTAAACGCTTTTTGTAGCCAGCCAAGAGTCTTTCAATTCTTGTTTGAGGTATCTTTGCCCATTCTTCCTTACAAAAGTCTTCCAGTTCTTTGAGATTTCTGGGCTGTCTGTCACGCACTGCTCTTTTAAGGTCTATCCATAGATTTTCAATTATGTTGAGGTCAGGAGATTGTGAAGGCCATGGCAAAACCTTCAGTTTACGCCTCTTGATGTAATCCCCCGTGGATTTCGAGGTGTGTTTAGGATCATTATCCATTTGTAGAAGCCATCCTCTCTGTAACTTCAGCTTTTTCACAGATGGCATCAAGTTACCATCCAAAATTTGCTGAAATTGTATTGAATCCATTTTTCCTTCTACTCGTGAGATGTTCCCTGTGCCACTGGCTGCAACACAACCCCAAAGCATAATTGATCCAACCCCATGCTTAACAGTTGGACAGAGGTTCTTTTCATTAAATTCTGTGCCCCTTCTTCTCCAAACGTACCTTTGCTCATTCCAGCCAAATAGTTCAATTTTAACCTCATCGGTCCACAGAACTTGTTTCCAAAATGCATCAGGCTTGTCTATATGTTCATTTGCAAAGTTCAAACGATGATTTTTGTGGTGAGGACGTAGAAGAGGTTTTCTTCTGATGACTCTTCCATGAAGACCATATTTGTACAAGTATCTCTTTATAGTGAAATAGTGTACCACAACTCCAGTGTCTGCCAGATCTTTCTGGAGGGATTGTGCAGTCAAACGTGGGTTTTGAATTGTTTTTCTCACAATCCTGCGAGCTGTTCTGTTTGATATTTTTCTTGGTCTTCCAGATCTTGCTTTAACTTCCACTGTTCCTGATGACTGCCATTTCTTAATTACATTCTGAACAGAGGATATTGACATCTGAAAATGTTTTGCTATCTTCTTATAGCCTTCTCCAGCTTTGTGAGCGTCAACTATTTTCAGTTTCAGTTTTCTAGACAACTGCTTAGAAGAACCCATGGTGCTGATTGTTGGGGCAAGGTCAGATGAGTCTGGGCATTGAAAACCTTTGAGATTGACATCACCTGGTCTTCCCAGATGATGATTGAGAACAATCCATGACACTGGCAGGTCTCAGCTTGGCAAAGGGGGCAGTGCATGCTATAAATTCTGCAGGGTGCCCAAACTTTTGCAGATGCCATTTTTTTGTTTTCTGTTATTTTGAAAGTGTAAATGATGGAAATAAAATCTAACTTTTGTTGACATATTATAGGAATGTCTAATCTGTAATTTGATGCCTTTTGGAGATTTTTCCATCTTTCCTTGGCTTCTTTATGCACATTAATACACATTTTTAGCTGGGGTGCCCAAACTTTCGATCCCCACTGTATATCACTAACCACTTGCCCTCCAGAGGATTTACCCCCCCTTCCTGACCAGGCCATTTTTTGTGATATGACGCTGCGTTACTTTGACTGACAATTGCGCGGTCATGCAATTAAATTTATGTTGTTTTTTTCCCACAAATAGAGCTTTCTTTCAGTGGCTATAAACAAAAAAGACCAATAATTCTGAAAAAAGCTATATTTTAGACATTTTGCTATAAAACATATCCAGTAAAAAAATGTTAAAAATCAAATTTCATCATAAATTTAGGCCAACATGTATTCTGCTACATGTCTTTGCTAAATAAAATCCCAATACGTGTAAATTAATCAGTTTATGTGAGTTATAGCATCTACAAATGGCAGTATATATACTGGAATTTTTATTTTTTTTATACTAGTAATTTTTGGTGATCAGCGACTTATAGCGAGACTCTGGGACTGCGGCGGGCATTCTGACACTGGGTGGGAACTTATTAACTGCCACTGACATCCCAATAACACTAATACATTGATCAGTGCTAATAAAAAGAACTGACACTATACTAATAACACTGGGCAGGAAGGGGTTAACATCTGGAGCAATCAAAGGATTAACTTTGTGCTGTGTGCTATTTTACATTATGTGCTGTGTGTGTTTTACTAGGGAGACAGGCTGCCGTGTATTTCTCTGCTGTGCAGAGAAGAGAAATACACAGCAGCATGTCCTTGCTGGCAGGAGAGAGACCTGTGTTGTTTGCCAGTGGGGAATCTCCAGCCAGGACACAGTGAATGACATCCCTAGCTGCCAATGGCGGCACAGGTAGGGCGCCCCCAACCTGGAAATGCAAATCACATATATATACGTGATTTTGCACAGTACACTGTAGTACTTCTGCTATAGGGTGGAGGTGTGTTGCTTTCCAACCGCTAGACTAGTCATTCTCAACACGGGTTCCATGGAACCCTAGGGTTTCTCCAGAAGTTGCCAGGGGTTCCTTTAGCTGTTGCTGGATGACCTCTCCTTTGCTGATGTCTGCATAGTTCTGTGGTTAACACCACTTGGCATAACCAGCTGCACAACACCAATTATCTTTTTAGTTATCTGTAAGGGTGCATTCTGCCCACCATTTTAAAGGGGCCGATCTTCTCACTGACCACCAATGTAAGGAACATTTGTTCCACTGACTTTAAAAAAATTGATTGTAGTAGGGGTCCTCGAGACCTCAATATTATTTTAAAGGTTCCTATGGGCTAAATAGTTTGAAAAGGGCTGCTCTAGACACTTTATGATGCAGCAACAGAAGTAAATAAATAAGTAAATAAACAAAAAGACGGTGGTGGCTTCTGAGATGGGTATCAACATTTTCTGTATCTTGTGTATTGTACAGCCATTTTCTTTGAAGATTTTTCATTGGCAAAATTTGCACCTGAAGGATGCTTACAAAATGTTGTCAACATTGACAAGTGCATATGTTAGTGTGCTGTCAAAATACGGCCATGTCTTCCCAGAACTGCAGAGACATAAGAGAACACAATAAGGAACTTCATGTTGTTTGTGTGTGTGTAGGGGGGAACAATATAATTTAAAAAAAAAATTAAAATGTTTTATAAGTAAAACAAAAAAGTGTTTAAAACTTGCAGATCATAAGACAAGAACCTGATGGATTTGTCTGAATTGTGGACAAAAGCAATTTTTAGAAAGTTAGTTTTTACTGACATATTGAGCATCAGCTTTGCTCAACAGTGTAGCTTGTAATCTCAATATCTACTCTTAAATTATTATAACAGTGCAATCTTAATTCTCATAGGTTATTTGATAGTTATTATTTACTTGTACTCTCTCCCAGTCAGAGTAAATGCGTTAGGCTATAAAATCCTCTTAACTCTTGCTTGAGTTCAGAACTGATAACAGATATTCAAAGGTGCTGGTAGGTTAGCATGGAAGAAAAAAAGTAAACCTTCCAATTGGGTACAAGGTTCATTTAATTATTTTTCTGTTGACCCAAAGGTCGGGGCACCTAATAAATTGCTAGCTTTCATTTGTGAGGAATTTAATCAATGAAATAATCAGATGTTAACTATAACTTAAACATAAAAACTGTACATTACACATTGATGAGCATGGTGGGCAGAGTGGCAGGGCAATGGCAAAATAATACAGGGCCAAATTGTTTGGGTAGATCTAGCATAGGAAATTAGGGGAAGTAGTTATAGAACTAATAGAAGAGTCGCAAGGCCCATGGTAAACATTTCCCTGGGCTGGGGCAGCAATGCAGGTGAGCTGCACAGCCAAACATGGGTAGATACTGCAGCTTTTGTTAATTCTTATATGGTTCAAATAGTCTGTTGTCTGTTGAGCCAATTGGCCTAATACACCTTTGCTGCCCTAAGTACCTGGGAGCACCCAGTAAGCATCATATATCAACACATATTTTTTTTCTTTTGATAGAATGCTTAAAAAAGACTACAAATGTTTATGCTGTCTGTAAGCTCATTTCATTTTGTTTCTAATTTTCTGACTTTCTTGTTTTAGAATGACACAGGGGTTGACTGAACCATTCTAGATGTGGGTCATTTTTATGGAAAAACATTGGGTTCTTAGGCAACAAGGCTTGTGGCCACAAACTAATCATAACTTTTTATCAGAGGAAATTGGTAGGCCAGGGATCACTAATGAAGAGCTAATCTTGACCCCACGAGCATGCCACATTTCCCTGTGAGACAAGGCAGAGAAATTCCATTCTTTGCATTCCTTGCCTTCTTGCCCATCTTTCTGTACTGTATGTATTGCTGATTAACATATTGCACAGCAATATAACATAGCCAGAATGCACAGGAAACAATAAAAGAATAATACATAAATTAAACATTATATATTATTCTAAAACATGGAGAGCAGAAAACGTGCGCTTACAGTATGGAAAAACCAAGAGGCTCATTTAACAAGCAGTGGTAAAAAAAACTTACAGCCTAATGTCCTTATTGCATTTAAGGTTAGTTTGGGAGGAAGTCACTTACTCTACCAGTATTTTTAGGTTGTGGAGGGAGACTGGATATCTGGTAGGAAACCTAGGCAAGAACAGGAAGAACATACAAATTCCATGCACAAATTGTTCCAGATAGAAATTGAAACCATAACTTCATAGCAATAGTGTGTAGAGAGTTGCTTCCTTCTATATTTTAACTTTGTAAATAGCTATTGCTTGGTAATTATCACAGACTTAGAGCTGGGTCAGAAACCCCAGATTGGAGAACTATGATATCTTTAAATAAGGGATTTCCCAGGAAGTACACACAAAAATGAATCACATGACCTTCAATGAAGGAACTGCTGCTGTTTTTCATTCAGACTAGAAGCAGAGGCTATTCAGCAAGTGTCACTGTGTTCTAATAGTTTAACTATTGCAGCACCTGTGTGTATCTGAAGTTTGATGACATAAGTTTCACTGTCCTATCGTTATTATCTCAAATGCACAGTGAGAGATAGTCAGGTCTGTCATACCGTGTATGTGTAGTGTTCACCTTGCTGTATTTTATTAGCTGAACCTCTTCATTACCTTAGTTCATTGCTGCCCCTTCTGGTCTGGTATTTCTATACTTTATTGTATCTATACGCTTTTATTATTGTAATAATCTAGGTGTTCATCTGCTCACAATTACTTTGGTTAGAAAACTGGTAATTTCTCAGAAAAGAAATCCCCTTTACTTTCAGAGATCCTGTTCTGGGTGGAAGCACTGCTAAATTTATTATCAAACCTACTCTTCCACTTAGCGGAGTATCTGGTACTTTCACTTACCTACAGGTTAATACCACAGCATGGTTGGGGAGTGGCATTTCCAGTAAATACACCCCAATGAGGGATAAAAGTGTAACCATCATACTGCCCCTATGATCAGTGACTGGCATCTAGAGTAAAGAGGAGGAACCAAGGTATAGATCCATTAATGTATGTAGCAAAGTTGGCAAGCAGAGAAGGTATGTGGACACAGACTTTGCATAAATATATTAGGAAGCTTTTGTATATTTATGTTGTATATTTTTTGAGGTGAGCATCTAAAAAGAATTTACAGTAAATGTATATATTTGCATGAATAAACTCCTGACATGTCACAATTAAAAATAAGCGAGATATTTCATCTGACACGATTGTAATGAAAAACAGTGATCTAGCCTTTGCCAAATTTTCATTGATATTAGCCAGTAATTTCAACACGTGGAAATGCTAAATGAAATGAGCTTTCAAAAAACAGCTGGCCATAGCTCAACAGGTTGATAGTTGAGTCATCAATCTTGACAGAGAAGTCAGGGGAAGGGGCATGTCGGGGAGAAAATATTAAGATAGATTGAGATTGAGATTGAAGAAGATGTGTGACATTCAGACTGACTCGTCTGTTACTAAATGCTTTTAGAGACTGATGCAGTGAGCTGAGGGGTAAAGAGATAGATGTGGGTGTCATCAGTGTAGAAATAGTATTGGAAGCCATGGGAGGCTATAAAGTGACTCAGGGAAGTGTAGATCGAATAGGAGAGGTCTCGGGACAGATCCTTGGGGGACACCAACAGAGAAAGGAAAAGGAGAAGAGAAAGTAGAATTGTATGTGAGACTGAATGTGCAGTGGGATAGGTAAGATGAGAACCAATGAAGAGCACAGTCAGGAAGATCAAAGGAGTAGAGTTTTTTGAGGAGGAGGGAGTGGTCCACCGTGTCAAAGGCAGCAGAGAGATCCAGGAGTAGGAGAACAGAATAGTGTCCATTGGTTTTGGCCATTAGTAGATCATTTGTGAGTTTTAGTAGAGCAGTTTCTGTGGAGTGTTGAGGGCAAAATACAGACTGAAGGGATACAAGAAGGTTGTTCTTAGTAAGGTGGTTGCTTATTTGGTTGTAAACCAGATATTCAATGAGTTTGAAGGAAAAGGGGAGCAAGGACATGGGTCATAGGTTGTTAAGATTGGTGGGGTCCAGTGAGGGTTTTTTAAGTATGGGGGTGACTAGTGCATGTTTTAGAGAGTTGGGGAAGTTTCCAGAAGAGAGGGAGAGATTGAAGATGTGAATTAGAGAGTGTAGGATATTGACAGAGGGTGACTGTAGCATTTGCAAGGGAGCAGGGTCCAATAGATTGGAATAAGCAGGAGTTGGTGAGTGCAGTAATAAGGAGAGGACAGAAGTGAGGGTGATACAGTATACTGTACATAAGCTGTGGGGTGGAGAAAAGGGGTGAAGGAAAGCGAGTTTAAGAAGAGAGGACACAACTGTCAGAAGGAGTGGTGAAGAGAATGCATGTTACATAGAGGAAGCAGAGCTGAATGGAGAAACAAAGTCACCTGCAGCCCTTTTGGCGTTTCTCAAATAGTTTGCTGTGTATTTTTGCTTTGTACAATCACTGAGGTGCAGAGCCTGGAGTGCATATCACTTTTATAAAGAATCACTTAGAGAAAGAATCACTTATGCAAAGAACCCCAGCAATGTCCCTTTCAGCAAATGTGACCCTATCGTTGCTCAACAATAATAGTTAAAACTTTAAGGTTGAATACCAGGCAAACAACTAAATACACAGTTGAAATACATATATTGGAATTATATTATCTGATAAATGATTTGTATTTTTTTTCTATCCAATCCTTAGATTTACACAGCCCTACAGCAAAGCACAGCAGGCCTGAGGACCTGACGTTTCTCCACTGCAGTTAAGACAACTCAGCTAAGATGCTCTTCCAAGCCTGAGATATTTAATTACATTTAGCAATAGTTTCACAGCAACTACACTAAAGTATTGGGAACCACATGCATCACCCCAGTGCATCATAGATTAAACTGGATGCAACATCAGCCTTTTTAAACTAAGGCCCACTATTATTTTGATTGTGGATAGGTTATAATGTCTTGAATGGTGCACTCATATATTTTAGGGACTACAACAGTGATATCTCTTCTAAAGATCCTTGCTTGATCTTCTCCTGTCATTATATCTTACACCTCTGGTGACAGAATGATGAGTGTTATATGTCCTGCTGCAATCTTCAAATACGTGCCTTATTGAATAATCAAAGAGAATTGGGCTCCCTGCCCATGTAATAGTGGTTGTAACAAACTGGGGAAAGTGGGAGCTTACAGTAGGTGCACACTTCTATCCACCTGAAATCCTGAAATCTATAAACATTAACCTAGTCAATATTTCAACTTCTTAGAAGATGTTTAAATTGGGTAGACTGACACTTAAAAATGTGGTCATTAAAATGTAATTTAAACAACATCTCCAGCATCACTGATACCTGAGATGTTTTGGTAAAAGGCCAAAAAACAATCTCAGCACTTCTCATATATTGGTCATAAAGTCATAACTGCACACTGTGCTCAAAGAAACATCACAGTATTTTTTTCTTTAGTAAAAAAAAATGATGACTCAGTTCAGCTCCAATGGGCAGCTGGAACATGACCTGCTCTTCTTTGTTTGTATGGATACAAAGTGCACTGAGGCATATTTTGGAAGGAAAACAGCATCTTATTTTGAGTTCTACTTTAGAGTAAAGCATTCCTATCTAAAAAATATATAAAATTCCACAATAAATGAAATGCAGTTACCATCATGAAAATGTGCATACCTTTCACTATAGTCACAAAATCAGAGGGGACCAGAAACTTTGAACACTCCAATATGCAAACTCATCTTGGACAAGAAAGTCAAGGGTTTGTCCTTCTCATCCTGTCTCCCACAAATCCCTTTTACACACTGAGGCTGCCTATTACATTGAAGAGCCATCAGGGAATTGGAAAATCTGTGCAAAAGTAGATTTGCACCCTTGGTTCTGGGGTAAGAGAAAATAAAGAAAGGTATATATCCCCTAATAGAGACTGTTTTTCATTCAGGAAGACAAGAAAAGGTTTACTTTATCTATAGAAAATTAAATTTATATATTATAACACAAGAAAATATATGGCAACTATTAATAGGAAAAGTGCGCCAAAGAAATTAGGCAACTCAAATGAAGTGTGACATTGCAGATATAAATGTAGGATTTACATAATGTATATTATCACATCAAACAGTAACATCTGGAATAATTTTGAAAGTGATGATAATCTTGCAAAAATCCTAAATAATAGGACACCTGGACTAAACTGCTTCCCCAGAAATATCCATACTAATGAACATCTGGATGATCTAGTTTATGCTGATGATATTATACATGTGCCTTCACAACACAGCAGAATGCATAGCAGGACAGGGGAGCTCAACAAGAAATGCTGGCATCATTAGTTTGGTACATTTGAAAGTAGTGTCTATTTATGTCAATATTGCCCTAATAATTTAATGGAGGACAGTGTGAGAAAATAGCAGTGCTTTATCACTAAAACTTCACAAGAGTAACCATCATTGAACTAAATTTCCAGCTGATAACTTACTTGGTATTCATCCAAGAGAGGAAGAACAGAAACAATAAACCATTGCAACACCGGCTGTTACCTGTAGTTGGAAACATGTGCTTGAAACACTCTAGGTAATTGGTCAGTTGCCTTGCTTTGCAACACCACTGATTTACTACAGTCCTCTCTTAACATTGGAGAACCTTCTTTTATTCAATCCATTACCGGAGAATGGGAGGTTCTTGGACAAGAATGTAGACAGTGTTGTGTGTCTGGTGTCTTGCACAAAGATTGGACATTTGGCAGACACAGGAAACAAAGCTCTGACCACCTTGTGCTGGCACAAAGTTTTCCTATTTTAAAGATAGCATAAGCTCCTTACTTCACTGTTCCATTCTTGGATTGCCACTAAAATGGCCAATTTGGCTGCCAGGTCATCAAAGGTGCCACTAGCCTCTTAAAGGACAGTTGTTTTGAAGTACATTGCATTCTGACCACTTTATGGAGATACTGATAATACAAAATAAACTGCAGGTGATGGCTAGAATTAGAAACTGGTGTGGGAAAGTGCAGCTCTCTTTTCCAAAATATAAATTATGCAATAATCACATCACACTTCGTAAACCTCAAGTTCACATATGCAGCAGCTATACCTGCCAAATGATACAGTGTTATCAAATACAATCTTATATTCTGTCAAAGGTGTTCCAAAAAATAAACTATTTTTGTTTTGGGACAACTTTGACAGAAAATATAGGATTTTATTTTAAAAGACCATAATTTTTTTTTCACATTCCTTTATTTATGGTTTTCTCTACATTTACTTGCAGATGGAACCTGCAAGTTAAGCCAAGTAAGGTAGGGATTAGGACAAATTTAAACATTGCTAGGAGTGGTTACAATGACCACCTTTTCTTAAAGAGGACCTGAACTGTGAAAATGTTCCCAAAAAAGGCAAGCAGAGGACAAGCAAGCAGTAACCTGAATTGGCTGTTAGCACCCTGCAGCTGACAAGTATTTTGTCACTTCTGGTTCTGCCAGGATGTAATCAAGCCATTACTGGCTTCTGAACGCATCTTATCAAACCAATCTTGACTCAATCAGATGCTTTTAAGGGCAGATGACAGATCTGGGGTCTAATAGGGCCCAGATCTCTCTATAAATAGGACCTGTCACTGCTCCAGCTACCACAAGGGATGTTCATCCCTTATAATAGCAATAAAAGTGATGGAAAAAAAAGTTACAGTCTAAAAAAAATTGCAAATAAAATAAATAATAAATAAAAACATTTTAAAATTCCCCTGTCCCATCATGCTTTTGTGCAAAGGCAAACGCACATTTCAGCCCTGCATGCATACGTAAACGGCGATCGCACCACACATGTGAAATATTGCTGGAAACGTCAGAGCGAGAGCAGTCATTTTAGTAGCAGACCTCTTGTGTAACTCTAAACTGGTAATCTGTAAAGCCTTTTAAAGCATTGGCTATGGAGATTTTTAAGTACTATCATTTGTCGCCATTCCACAAGCCTGTGCAATTTTAAAGTGTGGCACATTAGGTATCTATTACCATAACATCATCTTTTATATTTTACCAAACAATTATGCATTATATTGTGTTTTTGGGCATTAAAATTCATTAACCACTTGCATACCGGGCACTTTTACCCCCTTCCTGCCCAGGCCAATTTTCAGTTTTCAGTGCTGTTGCACTTTGATTGGTCATGCAACACTGTACCCATATCTTTTTCATTTTTTTTTCACACAAATAGATTTTTCTTTTGGTGGTAATTAATCACCACTGGGTTTTTTACTTTTTGCCCTATAAATGAAAAAATACCGAAAACTTTGCAAAAAAATTTTTTCCTTGTTTCTATTATAAAAGTTTGCAAATAAGTAATTTTTCTTTGTAAATTTAGGCCAAAATTTATACTGCTACATTTCTTTGGTAAAAATAACCCAAATCAGTATATATTATTTAGCCTGTGTGAAAGTCTACAAGCTATGGCACCAATCATTGAAAATTGATCACATTTGATCACGCCTGTTTCATTTCTTGAGGCACTAACATGCTAGGAATGTACAAATAGCCCCCAAATAACCCCATTTTGGAAAATAGTCTAAGTTATTTAGTAAGAGACATGGCAAGTTTTTGGAAGTTGTAGTTTTTTCCCATACTTCTTTGGAAAATGAAGAAATTATTATTATTTTTTTTTTACACATAACTGTCACATTAACAAGTTATTTCTCACACCTGGCATAGGCATACTTGCAATTGCACAATTGCACTCTAAACCACATTCTGCTACAAGTTCTGAGTATTGTTAAACCACATGCGTGAGACTTTTCCACACCTGGCCACATACAGAGACCCAACATCCAAGTAGCACCTTCTCGCGTTCCAGGAGCATAAAAGGGGAATAAATTACACATCTAATTTCCTGACTACCTATCACAGTTTTGAAGGCCCTGGAGAACCAAGACGATGGAAACACTCAGAAAATGACCACATTTTGGAAAGAAAACATCCCAAGGTATATTCTGTAAGGGATAATGAGTCTTTTGAACATGTTATTTTCTCCAATAGTTTCTAGAAAATGTGGAAAGAAAATGAAAACATTTTTTTCACTCAAACTTGTCAATTTGTAAGATATTTCTAACACATAGCATGTACATACCAAGAATTATGCCCCAAAATACATTCTGCAACTCCTGAGTATGGTGATACTACATGTGTGAGAGTTTTCCACAGCCTGGCCACATACAGAGGCCGAACATCCAAGTAACACCTTCACGCATTCCAGGAGCATAAAAGGGGCATAAATTACACATCCAATTTCCTGACTACCTATCATAGTTTTGAAGGCCCTGAAGGAACCAGGATGATGGAAACACTTACAGAATGACTCCATTTTGGAAAGCAAACATCCAAAGGTTTATTCTATCAGGCATAATTTCCAAAGGTTTTTAGAAAATGTGGAAAGAAAAATGAAAACATTTTTTTTTTGACACAAACTTGTCAATTATAAGATATTTCTAACATACAGCAAGTATATACCAATAATTATGCCCCAAATGCATTCTTCTACTCCTCCTGAGTATGGCGATACCACATGTGTAATACTTTTTCACAGATTGGCCACATAGTGGGGCCCAATATTCAAGTAGCACCTTCAGGTGATCTAGGGGAATAAAAGGGGCATAAATTACACATCTCATTTCCTGACTACCTATGGAAACACCGAAAAAATAACCACATTTTGTTAAGAAAGCACTCCAACATATTTTCTGTGAGGCATAATGAGTCTTTTGAACATGTGTTTGGAAAATGTGGAAAGAAAATTAAAAAGTATTTTTTTACACAAAGTTGTCAATTTATACTTTTTTCTGTACTCAAAAATACATATATTGTTACTCGTCCTGAACATGACAATACCACATGTGAGCCTAGCTGAAGAAAGGATAAACAAAAGATTACTTGTGGTTTTAGTAGAGCAGTTGTCTGCAGAGGAGTGCATTGGACCAGGAAGTAGGTAACAGACACAGGAATCGCCCAGGCAGCAGGCAGGAATATGGTAGATAAACAGGCCAAGGTCAGAAAAGGCAGCAGGCTGACATCCAGACAGCAGGCAGAAACATGGTCCATAAAATGTCTTGGGTCAGTACAGACAGCATGAGGAGATATGGTCAGCACAGCCAAAGTATTGGTCCAGGAAGCAGGCAGGAACATAGTCCATAAAAGTCCTGGGTCAATACAAGCAGCAAGCAGGGATATGATCAGCACAGCCAAAGTATTGGTCCAAGCAGCAGGCAGGAACATCAGACTTAGGGCCTCGGTCAGGTAGGACCGGGGCACAGGGGTAGAGGCTTCATCCCAACCAATTTCTTTGAAGCCTCTGGACACACAGACCCTGTTCCCAGTATTAAAAAAACAAAAAACTGGTTTTCTCTACTCTGAAGTCCCTCTGTGTTATCCTGAATCCCACTACTACAGTAGCAGGGCAAAAGATCAATCCAAGCAGCAGGCAAAAAACATTGTTGATATAACAGGCCAAGGTCAGTCCAGGAAGAAGGCATAAACGTGGTTGATAATCCAGACGGCAGGCAGAAGTATAGTCGATAAACAGGTCAGGTCAGTTAAGATGGAAGGCAGACATGTGGTTTAGAAAAAATCCAGACTGCAGGCAAAGACATTGCCGGTAAACAGGCCAGGGTCAGTTGAGGTTTAAAGCAGAGACATGGTCAATCAAGGCAGCAGGCAAAAGATCAGCACGAATAATAAAAATGGGTGAATTTCAGTCTGTTAAAAATAAGAGGAACTAATATTTTAGTAACGTGTGATAACGTAGGAAACAGTCTTCGATGCATAGGCCTGGTTGGGAGGAACATTGTGGACAATGAACAAAACTGGTGTCTTTCCATTGACTTTTGATAGGCGATGTATGCTAACCGTTGCTGGTACCATGTGACCTGCTGTGACCAATCACAGCAGGTCACATGACAGTTGTATACAATGGATGGCTTCATTCATGCCATCCATTGTATACTACTGCCTAGCTGTGAATGGTCACAGCTAAGCACATGCACATGTCATGTGATTAACTGTGACCAATTCACAGCTAAGCACAAAAAAAAAAAAACCTGAATGAATCGATTTCATTCAGGTAAATGCTTGCTTATAGCAAAGTAATTCTTTGCTATAAGCAAATTGTGTAAAAAAAAAAAAATACTGATCACTTCCCCAAAGTAGTACAATGTTACTATGGTAACATTGTACTACTTTGGTCATAGTAAAATATGAAAAAAAATCTTAAAAAAAAATAAAAAAATGTAATAAAAAATTAAAAATAATAAAAAAATAAAAATAAAAAAAAAAAAATATATATATTTTTTTCATACTGTCACCAGTCAGTGTCCCTGTTCACCGCCATGCCAGTTATATGATGACGCTGTACTGCACTGGTGACAGTATGTAAAAAAAAAATAGTGAAAATAATTTTTTACATTTTTTTATTTTCCGAAAAATTATGACAAAAAAAATACAGCTTCAAAAAACTCGCCATTCCTCTTATGAAGTACGTCGGACTGTCTACTCTGCAAAAAGGGGTCATTTGGGGGATATCTGTACTGTTCTGACATTCTTGGACCTCAAGAAATTAGATTGGCTGTCAGTACTTCAGGATTGATCAATTTTCAGATCTATACCATATTTTGTAAACTCTATAACTTTCCTACAGACTAAATAATACATCCTAATTTGGGTTATTTTTACCAAAGACATGTAGCAGAATACATCTCGGCCTAAATTTATGAAGAACAATTATTTATTTGTAAACTTTTATAACAGAAAAACGTGTTTTTTTTCAAACTTTTTGGTCTTTTTTTGTTAATTTAGCAAAAAATAAAAACCCCAGCGGTGATTAAATACAACCAAAAGAAAGCTCTAGTTGTGTGAAGAAAATGATAACATTTTAGTTTGGGTACAATGTTGTATGACCGCGCAATTGTCATTCAAAGTGTGAGAGCGCTGAAACGTGAAAAATGGCCTGGGCAGGAAGGTGTAAAATTGCACGGTATTGAAATGGTTAAAAATGGCCATGTGATAAGAGTATAGTGAAACTTTTTTTATGCCAGAAGAGGGACTTCCTTGTTGATAAATAGGACAGCATCTGATCATTTAAAATTATTGGCATCTTCTCAAAATTGTGAGAAATAATTGCATTCTAAGTTTGTGATGCTCCTGTAATTGTAATAAAACTCACCTGTATCAATTAACAGGTGCTGTCAATATGGAAATCACACCAGTAACCAGTTAAAATGGTGAAAAATTGACTCAAAGAATTTTCTGAGGACTTGAGAACAAAAATTGTGGAACAGTATGGACAATCTCAAGGTTACAAGTCCATCTCCAGAGATCTTAATGTTCCTGTGTCCACTGTGCACAACATTGTCAAGAAGTTTACAGTCCATGGCACTGTAGCTAATCTCCCTAAATGCGAACAAAAGAGAAAAAATTATCAAAGATTGCAACATAGGATTGTTCAAATGGTGGATAAAGAACCTCGTTCAACTTCCAGACAAAAGACATGCAAGCTGACCTTCAGGCACAGGGTACAACTGTGTCAGCTTGCATCATACTCCTGAAAAGGGATGCTACGATAGGAGAACCCTTTTCAGGAGTCCCAGGAGGACCCTACTGCTGACAGAAACATACAAAAGCCAGATTTTTGCCTAAACATACCTGAGGAAGCCAAAATACTTTTGGAAGAATGTGCTGTGGACAGACAAAATTCTACAGTTTTCAGAAAAAGCAATGAGGCCTTTAACCACCTTCCCATCACCCTATAGTAGAGCTACTGTTACAGGGCAGCAGGGCTGTGCAAAATCATGTATGCATTTCCGTGTAGGGGACGCGCACATGTGTGCCGCCCTACCAGCGCCACCATTGGCGGCTAAGGATGTCAATCTCCGGGTCCCCACCGGCACCCACCGATGATCAGGCAAAGCTGACAGGGGAGAGACCTGTCTGTAAACAGCACAGGTCTCTCTCCTGCCAGCAAGTACATGCAGCTGTGTATTTCTCTGAACAGCAAGCAAATACACAGCAGCATGTCTCCCTAGTAAAACACACACAGCACATCATGTAAAACAGCACACAGTTAACCCTTTGATCACCCCAGATGTTAACCCCTTCCCCCCTTCTTGCCCAGTGTCATTAGTACAGTGTTAGTGCTTTTTATTAACACTGATCACTGTATTATTGTCATTGGGATATCAGTGGCAGTTAGTTCCCACCCAGTGTCTGAATGTCCGCCGCAATTCCACAGTCCCACTATAAGTCACTGATTGCTAGTATACTAGTATAAAAAATTTTTTTAAATCCCAGTATGTGTACCTCCATTTGTAGACTCTATAACTTTCACGTAAACCAATTAATTTACACGTATTGGGTTTTTTTATTTAGCAAAGACATGTAGCAGAATACATTTTGGCCTAAATTTATGAATAAATTATATTTTTAAAATTTTTGTACTGGATATGTTTTATAGCAAAAAGTATATATTTTTTATTTTCAAAATTGTTGGTTTTTTTTGTTTATAGCGCAAAAAAATAAAAACCGCAGAGGTGATCAAATACCACCAAAAGAAAGCTCTATTTGTGGGAAAAAAAGAATATAAATTTAATTTATGTACAGCATTGCATGACCGCGCAATTGTCAGTTAAAGTAACGCAGTGCCGTATCACAAAAAATGGCCTGGTCAGAAAGGGGGGTAAATCCTCTGAAGGGCAAGTGGTTAAGGAACAGAATATAGTCCCTACAGTCAAACATGGTGGAGGTTCACTGATGTTTTGGGGTTGCTTTGCTGCTTCAGGCACTGGATGTCTTGATGGCGTGCATGCCATTATGAAATCCATAGACTACCAAGGAATTCTGGGGTACAATGTATGACCCAGTGTCAGAAAGTTAGGTCTCCATCATAGGTCCTGCTTACAGCAGGACAATGACCCAATGCACACATGGAAAAGCATCCAGAAAGGGTTTATGACAAAGTGCTGGAGAGTAATGAATTGGCCAGCAATTAATCCAGATCTCAATCCTATAAAACACCTGTGGAGAGATCTCAAAACAGCAGTTGTAAAAAGGAAACCCTCCAATCTGAGAGACCTGGAGCAGTTGGCGAAAGAAGAGTGGTCCAAAATTGCAGTAGAGAGGTGTAAGAAACTCATTGATGGTTACAGGAAGAATTGATTTAAGTTATTTTTGGTGTGCTACCAAATAGTAAATTGAGGGTGACAATAATTTTGTCCAGTCCATTTTTGGAGTTTTGGCATGGAATGTGTAAGATTTGGCATTTTGTTTCTCCACTTTTTTGTGTCATATCAATACAAACAAAACAAAAGAAATGAGATTGCCTGAACATTTTTCTAGGCGAAGTGGTGACAGAAATGAAGGGGTGCCAATATTTTTGGCCACGACTGTATATATCAATGCCCCTCTAATCTCCTAAACCGCTGCAGCAAACTCTTATTGTGTCAGAGTTAATATGTAACATTATCTTTAATATATTGCATTAAACCATAGATAAGTGATAAAAAACTACAAATGTATTCTGTTTATCAATACTGTGCAAAAAACCTGTGCTTACTATGTGCAACTTAACAAAGGGCCAATGCAATAAAATCTAATTTCATAAGTAAATAAAATACATATATTGCTAATCAGTTCATACTGCTCAATATTTTTAAAAAGTGTCCAGAACTTAAAGTGGTTCTAACAGCTCAAGGTTTTTTACCTTCATGCATTCTATGCATGAAGATAAAAAACCTTCTCTGTGCAGCATCACCCCCAGCCCCCCCCCCTTAAAAATCACTTCAGCCTCCTCTCGATCCAGCGATGTGCACTGGAGTCTCAGCTATCCAAGGACTCCCTGTTCTCATTGGCTGATACAGAAGCAGGAGCCATTGGCTCCCACTGCTGTCAATCACAGCCAGTGAGCCAATGAGAAGAAAGAGGGGGTGGGGCAAAGTCACAGCTTTGTGTGTGAATAGACACAAGGAGCAGCAGGTGCTCCCATAGCAAGCTGCTTACTGTGGGGGCACCCAACAGGAAGGAGGGGCCTGGAGGGCCTGCGGGAGACCCAAGAAGAAGACAATCCAGAGTGCTCTGAGCAAAACCACTGCACACAGCAGGTAAGTATAGACATGTTTCCTATTTTAAAAAAAAAAAAGCCTTTAGAGTCAAGTGCTAAATACAAGTTCATTCACAAAAGTGCTCAGTGTCCTTTCTTTAAAAAACACACTGCTCAAAAAAATTAAAGGAACACTTTTTAATCAGAGTATACCATCAAGTCAATAAAACTCCTGGGATATTGATCTGATCAGTTAAGTAGCAGAGGGGGTTGTTAATCAGTTTCAGCTGCTTTGGTGTTAATGAAATTAACAACAGGTGTTCTAGATGGGTAACAATGAGATGACCCCCAAAACAGGTGGCCACTGACATTATTTCCCCTACTCATCTTTTCTGACTGGTTTTCACTAGCATTTGGCTAGGGTCAGTGTCACTACTTGTAGCATGAGGCCATACCTGGACCATACAGAGGTTGCACAGGCAGTCCAACTCTAGGATGGCACATCAATATGTGCCATTGCCAGAAGGTTTGCTGTGTCTCCCAGCACAGTCTCAATAGCATGGAGGAGATTCCAGGAGACAGGCAGTTACTCTAGGAGAGCTGGACAGGGCTGTAAAGGTCCTTAACCCATCAGCAGGACTGGTATCTGCTCCTTTGTGCAGGATGAGCACTTACTGAGCCCTACAAAATGACCTCCAGTAGGCCACTGGTGTGAATGTCTTTGACCAAACAATCAGAAACAGACTTTTCCTGAGGGCCCTATGTCCTCTAGTGGGCCCAGAATAGGCAGGTTCACTACTGGCGCCCTGTGCTTTTCACAGATGAGAGCAGGTTCACCCAGAGCACATGTGGCAGACATGAAAGGGTCTGGAGAAGCTGTGAAGAACATTATGCTGCCTTTAGCATCGTTCAGCATGACAGTTTTGGTGGTGGGTCAGTGATGGTCTGGGGAGGCACATCCATGAAGGGATGCACAGACCTCTACAGGCTAGACAATGGTACCCTGACTGCCATTAGGTATCAGGATGAAATCCTTGGACCCATTGTCAGACTCTACACGCTGGTGCAGTGGGTATTGGGTTCCTCCTGGTCTACAACAATGCCTGGCCTCATGTGACGAGAGTATGCAGGCAGTTCCTGGAGGATGAAGGAATTGATACCATTAAATGACCCCCACACTCGCCTGACTTAAATCCAATAGAACCCCTCTGGGATATCATGTTTTGGTCCATCTATCGCTGCCAGGTTGCACCTCAGACTGTCCAGGAGCTCAGTGATGCCCTGGTCCAGATCTGGGAGAAAATACACCAGGACACCATCTGTCGTCTCATTAGGAGCATGCCCCAATGTTGTCAGGCATGTATACAAGCATGGGGGGGCCATACAAACTACTGATTTTGAGTTGCTGCAATGAAATTTCAGCAAAATGGACTAGCCTGCTGCTGCATTTTTTCGCTTTGATTTTTGGAGATGTCTTTGAATTCAGTCCTCTGTAGGTTGATCATTTTAATTTTCATCAAACGATGGGGCATCCTTATGTTCCTAACACATTACCCAGTCCATATCAGTACAGATATCCAGCATGAGATTTTTCCCCATTGAGATCTGATGTGTTTTTAAAGTGTTTAATTTTTATGAGCAGTGTATATTATGTGTCCTTTTTCCAGAAAAGTGGTCTGTGCCTTTTGCAGCTTTATATCCAGTGTCTTCACAGTACACTTTTACATTGTGTAACCAACGATTCCTTCACTCCATGCACCCTCCTCCACACCTGCGAGAACTCACCAGACCAAACTGACCCATTTTTTATTTTAAAAAATGGGTCATCAAGCGCTTGTCCAAGTCCATATGTCCAAGTAAACAGAGTATTCTCTTCCCTTTTCCAAGTTATCTCCTCCTTACAGTCACTACACAATCTACACCACATTTGACATGCCACAGGGAAGATACAAAAAAGTTCATAACATAAAAACCCTTTATTAAAAGTAATCATCTTTAAAAGCAGCAATGTCACTTTTGATTCAGCCCACTCACATTTTTTCTGTGCTAAAATAGCACCAATACATAAAAATTTGTATTTTTCTATACCGGCTCACAGTGCTCCCTTGAGAGTTCAATACTTCAGGCTTTCGGAGGAAATGACATCAGCACCTGTTAGTCCACTCCTGTGTGTTTCACCTGCCGTCATCCTCAGGTATCGGGTTAGTGGACTGGATAAAAAGTGGCACTGATGTTTTTAAAGATGATTAGTTTTTAATAAAGGGTTTTTATGCTATGAGTGCTTTTGTATCTTCCCTGTGGCATACATGGGAAAATGAGAATTACCTTTTTAAGTTAACCAGCCAGCAATCGGTTGCTAGGATGCAGGGAGGTCCTAGCAACCAATCATCAACTTGTTAATATGAAAACTTAATTCTGGCAGCAGGTCCCACTGTCCAGGGCTGTCCTGACTCAGCTTTCTGTTCTGTTGTACATTTGTGTAAAGTTAGGACAGTGAGGGGGCAGGGGTATGGGGGACTCTGTGGTGTGAAGTGGGGGGAAGAGCTGCGTTGGGGGGGGCTATGGTGTGACGTGGGGGGTAGTTCTTTCAGGGGGCTGTGAAGTGGGAAGCAGAGCTGTGGGGGTCCATGATGTAAAGTGGGGGCAGAGCTGCAGGGGCTGGGCTGTAAAGTAAGGTCAGGGCTGTGGTGGTCTGTGAAGTGAAGTGGAAAGCAGAGATGCAGGGGGCTTTGTTTTAAAGTAAGGGAAGGGCTGTGGGGATCTGTGATGTAAAGTGGGGGCAGAGCTGCAGGGGGCTGTGTTTTAAAATAAGGGCAGGGCTGTGGGGGTCTGTGATGTGAAGTGGGAGCAGAGCTGCAGGGGGCTGTGTTTTAAAATAAGGGCAGGGCTCTGGGGGTCTGTGATGTGAAGCGGGGGCAGAGCTACAGGGGACTGTGATGTGAAGCTGGAGCAAAGCTGCAGGGGGGACTCTGGTGTGAAGTGTAGAGCAGAGGTGGGTGGCCTTTGATGTGAAGGGGGAAAAGGTACGGGGGTCTGTGATGTAAAGGGGGGACAGAGCTGCAAGGGTCTATGGTAAGAAGAGGGGACAGAGCTGTGGGTTTTGTGATTCGAAGGGCGGAGAGACCTTCAAGGGGTCTGTGATGTGAAGGAGGGCAGAGCTACAGGAGGCTGTGATCTGAAAAGGTAAGCAAAGGGGGGCAAAGCTGTGAAAGGGGGCAGAGGACACCACTGGGGGGGGGGCAACCATGGTAGAGGCAGATCATTGCTTACTCATGTCAGAACAGCCTCCCAGTGACTGGTGTTCTGATTAATGGTGGAAGAATATTTAGGAGACAGTAGGCAAAGTCAGAAATTGCAGATCCACAGAATGAATGGCACAAAAGCAGTGAGATTCTTGTGTTGCAAGTCCTCAGTTACAGCTTTCTCTCAGTGAGGAGCACTGTTGTGACATCAATAAATCATTTAAGGCTAGCAGTCAAAAGCAGTGCTCTAGAATAGATTATCCTATACTGTAGACAGCTATGAGGCTCAGTGCTTAGGCACAATGAACATTAATAGATGTTCCCTATAACATATCATAACTTCACTTTTTCAATGCAGGTGCATAATACGGATTAATTTTTCAAACTGTTGCTGCATCTGCCCAAGCTTCCCTGTCAGTGTTATAATTTTCCCTATTCCTGTCACTGTCAGTTTTGCTGCTTAGTTTGGTTTGCATTCCAATATACAGTAAATAATAAATGCAACATTTAAAAAGGAAATAATAAAGCTGAATACTCCCATTACATTTTCAGAAGACAATATTTTACATGATAGCTTACCCAATACCCTAATCAAGCCTTATAAAAACAATTACAAATGTCAGCAGTCTAATGATACAGAACTTCTCATATGATGCTAATGATTTACTTGATTTAAAAAGGCCTCTTTGTAGGATGGTGAGGAGGGGGGGGGGGGCAGCTCAGGGCAGAAAGTTGCCCAGTTTGATCTTAATCACAAGGTACAGGTGTGTTAAGTAGTCAACACATAAAGGAGATTTCAAGTCCAGGTGGTCTCCTCTCTATGACCTATTAATTGTGAAGCCCACAGTTTTAATCTTGATCAGCTTGCAGAATGTTACAGAAACAAGCTGGAGATTCATGCTGACTCTGCATCCGAAACACATGAATAAAATTAAACAGTTTTGGCAGCACAGATGAGAAAATCTAGCGTGGTGTGTAATCCCTGGGGTCCCCCTTCAGCCCGTCCCCTCTGACACAGGCACATGGTACGCTCCTCCCTTTTGGAGTAAATCACAGAAGCTGAGTTAGAAATAATAGAGGGCTTAACCCAATCAATACCAAACTTGCAAATAAACCAAAGCATATTAGGAACTTTAGCAGTGATTATATTACACATACTACAAGTACAACGGTGGAAATATAACTGGAAAGTTCTTGCTATTGTACAATATGATTTACTTTCCCATTGATTTTTACCTATATTATCCTTTATAACAGTGGTGGTCAACTAACTTAATATCGGGGCCTCAAGTGTGGCCCCTGACAACGAAGGACAATACATACTATTCAGTAAAGGTAATGCTACAGAAAGTAGTCAGGCACTACAGCCTTTTCTATTTTTTACTATATAAAGGAAAAAAGGCCAAACATTTTTGATGCTTGCTGTTATAAAACATAGCAAATAAATAGTCTTTTTTCGTGAATGTAGACCAAAATGTATTTTGCTACATTTCTTTAGTAATAAAAATGCAAATATGGACTTTTTGCTCCGACATTTACTGAAGTGAAATTAGAGTCAACACTGCAGAACTATTTTGCTGAGAACACTGCCTTTGAAGTATCCCTCAATACTGTATGGGAAGCCCATAAGCCAGTCTCCAATGCAAAGCTATTTCTTCTGCCCTAAAGAAAAATGCTAACACACTCCAAAATTGGATAGAACACAAAACACGTGCTCTTGAAGCTGTTACATTCAGCGTCCTTGCTCCATATGCTTTGGGCACTGGTAGACCTTTGTTTTACTCTGTAAGACTTATGCCTGGTTCACACTAGTGCAGGCCACACAATCAGAGTTTGCATTTGAATGGACTGTTTGTAGCTGAATGGACTGTTGTGCCCATTTTAACCAGGTGGTTTTCCAGCAGTTCCCGCGCCCGCGATCGTGCTGCTGGCAGAGATACGTGGGCGTGCCATTTAGAATGAATAGCAGCCCCGCGCATCTAGCAATAGCAGCATGATTCGGCTGCAGGTGGTTGTGAATTATTATTATTATTATACAGTATTTATATAGCGCCAAAGGGTATGCTCAGCGCTGTACAGTAGCAAGGGGGACAGAACATGAGACAAGACAGTAACAATACAATACACGAGGGGTTCGAGGGCCCTGCTCTTTCGAGCTTACAATCTAGGAGGGAGGGAGAGGTGGTACAGGAGGAAATGGCTGTGGGGGATGGAGTGGTGGGAGGAGTGGAGGAGATTAGTTGTTAGGTGAGGTCAGGTGTTAGGTGAGGTTGGGGTAGGCTTCTCTAAAGAGGAGGGTTTTCAGGGTGCGCCTGAAGGTGAGGAGGGTAGGTGACAGTCTGATGGATTGGGGTAGGGAGTTCCAGACGATGGGGGAAGTCCCTGAGAAGTCCTGCAATCGGGCGTGGGAGGAGGAGACCAGGGAGCTAGAGAGTAGGAGGTCCTGTGAGGAGCGGAGGGCACGGGTAGGGTAGTATTTGGGTATCAGTTCAGTTATGTAGTTTGGCGCGGCGTTGTGAAAGGCTTTGTAGGTCAGAGATAGCAGTTTGAATTTGATGCTTTGGGCAATCGGGAGCCAATAAAGGGATTGGCAGAGGGGGGAGGCATATGTGGAGCGGTTGGGAGGACAGGTGTAGTTCCTGCACCTGCAACCAGCCCACAGCCTGCGGGCTAGTGTGAACCCAACATCAGCCTTGGGAAGGGCTGAGAAAACACTGACCCATTTAAAGCAACTTTACTACGACAAAGGTAATAAAGCCCACTACCTTCCAGACTACTCTCCCTAATATTCACAAGGAATTATACCTTTATGGAGCCCTTTCAGGGTATAAAATAACTCCTCTAAATCAGAAGCTCTGCCCTTAAATATTCCTCATTTGGAAATTTTACACTTCTCAGCTACTTTCCCATATGCTTGGAGGTCCTCCTCGTTAAAGTACTTAGGTGTTCATCTCACTTCATCATACACCTCCTTTATATAAGGAAAATGTTCTTCCCCTTTTAAAATCTATTAGGGCGACTCTTCTAAAATGGAAAACACATTCTATTTCTCTGATATGCACTTGGGGGCTAAGAATATGCATGCATCATACATACTAGGGGGGGAGTACAACTGGGGGAATCAATGTTGGAGAAGGATCTTGGAGTTCTGGTAGATCATAAGCTTAATAATGGCATGCAATGCCAAGCTGCGGTTACTGAAGCGAGCAAAATCCTCTCTTGTAATAAAAGAGGTATAGACTCCAGAGAGAGAGAGGGATATCTTTTTGCCCCTGTACAGATCATTAGTAATACCTCATCTGGAATATGCAGTTCAGTGTTGGGCACCAATTCACAAAAAGAACACTGGGGAACTGGAGAAAGTACAGAGAAGGGCAACCAAACTGATATGAGGCATGGAGGAGATCAGCTATGAGGAAAGATTAAAGGAATTGCATTTATTCTCTCTTGAGAAGAGGAGATTAAGGGGGGATATGATCAACATGCATAAATACATCAGTGGTCCATATAGAGAATTTTGGTAGAGTTATTCACCCTGAGGTCATCACAAAGGACAAGGGGGCACTCTTTATGTCTGGAGGAAAAGAGATTTAATCTCCAAATCTGGAAAGGTTTCTTCTCAGTAAGAGCTGTGAAAATGTGGAATAGACTCCTTCAAGAGTTGGTTCTGGCCAGCTCAGTAGATTGCTTTGAAAAAGGCCTGGATTCTTCCCTAGATACACATAGTATAACTGAACACTAACATTTATAGGTAAAGTTGATCAAGGGAATATCGAATTGCCTCTTGGGGGATCAGGAAGGAATTTTTTCCCCTGCAGGAGCAAATTGGGTCATGCTTTGCTGGGTTTTTTTTACTTTCCTCTGGATCAACTGTGGGTATAGGATTATAATTTTTTTTTTTTTTATGGTTGAAGCCTGGTAGTTAGCCAGACTAACTATGTAACTATTTTACTTTCGCCAGTTGGTAGACCTTATTACACGCAGATCGCTCTGCTTTGAACACCTTAAGAACAGTCATAACTTGCCATGTACGGCATTTTTTGGATATCTGTAGATATGGCATTACACATTTTCTATAACCCCCCTCTTTACAATTTTCCAAACTAACCTCATTTGAGTAATTGATGTCTGAGGATCCCTTTTGTTAAGGTTTAATATCAGACATATACAAACTTTTGAACGCATATCCCATGCAGATACTGGGAAAACACACCTATAAATTGAAGTGGGAGAACATTTTAGGAGAAGAACTGTCATTAGAAACCTAGCAAATGATTTGGTTGCAGGTAGCAAAAAATTCTATCTGCATCTTGTATAAAGAAAATGTCTATAAAATAATATTACTGGGGCTCTGGGGTATCTTTCCCCAGAACTCCTACATGCTAGGGACCTGTGTTGGCATTGTCTACAAGCTAAGGGCTTCCTTGTTCATATTTGTTTGGAGTTGCCCCTGAATTAAACCTTTCTGGTAATCAGTCCATTCATTGCTACAAATCCTTTTTGATTCCACACATCCGTTTACTCCTAAACTATTCTTGATGGGCCTTTCCTCTCAAACTCTTTCAAAACTGAACAAGAAGCTATTACGGCATATACATTGCTCAAAAAATTTAAAGGAAGACTTCTTTATCAGAGTATACCATCAAGTCAGTTAAACTCCTGGGATATTGATCTGGTCAGTTAAGTAGCAGAGGGGGTTGTTATTCCGTTTCAGCTGCTTTGGTGTTAATGAAATTAACAGCAGGTGTACTAGATTGGCAACAATGAGACGACCCCCAAAACAGGTGGAGGCCACTGACATTATTTCCCCTACTCCTCTTTTCTGACTGTTTTTCACTAGTTTTGCATTTGGCTAGGATCAGTGTTACTACTGATAGCATGAGGCCATATCTCGACCCTACAGAAGTTGCACAGGCAGTCCAATTCCTCCAGCATGGCACATCAATATGTGCCATTGCCAGAAGGATTGCTGAGTCTCCCAGCACAGTCTCAAGAGCATGGAGGAGTTTCGAGGATACACGCAGTTACTCTAGAAGAGCTGGACAGGGCTGTAGAAGGTCCTTAACCCATCAGTAGGACTGGTATCTGCTCTTTTGTGCAGGATGAGCACTGCCCGAGCCCTACAAAATGACCTCCAGTAGGCCACTGGTGTGAATGTCTCTGACCAAACAATCAGAAACAGACTTTTCCTGAGGGTCCTACCTCCTCTCGTGGGCCCTGTGCTCACTGCCCGGCGATTGAGCTTGATTGCCATTTGCTATTGAACACCAGAATTGGCAGGTCCGCCACTGTCGCCTTGTGCTTTTCACAGATGACAGCAGGTTCACCCTGAGCACATGTGACAGATGGGAAAGGGTCTGGAGAAGCCGTGAAGAACAACAGGAAGTTAATCTCGCAGAGCTGGACAGGGCCGTAGAAGGTCCTTAACCCATCAGCAGGACCGGTGTCTGCTCCTTTGTGCAAGGAGGAACAGGATGAGCACTGCCAGAACCCTACAAAATTAACTCCTGAAGGCCACTGGTGTGAATGTCTCTGACCAAACAATCAGAAACAGACTTCATGAGGGTGGCCTGAGGGCCTGACATCCTCTAGTGGGCCCTGAGCTCAATTGGCATTTTCCATTGAACACCAGAATTGACAGGTCCGCCACTGGCACCCTCTGCTTTTCGCAGATAAGATCAGGTTCACCCTGAGCATATGTGACAGACGTGAAAGGGTCTGGAGAGGCCGTGGAGAACGTTATGCTGCCTGTAACATCATTCAGCATGACCATTTTGGTGGTGGGTCAGTGATGGTCTGGGGAGGCATATCCATGGAGGGACACACAACCTCTACAGATTAGATAATGGCACCCTGACTGCCATTAGGTATTGGGATGAAATCCTTGGACCCATTGTCAGACCCTACACTGGTGCAGTGGGTCCTAGAACCATTATCTCCTGCGCTCAAAGACTCACATCAAATGGGCGTTAGTAACAAGCAGCATGTTCATCCGCTAGTGATCAGAGGTTGTGCAGCTCTATCATGAAGCTGGGGAAGCTTGATAAAACTGTAGAAGACGATGAAAGAAAGAGCGCACAAACCTTGCGCATTACCTCGATAAACAGTGATTAATTTTATTATTAAGTAAATATACTCACAAAGTAATGATATAACAGGCATAAGTAACCGTAATCCACACAGGGTTACAGGTAAATCCAAAAGGGGGGGGGGGTGAAGGCTAACGCGTTTCGAAGGGTGCTCCCTTCTTCATCAGAGCTGATCAAAAAAACAAACAAATACATATACTGTACAAATACAAATTCCCCTCAAAATATTTACATGAATCATGATGGTATAACAGGTGGTGATACTGTAGATGAGCATAGCACTACACATGAAAATACTCATAAAAATGGCAATACGTATAGTAATAATAATAATGATGTCAAAAACCTATACGTTTTCTATATATACCTTTTCTGTATGTGGTTTTTGACATTATTATTAGTATACTATTTATCGAGGTAATGCGCAAGGTTTGTGCGCTCTTTCTTTCATCTTCTTCTGCAGTGGGTCCTAGGTTCCTACTGGTCCATGACAATGCTCGGCCTCATGTGGCGAGAGTATGCAGGCAGTTCCTGGAGGATGAAAGAATTGATACCATTAAATGGTTCCCGCGCTCGCCTGACCTAAATCCAATAGAACACCTCTGGGATATCATGTTTTGGTCCATCCGTCGCCAAGTTGCACCTCAGACTGTCTGGGAGCTCAGTGATGCCCTGGTCCAGATCTGGGAGGAAATACACTGGGACACCATCTGTTGTCACATTAGGAGCATGCCCCAACGTTGTCAGGCATGCATACAAGTGCGTGGGGGCCATACAAACTACTGAGTATAATTTTGAAATTTCAGCAAAATGGACTAGCCTGCTGCATCATTTTTTCACTTTGATTTTTGGTGTGTCTTTGAATTCAGTCCTCTGTTGGTTGATAATTCTCATTTCCATCAAACGATGGGGCATCTTTACATTCCTAACACATTATTCAGTCCATATCAGTATAGATATCCAGCACAATATTTTTCCCCATTGAGATCTAATGTGTTTTGAAAGCGTTCCTTTAATTTTTTTGAGCAGTGTACTTATGGAGGCTAAATGCCTCATTGCCTTCAACTGGAAACAGAGAACACCACCCTCTCAGACAGCAATATATGCTAGAATTATGGATGAGGAACTTATGGAATTGCTGACTGCATGCTTGCAGAATGCAGAGGATAGACACAATGCAGTTTGGGAGGTTGGTATCAACAAGGGGTTTTGCCTTTCTACCTAGCTTTTCTCTTATGTTTCCTTATATTTTTTTCTTTCTTATTACTTGTGATTAGCTCACAGTGATCACAAGGCACAGAGCCACTCTGATTCTCTCTTCTGATTTTGCCTATGATTTGTGTTAAGGACAGTACATTCACAGGCATTGTGAGCAAGCCTGGCATGCACATAACAACCAAGTATGTTTATAAACGTCCTCTCAGAATAGAAGGTGCTCCAATCTCCCGTTTAATTACAATGGTCGTTTCTGAGGTGGGTAAAATAGAATTGCCTAATTGTACAGGACACAGCAATTGATTCCTAGACAATGGGTTAAATGCCACAACCTTCAGGTAATTGAACACTAGCAAAAGCTTTGCTTGCACGCCCCCCTCTCCCCAATCTCTTTATATAATCCTACCAACTCTGTGATACTCCAGTTTTTCACTAGTGTTTTTAGTTGGTGGACCCCTCCTCCTCATAAAGAAGATTTTTTTCTATTTTTCTCCAGTTTTTCTTTCCTTCCTTGACTTACAATATCCAGCTGCTTGTGGCCTTGCGGCTCACTAGCAGTTTCTGGATCTGTTACCCTCAGTGTATACTGTGGTAGCAGGGCCAGCCTGTGATGTTTGCTTTGGGCAATGTATACTGCTTTTGGCACTTACCTTGATATGCGTTGCAACAAGTGAGTTAGCTGCAGAGTGTTATACAGTCCAGGGCTGTGGTCCATTCCTATGGCACACAGACCCTGAATACCTCTCTGGAGGTTATGCCCACTGTGATGAGTAAAACCTGGACCCTGGGCGGGATCAGGGGCGGACAGACAACTCATGGGGCCCCCGGGCAATAGAGATTCATGGGGCCCCTGTGTCCTTGCCCAAACTCAAAAAAGCCTATGAAAAAGGTACCAGGGGCATCTCATGGGGCCCCATACTGACCCTCGGCCCGAGTTTCCAAATGGTCAGTCCACCCCTGGGTCTCCCTGTACCTTTACAGATTCGTTCCTGGCTATACATGTCTTGTTGGATCATTTCATTGAATCTTTAGCACACATTATGTTTTATCCTTTTATGCTACAAGACACAGATTTTGATTGCACTGGTTATCGGGTAATGTACACATTTTGTGTTTTTTCCCTAGATATCATTCCCTAGCTTACTTGTTCTGGCTCATAGGAAACATATTTATAACAGTTAGCTATTTGAATTTGGCACTCCTTTCTTCTACTTTACTACTGGAAGTTCCTCTCTAGTGGCATAGAGATATACAGTAGTACCTATAAGACTCCTAACTATGCGCTTTTGACCACCATCTTCTGCGGACAATGCAAGCTGATTGTTTTCTGTCTCACCTGTTGCCTGATACCTCAGATACATAGCCAAATAAGCTAAGTTAAGCTTCTATGTTTTTGTGACTCTTTCATACCAGACATTGCTGAACAACCCTCAGAACACATCCATTCCATGAGTACCACACAGGGGAAGATCCTCACTTAGCAATGGTGGTTTACAGACACTCAGGAGACAAATAGAAAAACTTTCTCTTCAGGCCCTGAAGTAACTCCAAGTACCTCTCAGGTTGATACCAGTTCCCTTATTCCAGAGCAAGATCTTACACTGACACCACTCTCTGAATCTGGCTCCTTCACAAACACGCAACATGCCAGCTGTCTGACTAAAGCAGAATTCTCTGCTGCTATGTCTGAGCTATTCCAAAGGCTAGCTCCACTCATCAGGTACAAACAGAAATGCTCTTCCACCTCTCCCCATCCTCACTATATTCAGTTACAATCTGAATTGCCTGATGCACTTACATTTTCAATGGTCATGTGGGACGCAGGAATCTTAGTGGAGGCTTCTCAGGATTTTTCATCGAAAACATTTTGTGAAGTTAATTCTTCAGCTTCACACCACATGCTGGCAATGGAGGACTCATTAATTGAGGCAATGCATACTGGCAAGACACACCTATTTCTGCACTGCCTCCACATATTCTCATAGGTACAAAAAAGAAGGCAATTCCTAGCAGGCTTTTGCCTATTCTTGATCAAGTCAGTTTGGTTTTATATACTGACTAACCCAACCAACAAAAGGTCATTCATTCATTTGCTGCCTCGTACCTTATGGAAAGAGTAATTCAAAATGAAATGGACTGTTGCCACCATTCCCAGCCATTTTTGCAATGAATAATCAATGCCTCCTTTAAAAGTGCTGGATTAAAAAAAACGAACATTCATACTCACCTAGGTGTATACAGCATTGACCTGATGCTGCATCTGTTCCCCGCTGGCTCTACACCAAAAACTGAGTGATCAAAGACCACTGGTTGCAAGTTTTCATGTCCATTCTGATCACAGAGCAGTGACAGTCATTCTCTGCTCTCTGCTCTGGTCCTCCAAAGCTCACTTGAGCTCCAAGTTGTGAAAGGGGTGGGAGCAGCTGACCCAAGCTCTCAGCAGCACCCTGAGAGGATGAGCCAGCTGCTAGTCAAGTATCTGGGTGGATCCTGACATTATTGTCAGGATCCCCACAGAGCCTGGACTGGCTCTGTAAAGCCTTTAGCCCACTGTAGACTGAATGTGGGTCAAAACCCAAAGGAGAAGTATAGCCAAGAGAGCTTTGGCTCTACTTCTCCTTTAAGGAGTAAGTTGATAGGCATTTTGAGACTCTTTTGAAGTTCTCCTTTGCTCTGGCAAGTCCAGCTCTGCAGCCACTTTCCCAGTTGCATGAACTGTGGTGAACTGGGCTGTAGAACTTAATAGCAAATGTTCTCCTAATATATTGTAGATAATACTATTCTTTCTGCAAGATTACAGCTCTTGCCCTTGGTCCTACAGTTCTCTGTAGATGTCATGGAGAATGTGATTCCTCAAATGTCCTTATTTTCTGTGTATATGAGCAGAATTGTATGGCTTAGAGATTGGTTGATTGATTCTATGCACCTGGAGAGATGCCAATATCATTAACTACAGGACCCAGTGTGTCTGGAGGCACCAATGGCCATATAAATAGAAAGCCCGGGAAAGTTTGAGGAAGTTGGGAGTTAGCCATAGAGAGGAGAGAGCTGAGGAGACCAGTTAGATACTTAATGCTGCATCGGTATCGGGACCAGGGGCGGACTGACCATTTGGAAACTCGGGCACTGCCCGAGGGCCCAGGGTCAATAGGGGGCCCCATGAGATGCCCCTGGTACCTTTTTCATAGGCGTTTTTGAGTTTGGGCAAGGACACTGGGGCCTCATGATCCCCTATTACCCGAGGGCCCCATGAGTTGTCAGTTCGCCCCTGATCGGGACCAGTCAATTCTGGAGAGCTGGGAGATCAGCTGCAGACCGCTGGACAAAGTTAGAGGCAGAGTGTTGCTTTCTACTGTGGTCAGTTTCTGAGGCCTATCGCTTTTTCTGCCAGAGGACCCAGAATATTCAACCCAGACTTGCTGACCACTGCCACTGCTCGCCAGATCACTGCAGGTGGCCTGGGAACCAACATCTTAAAGGTGACCTCCCATCTGAGAAAGGAAGCCTGTTTCTACAGATACATTGAAGTGGGTGAGTGGGTTATTGACCCATTAGTGATCCATTATATTGACTTTTTGCCTAATCACCTGGATACTTTATTGTCCTTTATTTCTACTAACATCTCCTGCTTACTACTGAACACTGCTAGTCTTGCTTGCCAGAATATATATACCTCTATAAACCATTATCATATCTCAGAATGTAAACCCTTGTCTAGCCCCTCCCTCCTCAGTGGTCAAAGGAATCCATTGTTTTCTAGAATTGACTCCCTGTTTCCTCCTTCCAATAAGCGCACCAGTGTCTTTAAGGGCACCAACATGGCCGGTAGATGACTAACTTTAAAGGCTGTACAATTGAGCACAGTTTTCAGCATATTCATATGTTTCTGTTTCAAGAAGGCCTAGGCTTAGCTCCCTAATCTCAAGTGCCTTCAGGTCATGTAGCCCTGATTTGTATTGTACCAGTTGGTTGTTGCCCTGTGTTGCTCATTTAGTGAGGAGAGCTACAGTTTACGCTGGTTCGGTTTGAGCTTAAGGTAGCACTTCAGTCATATCAAGTGAGTGACCTTTTCAGTAATTTCAGAGTGACTCTAAGGTATTAACAAAAATTATTAATATCTACCTAATGATGTGTATACCCAAGGTGTCAGCGGTGCTGAGGTATTTGCCAAGGTCAAGGTAAGAACACAGGACCTGACATAACCAGAGGCTCCTGAGGGGGTAGTACTTCACTTTGTACAGAATTATGTCTCTCTTTGTCTGGACTCTATACCTGTTTTAATAAAAGAAAGTATTTTGCTTGCTTTAGAAACTGCAGCTTGGCATTCCATGCTATTATTAAGTTTATGATCTACCAGAACACACAGTTCCTTCACGCCCATTCATTCCCCCAGTTGTACTCCTCCTAAAATGTAAATGAAATGCTTGTTTTAGCCCCAAGTGCATAAATTCAAATTTATCAACATTAAATCTCAATTGGCACATAGTTGCTCAATCAAGCAGTGCATTTGGGGCTGGTTTTATGTTGGAGACATCCTGAAGGGACATTATTCCACTACATCACCTGGGGTCATCTGAAAACACAGAAATTGTACTTTTAATACCAACCTCTATATCATTTATAAGTAGGTTAAAAATTGAACCTTAGGGAACACCACTAATAACCATGGACAATTCAGAGTATGAATCGCTACTCTCTGAATACAGTCTTTTAGCCGGTTTTCTATCAGTTTACAAACTGAATCTGTAAAGCTCTTATACTTTAATTTACTCATTATCCATGTGTGGGGAACTGTGTCAAACACCTCTGCGAAGTCCAAGCAAACTATTTCTACAGTCTCTTCTTTGTCTAAGTTTTTGCTTACTTCCTCATTCTACCTGAGTTGCCAAATTGCCAGTCCAGAGATAGTACATAATTTACTTTCCTAATGCACAAGTTATCCCAAAATGCAAGCTGGCTCATACAAGATAAAAATCTTGTCTAGTTTGAAGTGATTAGATAAAAACCCATGCATACAGTAATATCCAAACAAAAAACAAACTTCCCCAAGAGTATGCAAAGTGGTCACCATTGGTGACAAACATTCACTGGGCTAAGGTATCACAAGAATAATCCTGAGTGCAAAATATCATAAAACAATCAGTTTTAGTGCTTGGTTTTTATTAAAACACCAACGTGGATTCCAAGCAGCTATAATTGTAATTGCAAAAAATAAAGATCAAGAATAGACAAAAAGGACAAGGCAAACAAAAAATGAAAACGTCTGGACACATGTAGGGTCACACATGGGTTACATACTTCAGCAAGCTGCTGCTCGTGAGGTAGATAATCACATTTAAGGTATCCCCCCTGTGTGAGTCTAGGAACTCTGAGGACCTGGTATTCCAAAAAAGGACTCAAGTGCACTGAGATAAATAAAAAATAGCCTGGCCTAAAAAACCATGCTAAAACTGTGGGCTGGGTGCTATTGGATTGGTATGGCAGTCTATATAGGGGAGTTCATCCAGTAAATAATTGTATCTCATGTAGCATCAAAAGAGTTCCATTCACCACATAAGTCCTTATATGGAGTGTAGAAGAGACTGGAGACTTCTATTATCCCTATATGATGAGGAACTATACTAATGGTGTATACTGAGCAGCATCATTAAATGGCAAATGTCCAGTAATACATGTTATTGGTATGGAATAAATGTGAACAACACCAACTGGGGAGATGTTGCCAATATTATATGACACTACACAACCTTATACTTCGTATTTCTTCCAGTCCCACTGGACCTAATGTGCAAGGAGTGTAAGATGGTCTTGTGACTTTAAGGGTCTTCACTACTTCCCAGTGGGGGCGGCACATACATTACCACTCTTCCGCTTGTCCATAGCGCTTTCAATGTTCACAATGTCAAGCCGATCCATGTGCTGAGATGACAGCTGCTCCTTAAGATTTAATGCATATTGAATGTCTCCATTTGTTTCCGCCAGCCTTCCAAGATGCCATCACCACAGAGATCCTGTATGGGAAGAATTGCGTCACATGACGTGACATCAATGCATTTCGCAAAACGGTACCGTGGCTTCATCTGGACGTCGAGCGGTATTCAGGTGGTCCCTTAAATGTGCATAGTCTCCCCCTAGGGGCTGCCCAATTAAAGGGCCAAAGTCATCTTTGTTATTCAAGCAGTTGTAATGATGTTACTAGAAAGCTCGGCTAATTCCCATAAAGGGAAGACCTCAGGTCTTGATTCAAAGGTCTGCCCTCTTCCTGATCTAACAATCCATATGGTTTACAGTTAAATTATCAGTATGGTAGGGATCTATTGTCACCTTATAGACCTTACATCAAAACAAGATCACAGTAATTCTAACCCTAAACACTCATAGCTCATATCCATAGATTATTTCTATAAAAAATCTGCAGGTTCATTTCAACATTCATTCCCAGAGGTGTTAATGCTTGTAACTTAGAAATCCAGCTTTTCTCTTTTTGTAGCACAATGCGGTCAAAATCCCATCATTGTTAGGGAATCTTGAGCACATAAATGCCCTTTACTTTATTCCTGTCAATTTACCTCTATGATAGGAGGCAAAGTGTCTTGCTAGGGCTTTCAGGATTCTGTTCCCTTATTTCTTTCATATGTTCCCCTATTCGAACCTTTAAGGGGTGCTTAGTCTTACCTGTATAAAACTTATCACAAGGGCAAGTTATCATATAGATTACTCTTGTGGAATTACAGTTAATTAAGTCCTGTATTTGGAACTTCTCACCAATACTATCATAAAATGTGTTAGTGCCATCTAAAAATGGGCACATTTGACATTTCCCACAGGTAAACATGCCTGTCGATCAGGGATATTCGGTCAGCCAGTTCTGGGTCGGATTTTTCACAAATTCTGATTGCATAAGAATATCACCTACTGTAGATTACATACCCTATGGGCTGTCATTTTTGGTGTGGGTCCTAAAATTTAAGAGAGGTTTGGGTTGTTGGTTAGGATCTCCCAATGTTTTTGGAGAACATCTCGTACTTTATCCCACTGGGCCCCATACTGAGTTATTAACCGCACTGTATTTTTCTCATGTCTCAGAGCCTCCTTTTTCTTAATCTGCAGAAGATTTTTTCTATCACGCTCAGCTACTTTTTTCCTAGCTCGTCTAATTTGTTTATGGAAGTAACCACGTTCTCGAAATCTTGCATACAGTTCTTTCCCTTCCTCTCTATATAGACCCCTACCATACTGATAAATTAACTGTAAACCATATGGAATGTTAGATCAGGAAGAGGACAGACCTCTGAATCAGGACTTGAGGTCTGCCCTTTATGGGAATTAGCCGAGCTTTGTAGTAACATCATTACAACTGCTTGAATAACAAAAACATTACAAAAACAGAACAGAAGTTACAATGTAAGACACTAAGGCCCCTTTCAGATGGGGCAGACCCATCAGCGAATCCAACTGCTCAGCGGCTGCAGAGCGGACACAGACATAGCCCGTTGTCTTATATGGGGCGGAAAAAAAACTGCTAGTCCATTTCTATCCAACTGTCATCCAATCCACCGGATGATTGGGGAATGGATCCCCACCCATCTGTTTTTAGTGTACAGGATCAGATCAGATGCCAATGGGTGTCAGCGGACACTTGTCTGCCGACACCAGCCGGTCCATAGAGGCTTATGGATGGTCCAATTGGGTCTGCCTGAAGAACTGACAGATGGACCCATACAGATCATTAGGGGCCTTATAACCAAATAATATTGAAAATAAAAGTGACAAACTAACAGGGGAAAAAAAATAATTTCTCTTCTCCCAGGGTTGGGTGGCACACACAGATCATAATTCCAACTTAGATGGGAACCTTCAGATTTGAGGAAGATTTGATTGTGGGTCTCAGTCTAATACTTTAGAGATCTCAATGAAGCTGCCACCCAACCAGCCTGTCCAATCGGATGAAAGAGACTTGTCGCTGCATCCTACCTAATTAGCACAGGTAAGATTTGGGTGATCAGAATCTTCAAACAACCATAACTATGATGTGTTATGAGTTCTGAAGCTGTAGGTACTGTATGTGTAATGGTCTCTGCTGTTATTCTATTATGTGTAGAGACCAAATATGAATACTTTATGCCTAGCAGAACCAGTACCAACATAAAAATACCCAAATTATTAAAGGCTCTCTCATAGTCTACAATAAAGCTCACTTGTTTGGAGTCAATCACCTTCTCTATGCACAACCTGGCTTTTACAGAAAGGTTAATAACACGTTGTATTGCATTTTACACTCAAGTGTGGTCAGTTGTTTGACAAACTGCATTGATGTGCAATATGATTAGTTCTGTCATTTACACATATAGTCTGCAGCCTGGCACTATAGCAGGCATAACCTAGTTAAACTCTGAGCTGCACTGTGTATAAATATCAGCTCCAACTTCTGTAGAGGCTTCTGAGCTGCATTTGAGAATGTGTATTGCACTGGTGAATGAAGTCTGATCATTTTTCATTGTTACTGTTCTTGTCCTGTAATCTTTCTGTGCATTTTGTAACATCAGCTTTGACTAATATTTATTTTTACATGTGCCTCCCTCTAGATTTTAAAGTAAACCTCTCACTGGAGGAGTTTGGTGACTGACATTGTAGACCTCCTTCAGTATGTGCCATTTGCCATGCTTTTTAAGTCAATAAGGGAGTTATGTACTAAAATTGCATGGTGCAAATCTGCATAGAAACCAATCAGCTTCCAGGTTTTATTACCAATGCTTATTTGGGCAAGCTTAAGTTAGAAGGTGATTGGTTACTATGCTCATCTGCACCAGATTCTGAGTGCTCCAGTTTTAGTAAATCCCCCCAAGTGTCTTAAAAGGAGTTTCTGAGAAAAGTCATAAGTCTTTATCTGCATGCCTATTCCCAGCAAGTTATTATGAAATCTTTTTATAGCTCCCCTCCCTGCTCGTTGCTCCCCCTATTCCCAAAATTCACCAAAATCCATGGTCATGAGAGTCGATGGATCATGAGTCTTCATTGAGAAGAAGGAGGGCCCCTCTTTGGGTTTTGAAAGTGACAAGTGGTGAGGTCCTTTGAACACTGAAGACTTCTGATGATGGGACCAGTGTACTTCAGCTCTAGGTTGACCGGTCGTGCCTAATGAAAGCAGTGCCAGTGAGGTACATGAACAGTGAACTTACAGTAGGTGAGTAAAAATCAGCATCTAGATATTAATTTTCTACAAATCATGCTAAATGGGCTTTAAGAAAGAGGACCAATATGACAGCCAGGCATCCAGCATTTTCAAAAGGAGAGGTCAAAGATAGAGCCCCCTTGTTTCTCTTATGAAAGTTTTCCTTTAAGGTAAGGCTCTGTGGAAAAACATATTGTTGTACGGAAATGTCAAGCTTCCCTATCTATGGCGTAGAAGTTTTAATAAGCAGACAAGTGGTACTGTCAGTAAAACATGAGATAAGGACTGGCAGAAGTCTTTGTGTAATACGCAGTGTGTGCCAGCCTACATGGGGAATTTATTTTCAAACTGACATTAACTCTTAAAATATTGCTATTTAAAAAGATGATTTCTAAGATAATTTACCAGCAAAAAGTGCGGGAAAGGTAATGAAAAATGCATGTTTGATTTCATGTTTAAATCAGCACTACAGTAACAATATTTGGAATCCCAATGGTGAGTGTCAACACTTACTTTTCTCCAGTTAATATAAAGTATATCAGTCTAATTCTTCTATTACCATTAACAAAACTCATGCTACATCCATTCTCCAAGCTAATTTGAAACATGAATTTTGCTTTAGAAGTTTCAAAGAAATGATCCACCATACTCTCATGTATGATAATGATCATCATACTATGACATCTAATCAGTCATGCTGTCATGTTGGGTCAGTCATAAGATCCATATGTTCATATGAGTTGTAGTGATTATTGCCAGGATTGCCATTAAAGCATATTTGCAGTCAAAATGGGTTTTTTTTAAGATAGAATTTCAAAGTATTTTTATAAATTCATTTTTTTCTTGTCTATGTCCTATTGGAGAGGTTTCTCTTCACATCCTGTCTTGAAGATGCAACAGAAAGCCATAGGAACACTTGTGAACCAGTGAAGGGTGTTCCACTTTAGACAATTGTCACTGCAATGCATGTTCCAATTTGAAGATTTATCCTTATCTCCTGTTCTGGTAAAATTTTGATTTCTTATCACTTTCTCTCTTGCAGACAATGGTCACCAGAAAAATTAGAGATTATGGATCTCCCAGTGGTGTCAAAGACACCACACTATCCACAACTAAAATAAAAAAATTTAGTTATATATAAACTTAATTTATTGGAGGAATTTGGGGCTGACAGTAGACCCTTCAGCATGGGTGAGAGGAAAAAGTTTGAACAGAGGAACATCTGCCCCTTAAAACATTAGCAGTCAGTGCATTTTCCCCCCCAAAACATTAGTCATCACCCCCCCCCCCCAAAGCATTAGTGGTCAGTGTATCTCTTCCTTTCCAAAAATTAGTAGTCAGTGCATTGCTCCCCTCCCCTGCAAAGTAGTAGTGGTCAGAATAATGTCTTCCCACTCTTCACAGCATCCGTAGTCAGTGCATTGCCCCTCCCCCTCGCCTCTAAAACCAATAGTGGTCAGTGTATTGTCACCCTCCACCTCCAAACAATAGTGGCCAGTGTATTGTCCCCCCCTCCTCAAAACCTTAGTGTCAGTGCCTTGTCCCCCACCAAAACTTTAGTGTTAATGCCCTGCCCCCCTCCCCCTCTCCAAAACAGTAATGTTAGTGCTTTGTCCTCCTCCCTTTTCCGAAACATTAGTGTCAGTGCCTTGTTCTTCCATAACAGTGCCTTGTCCCCACTCCCCTGGGCATTGTCTCCCCTTTACACTCCAAAATGTTTGTGTCATTTTTCCTGAAGACTCTTCTAGCAAGCTTCCCAGCTGCTACATGGCCAGAGTGGCTTCTATTTTTGTGGCATTCAGGATTGATTGTTTTCTCAACTGCGCCTTGTGGGAAGGTACCTGGATTCCACCAGAAAAACATGGAGGCCTGACCTCTAATGCTGGGTCATAAAGACGCAGACCTCATTCTGGATTGTGAAAATGTTCATGTTCTGACTGAGGCAGACTTCCTCAGTTAACAGCAAGTATACAATTACAGCTAGAGGGCTTATTTTGCATGTGCATGACTAGGAAATTCCATCCCATAAAGTATTCTGTGGGACCTGATTTTTCTCCAGTCTAGGCTCGATCAGCATGTGGCTTTGGGCACCATTAAAGGGCAGATTTTGACCTACTCAATGATTTTGTGGGATCTCAACTTGATTCTATCAGCATTTCAGAGATTGCCCTTTGGACTCATCAGGGATATTTTCTTGGCAGACCTCAGTTGCAAGATTGCCTTCCTACGTGCTCTAAAAGGTGAGTTTCTGAGTTTGTGGTCTGCAAAGAAACCTGGTTGTATCTTATAGGGAACTCTTGCTAGTGTTACACAGGGTTAAGATTGTCCTGCGACCTAAGGCTTCTCTCCTCCCCAAGGTGGTTCTCTCTTTCCACCTCTTGCTCTAAAACATTCCAAGGAAATTTCTCTTCACTGTCTAGATGTGGGATGTACTGTTTTTAGTCTACTTGTTAGTTACAGCTTTCTTTTGATAATTGGATTCCCTCTTTATCTCTCCCGAAAGTTCCTATTGCTAGGTGGAATAGAAAAGTCATTGTTTGAGTCTATAGCCTTTTCCCATTGCTAGGTGGAATAGATTAGACAATACTAGGCTGTCTTTGCAACTTTGGTTGCCAGTGTTTAAATCACATGAAGGTAAAAGTATAATCCAGCTAAATCTAACCCTGTGTCTTTTGATGTACTCCAAGAAAATGGGTTTTACAGGTGAGTCATAAATTTTATTTTAACTACATCCACATACAAATCTGAAAATAAAAATATGAAGGTTACTTAAAAATATTGGTTGCTTTTTTTGAGTAAGTGACTTAGAACACGTTTACAGATCAGGATTATTGGCTTTACTATACCATTATTTTCTGTGTGCTTATTTCTGGTCATTGATTCAGAAATGGTAGCTTTCATATTATCTCAGTAATGTATTAATTAACGTTGTCAAGGGAAATGGTTGCATGGCAAGAAGAAAGCTTGCTGGAATGAGGTATAAGGTAAGTGCTGTATATCACCCTATTTATAATTTCATAGACAAAACACAAGCTAACCTTTGCAGTGGTGAGGGGGGGCAACTGCAAGGGTAAATACATACAAAGTAAATACAATACAGGAAAAGATTTTTATTTTTCGTCCAGTTTTCTTACAGCGGTTACCCAGCTGTGTAAAATCCACTGGTTACTGGTAACACATTGTTGTTGGAACACTCAATCCTGAATAAGGAATTTTGCAGGCCAGAAGTTCTCAACACAAAAAATCTTTCTGCAGACTTCTGCTTATCTGAGAAAATTTATTCAAACTTTGCCACCTCTCGACATAATCTACAGAGGAATACACTCTGAGGAAGGTTGGATAGCACTGTGCGACAGATAAGAGGCTGTTGTTCTGCCAAGATTCCATTAAGATTCCATTTAAAGTGTAACTATGGGCAAAATAAAAAAATGACTTACAGTACATGATGCAGTCTGTTACTAATATTAAATTGACCCTGTTAGTCACATAAATCAAATGAAGGGCAATTGCAGTTCCTTGCCACAGAGGAGCTGTTATGCTCACATCTCCGGTGACCCGTGTTCCCTATCATCACTCTGTTCCAGGGCTGTAGCTTCTCTCAGTCTTTTCAGCATTTAGTACTTTCTGAAGTGCTGAATGCCTAGGTGCCACCTGTTGCATTGTTATAGCTTCATCCTCCAACCCCTACAGCACTGCTGTGTCCTGTAGTGAGTAAGGAAATTTTTCTTTTTGATCTTTCCTTGCAACATAGACATTTCTATACCAGATTAGTGAGCTGTAAATCTTACCAGGAAGAGGAGAAACATATTATCTACAATTATGAAAGGCCCAGTCCACTCAAAACTAGTACCGTTTAGTAGCTGTTGGCTGGTTGAATAGCTCATTGGTTTCATGTAATAGACTGGGGATTCAAGCAGTACGTTTACCCTGATTGGCCCAGCCCTTTGAGAAACGTTCACAACCTCCTGCTACACTTAGTGAAGTCTAGTTAAAAGAGAAGTTTGGGAATTAAAAAAACAAACAAACATACTCACCTAGGTGGATGCAGCAACAAAGATTGCTAATCCCTTGGTTCTTGGACTTCAGTGAGCAGAGTACCAGTGACTGGCAGTCATCAGCTCTCTGCTCTGCCCTTCCAGCATTCACAGATGCACCAGGGAGGGAGTAGGAGCACCTGAAGTCTCTCAGCAGCTCAATGAGAGGCTGAGCCAGCTGCTGGTCAGGAATCTGGGTGGATCCCAACTTTAAAGGTCGGGATCTCTCACCAGAGCCTGGACCTGCACATTGACGTCAGCTGGCAGCAGACTATAGTTCACTGATGGCTGAATACGTGTCACAGAAGTGCAGAACTAAATGCACTCATGTTACCCACAGGAGAAGTAGGGCCCTACTTCTCCATTAATGCAGTATAGCAAACAAACCCTGTTTAAATTTTGTTGTAGTTCAGCCCCCCTCCCTGTCTTGAAATCTCTATAAAACCATCCAGCATCTACCTAAAACTGAAATATTTTAGTTTGGATGTGCCAACAACTTAAAGGCAGCAGGAGTGCTACCTATCTAATCTTTAAAAAAAATGAATAGGCTCGGTAAGACATGGTTCACCTTCACGGGCTTGTTTCACGTGATGCGCTCAATTTTCCATGCAGTTATAGTTCTAAATAATGCCTTTTATGTTCTTTATATTTCTTTTGGTCTTTTAAAACCTGTCTGCTGTTTGAATTAGGCATATATAACAGTAAAAGCATCCTTCTGATTTATTTACTTGCACCTAAATAAAATTTTAGCTTTAGGATACACAAGTCTTGTTATCTCATGTATCTAAGTGTTCTAAATGTAAAACACAATATATGTCATTGACAGGGACACAAAAGTGTCAGGTCACAGATTGAGGATGGAAAACAATGCAGTTCAAGAGATAACCACACAAGGGTAGAGAAGGTTACAGGGGCACAAGAAGGGAAGAGTTGAGGCAGAATGATACCGTATCATGAGGTTGAATAAAGTTGATCAGATATGTACCTTGCCTTCTAAGGAATGATTCTCTGATTAATCATTCGGTATCCAGAATGGTATTGTGAAGTGTGCTACTTTAAAAACTGCAATTCAGACATAATATAAAGCAAAGCCAACGGAACATTTTCTAATTCCCAAACAACAAATAATTTAGAGATGACCCTGATTGCTTTATTATAACAATGTAAATGTACTTATAACATTTCGACAGGTTAATTGCAGTGTGAATCACATGGTTACTATTTACTCTGAAAGTGGACTGCTCAAAAAAATTAAAGGAACACTTTTTAATCAGAGTATAGCATCAAGTCAATTAAACTCCTGGGATATTGATCTGTTCAGTTAAGTAGCAGAGGGGGTTGTTAATCACAGGTGCACTAGATGGGCAACAATGAGAGGACCCCCAAAACAGGAATGGCCTTACAGGTGGAGGCCACTGACAGTTTTTTTCCCTACTCATCTTTTCTGGCTGTTTTTCACTATTCTTGCATTTGGCTAGGGTCAGTGTCACTACTGGTAGCATGAGGCAATACCTGGATGCTACAGAGGTTGCACAGGCAGCCCAAATCCTCCAGGATGGCATCATGGATGGATCAATAAGTGCTAATGCCAGAAGGTTTGCTGTGTCTCCCAGCACAGTCTCAAGAGCATGGAGGAGATTCCAGGAGACAGGCAGGAGAGCTGGACAGGGCCTTAGAAGGTCATTAACCTATCATCAGGACCAGTATCTACTCCTTTGTGCAAGGAGGAACAGGATGAGCACTGCCAGAGCCCTACAAAATTACCTCCAGCAGGCCACTGGTGTGAATATCTCTAACCAAACAATCAGAAACAGATAAGGGTGGCCTAAGGGCTTATTGTCCTCTAGTGGGCCTTGTGCTCACTGCCCATCACCATAGAGCTTGATTGGCATTTGCCATTGAACACCAGAATTGACAGGTCCGTCACTGGTGCCCTGTGTTTTTCATAGTTGAGAGCAAGTTCACCCTGAGCACATGTGACAGACGTGAAAGGGTCTGGAGAAGCCACGGAAAACGTTATGCTGCCTGTAACATCGTTCAGCATGACCGTTTTTGTGGTGGGTCAGTGATGATCTGGGGAGGCATATCTATGGAGGGATGCACAAACCTTTTGCAAGCTAGACAAAAGCACCCTGACTGCCATTAGGTATCGGAATGAAATCCTTGGACCCATTGTCAGACCCTACGCTGGTGCAGTGGTTCCTGGGTTCCTCCTGGTACATGACAATGCCTGGCCTCATGTGGTGAGAGCATGCAGGCAGTTCCTGGAGGATGAAGGAATTTATACCATTGAATGGCCCCCACGCTCGCCTGACCTAAATCCAATAGAACACCTCTGGGATATCTATCCGACGCCCCTAGATTGCACCTCAGACTGTCCAGGAGCTCATTGATGCACTGGTCCAGATCTGGGACGAAATACCCCAATACACCATCTGTCGTCTCATTAGGAGCATGCACCAACATTGTCAGGCATGCATACAAGCATGTGGAGGCTATACAAACTACTGAGTACCATTTTGAGTTGATGCAATAGAATTTCAGCAAAATGGACTAGCCTGCTGCATCATTTTTTCATTTTTATTTTCAGGGTGTCTTTGAATTCAGTTCTCTGTAGGTTGATAATTTTCATTTTCATCAAATGATGGGGCATCCTTACGTTCCTAACACATTACCCAGTCCATGTCAGTATAGACATCCAGCATGATATTTTTCTCCTTTGAGATCTGATGTGTTTTCAAAGTCTTAATTTAATTTTTTTGAGCAGTGTATATAGGCCATGTGTGCATAATAGTGTAAAGTCGGCAAGTTATTGTGACCAAGCGCAAAAAGACCAACAGCAGTAGTCTGCCAGTTAGATTTTCTGGCTAGCCTTGATTGGTAACCTATAGAAAGTGAGGAGCCCAGGGGCGTGGCCGAGCTCCGGAGAAGATGGCCACACAGTGAAGGAGCTCTGGCCGGAACGGGCTCACCAGAATTTCAGCCACACAGACCCTCGTTTTATGTTGCCACTTATCCCCTGAGATAGAAATAGAAAAGAGAGGGGTAAACTGGGGAGGATGACGGATTTCTTCTCACAACCACGGGCCTCTCTGAGCAAGATGGCGCTGGCAGCACCACGAGCACACTACACAGGCATGATCCGGAGCAGGGATCATCCCTCAGACATTCTAAGCAGCAAGAAACAGGTTCCAGCTGCACTTCTCAGTCCCGGTCTTCATCAACTGCATCCAGAATTATACTTCCTCTCAGGGGGTGAGTGACTTAGACAACTCATTAGAAGATACAAGAGAGTTACATGACTTCCCCTTAGAATTTCCCACATCTAATCAACCAGTGATGGACACAATATTTAAGGATATGTTGGTATCTCTGCGTACAACTTTTCACTCTGATATAATGTCCTTGGCACAGCAATTTAAATGAGCATCAGTCTCTAATAGAGTGTCACACATTGAATCCAAGATGGGTGAATTTGCAACCACTTTTAATGAGCTAGTAGATTCACACAATGCTCAAGATGATAACTTGAATGGGATAAAAGCAAAGTTGGCAGACCTAGAGGACAGGTCTAGACATAACAATATTAAAATAAGAGGGATTCCGGAGTCAATTAAGCCATCTGAATTAAAGGGGTTCTTTGCTATCATACTTCAAGAAGCACTTCCTGAAATCACCCCAGAAGAACTAATAATAGACCGTATTCATAGGTTACCTAAGCCTAAGCATATTCCGGATCATCTACCAAGAGAATTATTGCTAGAATCCACTTCTATCATATTAAAGAAAGGTTGATGATGATCACTAGGAGAAAAGATAATCTCCCTTCCAGTCTACAGGGACTTCTATTTTTTGCAGATTTTCTCAGCATATACGATGCAACAAAGGAGACAGCTATTAACGATAACAAAACCTTTAAACAACCACCACATATTATACTGTTGGACGTACCCAGCAAGCTGATAATCACAAAAGATGACACTACTTATGCTGTTACGTCTGTAAAGGAGGGCCTGAAGCTGCTCAGAGCTTGGAACATACTGGAATCTCGTCAATTTAATCAAAGCCAAAACTTCTCTAAAGCTTCACATGCTGGATCTGATGTGGAAGCAGGTTGACTCTGTCTGTTTTGTCACTCAAACGTTTGTATACATTCCGGTGAGCCTGTTTAAGATGTGGACATTTTGTCTTTTTACCCACAGGTATACTAGTGGTATCATTCTACTCAGATTCTGATAAGAATCACCAGTTTTTACTTAGCAGCTCAGAACAGTCAGTGAGGGATAAAAATTATTTTGTCTCCTGTTCCGTAATAGTGCTATAAAAATTTACCATTTGAAGTTTTACATTCTATTGGATTTCACAATATCCCTGACATACCTTAGGGTTCTTTCCAGTGGGCGTTCATCTCAGAGAAGCTGCAGGTAGTACAATACCTCCCAATTCACTGATTAAGGTTATTTTGCCTCCATCTAGTGTATCACCATGTCTTACAAATTTTCTTCTTTCAACGTAAAGGGTCTGAATAACCCTGTTAAAAGAGGGTTGGTCTGGAAGGAGACCTGTAGATTGGATTGCGACATAGTGTGTCTGCAAGAGCCACATTTTTCTTCTCAAAAGCCACCGATGTTTAAACATTGTAATTTCCCATATATTTTCTGTTCAAATTTGAATAAGAAAAAAAGAGGAGTACTTATTGCAGTTCACGATACGGTTGCCTTTAAACAACTAGAGGTAGTATATGATGATCATGGCAGATATATCATACTAATTTGTGAAACAATGTCGTATATACACTGGTCAATGTCTATCTGCCAAATGTTAAACAGATTAGGTCTCTCAATAAACTATGGGAAAAGGTTGAGTCCCTGCGCAGGGGTCATGTGATCTTGTACGGTGACTTCAATGCATTTGTAAATCGAGATAGGGACTGCTCTGTCCTATCGGGGCCTAAATCCAAATCATATATGTTCGATGTGTGGAGGTGTCAGCATGCCTCAGAAAAGGATTACACATTTTTCTCCCATGTACATCATTCATATTCTAGGATAGACATGTTCCGGGTGGACAAATTTTTATTGCAAAACATTAACAAATCTGAGATCCATACTATAACATGGTCTGATCATGCCCCAATATCCATCTGCGTGGGGGAAATCCATACTGAAACAAGAGCAAATAGATGGTGGAATGATATCTCAATACTATCTCATTCGATTCATAAAAAAGAAATTAATAAAGCGCTAAAGGAATTTTTTTTAAATTAACGCCCCCCAGTTATGGATCCCTTCACACTGTGGAACTCACACAAGGTCTACTTGAGGGGCCTCCTTATTCAAATTAGCTCCAAGGTAAAGAGACAAAGAAAGCAGAAGTTGCATGAGTTGTTCTAGAATATAACAAATTTAGAGGCAGAAAACAAAACTTTTACTTTCTCAAAAGCTTAGAGACCAATTGTTTAAGGCTAGACAGAACTTACAATCTTTATTAATAGGTCAACATTATCAGCATATTTAAGTTTTAAAACTAGAGATATGGAAATAAAGTGGGCAAGTTACTGGCCAATAAGGTGAAAGAAAAGGTTCACAGGCAAAAGATACCATTTCTTATAGATCCCACGACTCGATCTAAGGTTTACAATCCCAAAGATATTGCAAACTCATTTAGTAACTATTATAGGAAATTATACAATTTAAATGGTGATAATTCTACTCCACAACCAGCCCCGGGGTTTATAAATCAATCCTTGGATTCAATTTCTTTGCCTAAGATGTCAGACAACGATCTAGATTTTATAAACTCAAAGTTTATCTTGGTCAGTACACTCATAATACATTTGCCCCATAACAAGTCACTGGGTCCTGATGGATACTCTGTGGAATACTACATAGTGTATCAGTCAATTCTTATACCTCATATGATCCCAGTTTTTAATGCAGCTGTGACCAAAACTGAATTTTTATCTGAAATGTTAACAGCAATGATAGTGTTAGGTGCCGCCTGGCAGTGTCTCTAGCAGCCCACAGCACGGATTTCCTCAGGGCGCGGGGTCTAAGTCCCAGCCTGCTATTCACCAGGGCCCCTGATGGTGGGGATGGACTTGGTGCAGACTGGAACCAGGTCACGACCCCTGAGTGCGTCCGGCTGTGGTAGAGAGTACTGGCAGGGGAGTGCAGGAACGGAGTCTGATGGGAAGAGGCAGGCAGACTTACTAAAGGTGATCCGTGCAGGATGGATGGATTGTCAGGTGAAGTAAGCGTAGTCAGACAGTCCGGGTCGGTATCGTGCGGGCAGCGTGGTACAGGAGGAGCAAGCAGAGAAAGGTCGGGGTCACAAGCCAGGTTCAGCAGGTAGCAGGCAGAGCGGTACCAGAGATCAAGCAAAAGAATCGTCAGGCAAGCTAGGGGTTAATCAGGAGAATAGCAGGATCAGGAACAAGCAGAGGTCGGCAACGGAATACACAGGAACACAATATCAGGAACAGAACAGGTAAGACCAAACGGCAATGTGACATACCTGGTTCCTCATTCAAATAGCCCACCCCGCGCTGTCATTGGTGCTGGGCGCGTGTCCGCGATCGCGAGTGTGCATGCGCGAACACCGCCGCCGCTGTGCACTCCCAGGTCCCGTCGCTTGTCCGCTAGTGAGGCCTGGTGTTCTGCGCATGCGCCGCCCGGCACGACGCTGCAGAGCACCAGCGTCCTGACAGATAGTTACCTTGCCTAAGCCTGGGAAACACCTACGACGCCTCAAAACTTTAGGCCGATATCATTACTGAATGTTGACCTAAAAATTTACTCCAAATTGTTAGCAAACAGATTGGCTAAGTGCTTGCCAGAATTGATACAAAAAGACCAGGTGGGCTTTGTTATGGGGCGCCAAGCCCCAGACGCTACTGGGAGGATGCTGAATCTGATACACTTGGCAGATGGGAGGAAAAGGTCTTCTCTGCTTCTGGCCTTGGACGCGGAAAAGGCCTTTGACAGGATTCACTGGGGGTATTTGTCAGAGGTGTTGGATAGATTTGGTATCCAGGGCTTTATGCATTCAGCTATAATGACACTATACTCCAATCCCTCAGCACATGTATTTACGGAAGGAATGTATTCAGAAATGTTTGAGATAACTAATGGCACGCACCAGGGATGTCCCCTTTCACCGCTAATATTCGCCCTTCTCATGGAACCGTTGGCAGAGAAAATTATATCACATCCACTCATTAAAGGATTCTCATCCAAAACTCGACAACACACTATTACGTTGTTCGAAGATGACGTGATTCTATCCCTGGAAGACCCATTGAGGTCCCTCCTGGAGGTACATGATGTCATAGAGCAATTTAATAGAATTTCTTACTATAAAGTAAATGCTTCTAAGTCCAATGTTTGAGGGCTACACATAGATCATCAGACCCAATTTCTCTTAGAGTTGAAATTCATTTACCATTGGGCTGCTGAGCCAATCCAATATCTAGGAAAAAAATTAACTCCACGTATAACTGACGTGTACAAAACTAATTTTCTACCATTAATTATGGATGTACAAAAAGAGATCTCCTATCTGAAAAAATTCTGCCTCTCTTGGTCAGGGAGACTGGCAGCATATAAAATGATTATGTTACCTAAAATTCTTTATTATTTTAGAACTATTCCAGTTTGCATCCATCATTCCTTTTTTACCTGAATGCAAATTATGCTCTCTAAATTTGTGTGAGCGGACAGCAAGGTGCGGTGTTCACGTAAAATCTTAATGAAAAGGAGGTCAGTGGGTGGTATGGGATTCCCCATATTAAAATACTATTACACAGTGTCTAAATTTTGGTTTCTACCCTCACATTTGAAACACTGGAGTTCCTTGGAGAACGATTGGGTTTTCCCCAACAATCTTTATAATTTATTAATGATTAGTAGAAACAAATCTCCACAGCAGGTGGTGAGACACCCGATTATTTCATCCACTCTACAAGCATGGCAAGAATTCATTAAATTTGGTGGCACACACAATGATTGTATAAAGGTCTCTATCCCTATAGAATCCTTAAAATTTCTAATACCAAATATTTCTTTCACGAAATGGATAGATAAAGGTTTGACAACTTTAAGTGACATTTCAAACGAAAAAGGGGTGCGTTCATTCGAGGATCTGGTAAGGGACCATTCTTTACCACAGGGAGAAAGATTTACCTATATAAGAACCTTCTCCTTGCTACAGAATCTAAATGTAAATCCATTGCGAGTATCTCTTAAGGCGTGGTCGTACTGGACTTCAGAAGGTACTAAAGCAAAAGGCATTTCTCTGTTTTATGACCTACTTAATGATAAATCATCCTAAGTAAAATGTCACAGATACTCAAATGGGAAAAAGATCTTAATTGCGAATACTCAAACACACAATGGACTAAAGCATTTGCATCTAATTATCAATACTCGAGTTGTTCTAACCATTGGGAACTAGCAAAAAAAAAATGTAAGATGGTATTTTACTCCATATGCTAGCCAAATTTTACCCTAAGTCTTCTGATGAGTGTTGGAGAAGATGCGGTAATACAGGCACGTTAATTCATATACTGTGGTCATGCTTAAATTTATGTAGTTACTGGGCTGAAATATTTTAACTAATATCTCAGATAACAGGCTGTTTCATTACACCGTCAGTTGATTTAGCTATCCTTAGTATTAATATAGATCGGATCCCTACCAATCTTAGACCTGTATGCTTGCAAATACTTCATGCAGCTAGAGCAATAATTATGAGGAAATGGAAATCCAATGAAACCCCAAGCGTAAGATAAGTTATAATCAAGTCAAAGATATTTACAAGTATGAGAAAATTATGGCTTTTAAAGATGGCAAAATAAGTCACTTTGAAGTACAGTGGAACATTTGGAATGTATATCAGTTTGGACATTAAATTCTAGATGTGTTAAGAAATTCATGTCATGATGTGTTTTTCCCAATGTTAGTGTAGCACTGCCCCTTGGGACAAGCTGGAATATATTATGGGTCCTGCGCTCAATAGATCCAACCCTAAGCAAACCCAATCCCTCTGGCACAACTGGTAATGAATAGCAAATACCCCGCCAAGAAATTTGCTGACACAGGGTTAAATGAAACAAGAACAATTTTATGGAGAATGAAATGCAGTGTAGAGGGGTGGGGTTCCCCTTTCAACTTCAAAATTTACTTTTCTTCTTTCATGCAATGCAGTAAATTTGGTCTGCCACTAGAGGGCTTCACAGCCAAGAGTCTCCGGATGGCAGAGTTGCACTTTAAGCAGAATACAACTGATATCAAACAAATAAACGTACTTATGCTCTATCAATGAAATGTATTACCCACACCGGTGTATGATTCTGCTTCTGAGGGGCGTTAGCCAAAAATCACCTCAGAGTCAGAACAGAATGCAATAAAGAGGTACCTCTAATAAAGCTACTAAGCCAGATTCCCCCACTTCAGTCCTTGTAACGGTGGAGCTCTAGTTGGTGCACGTTTAGTCCTTACAATGAATTAAATAGCAGCTGAAGGCTTCTTTGGAGTTTCAGCTGGTGTGGGTTACATCCAATTTCACTAGGTTTCTGGGCTGAGAGGGTCCAACCTCAGTGTCTAAACGCAACACAAAGCACCCCAAGACCAGGGGCAGTCGCAGGATGCAATCTCCCAGTATGTGTCAGTCCCCGGGGCAGACAGTCTCAATTACACTGGTGGTGAGGGGCAAAGCAGGCAGGGGGATCTGTGGCTTGCACAGGGCCCCGGATGGGTGAGATCCCAGCAGTGGGGTGCGGATGTCCCAGTCTATATGCAAAGTGTGAATGGTGTGTCTTACTCTCTCCAGGGGGACAGCTCACCAGACTCTGAACACACAGCAGGGTCCCTCTATCCGCACTGGGTGCTGTAGTGCCTCTTCCCCTGCTTGGACGGGCTCCACGTGTCCCTGTCTTTTCTCCAGCCTCGTGTCTCTCTTCTCTCCCCTTTACTTCCTCCTTCCCTCCCTCTCCCAGCGTTCTTTGCTGTGTAGTGGATGAGTCATGAACTTGGCAGAATGCCCAGGTTTCACAAATAGGAGAGAGAGAGAAAGGACTGACTGCTGATCATGTGATTCCTTCTGAATCCTCTTGTACAAGGAGCCTGCTACATTAGTACTGTCTTAAGCTTATCCAGGGAATTTGAGAGTAATGTTGGAATATATTTTTTGATACTCATATAATGGAAGACAATCTCATATAGCAATACCCAATCTCTGTAGAGCCTCCTATTTTGTATAACGCTATTGTTACCGTGATTTGATACACAATTTGTGTGCAGTTTTGTAAAAATTCAATAAAAATCATTTGGAAAAAAAAAAGAAAGTGAGGAGTTTAAGAATAAGGAGGAAGGGGTTTAGCATTTCCTGGCAATTTGGGGGACTGGGTAAAAATAATAAGATTTTTGTACTTGCTATCATATTTCTTATCGTAAGTACAAATATTTCTTGGAGTTCATTAAGCCACTTAAAAGGAGTATTTGGACACTGACAAATGATAAAACTGTTGGCCAAAAAGTTATACCCCCTCGCAATCTAAAGCATGCTTATATTTGGTAAAAAAAAGCAGCACTTAGGAATATATCATAAAAAAAGAGAGGTGGGACCTGTGTCATTTAATGAATTCTAAGAAACTGTTTTTGCGTAAGTACACAAATCTTGTTTTCTTTATCTCTTAGTAAGGGACAAAGGATTTAATATTCAGAGGTGATTAGGTTGTCCAAAACAAAACACTAACAGATCCAAATAAGAGTAAACTGGGGGCTGGGGGCCTCCAGCTCAAAGAGCTGCCTTAAGGACTTTACCCCATTAAATGAGGCCTAAATATCCACCTGGTAAACCTTAGAAAATGAATGATAAAGAGAACCAGGTGGCAGCCTTTCAAATTTGGAAAACAGTTGCCTAATGCCTAAAAGTCCAAGAAGCACTCACAGATATAGTAGAATGAACCTCAAATGGAAAATGTGGAACCTTTTCCTTAATGCCATAAGTATGAACAATAGTTTGTCTGAGTATAGTAAACTTGATTACCATCTAATCACAGTATAGTGTAAACATAATAGCAAAAAAAAAAAAAAAGTCACAATTCAAACACCCAAAAAAATGTCCAAAAAGGAGTCCCAAATTTTCCAAATTTTTATCTGTGATATCTTAATTCTTCATATCTTCCAACATTCTTAGTGATATACTTCAAACCCGATCTTCATATAACTCAAGAAAAAAGAGCTCAACATGTGTGATATCTTCAAAAAAAGGTTATCTAAACAACCGTGCCACACGTGTATCATGCACATAGAGAATAAATGTGCCACCATAACCGTGAAAAAGAAGATACCCTTCAGCCTTAGGAGTCAATCCACTGCATACCACCAACGGGAGTTCATAGTTACCCTCAAAGTGATATCAAGGGTCTGAGTATTTCCTTCCACTTTATAGGTATTCTTTCAGCCTTTCCAGCCACTTCCCACAGACCTCAATAACAGACCATGGATCAGTATATATCAAAAAACTTATAGCACTTTATTGTAGCAACTTACATTCAAGTAAGATGACATCAGCTTCACAAACGGTATGTTCACAATCCTTCCTCTCATCGCAAGTGTACAGATTGCCACACTATATCACCTCCGCAGGAGGAGCGATTGCCGTGGGTTCCCAGTTCCTCAAAACCCCATGAGGTATTGCAAACCTCATGGGGTTTTGAGGAACTGGGAACCCACGGCAATCGCTCCTCCTGCGGAGGTGATATAGTGTGGCAATCTGTACACTTGCGATGAGAGGAAGGATTGTGAACATACCGTTTGTGAAGCTGATGTCATCTTACTTGAATGTAAGTTGCTACAATAAAGTGCTATAAGTTTTTTGATATATACTGATCCATGGTCTGTTATTGAGGTCTGTGGGAAGTGGCTGGAAAGGCTGAAAGAATACCTATAAAGTGGAAGGAAATACTCAGACCCTTGATATCACTTTGAGGGTAACTATGAACTCCCGTTGGTGGTATGCAGTGGATTGACTCCTAAGGCTGAAGGGTATCTTCTTTTTCACGGTTATGGTGGCACATTTATTCTCTATGTGCATGATACACGTGTGGCACGGTTGTTTAGATAACCTTTTTTTGAAGATATCACACATGTTGAGCTCTTTTTTCTTGAGGTATATGAAGATCGGGTTTGAAGTATATCACTAAGAATGTTGGAAGATATGAAGAATTAAGATATCACAGATAAAGATTTGGAAAATTTGGGACTCCTTTTTGGACATTTTTTTGGGTGTTTGAATTGTGACTTTTTTTTTTTTTTTTTTTGCTATTATGTTTACACTATACTGTGATTAGATGGTAATCAAGTTTACTATACTTTGATGAATTTTTGTACTTCAGGGGAAGGATTGTGGTGGTAACTTGATGGGGAGTCTGTTTTGAGAGAGGATAGTGCTATTCCTTTTATATTAATAGTTTGTCTGAACCACTGAGAAATGGTGGAGTGAGAAGCTGGTTGCCCTTTATGATTACTATTAGGAATGACAAAAAGAAAGATTTAAACATGCAAAGCCTGAACAACATGATCAACTGTATCTGGATAGAGAGACAGAAGGCCAATATCCTGGTAGAAAAGGAAGGCCAAAACCACCTAAGGAAGAAAGCCTAAACACTACCTAACCCTTGTGTAAGACCATATAGAGTTGTTTAGAGAATAAGGCTGCCAGCTCAGACACATGCCTTGCAGAGATAAAGGCAACAAGGAACGCAACCTTGTGAATGAAAGTGGAAAAAGGGAGGTCTCCAAAAGGTTGAAAAGGTGGTCCTTGAGCTGTCAGCAGAACCAGATTCAAGTTCAAAGAGTTCACAAGAGAATGCATAAAGAAAGCTTCACAAAAGACACCCTGTACAAAAATTTGAACTAATGAGCACAAAGCTAATGGTCTTTGGAACAAAATTGCAAGGGCCAAGAGTTGCCCTTGATGGTACTGAGGTGTCCGTTTATGACACACAGAATAGCTGAGATTCAGAGGATCACAGCTATTTTCTGGTCATTCACAGTTCATAACACCCAGGAGAATATGTTCAGCCCTTCTCTGGAGATCTGTGTTCTCCCTCCAGATTCTCCAGCCCAGAGCTGGAGAATCGGAGGGACCGAAAATTAAGCAGAGATAATTTACCTCTGCTTAGTAAACTGATCTTTTACTGTAATCTCGCGAGATTATAGTAAAATCAGCCGTTTTCCATAGTTTGTAGACCGTTCTCCAGCGTTTGGAGATCGTTCTCCATTCGTTCGGACAACTGCTTCATAAACTGCATTCACAGGAGAACTGTGTTCTCTGAGAATGCCGGAGAACTGAGCAGCGATCTCTTACCGCTGGTTCATAAATGGACACCTGAGTGCCATATGCTAATCCAGGCCTGACTGCAGAAATGTCTTCCCAATGAGAATTTCAATGAGTGAAAACTTTGCTTGCTCCAGGTGAAATACGACTTCTACATGCAATATTAAACCTTGCAAGAGGTAGACTACCTATCTTGTAATAGCATGGGAATCACTAATTCCAAGAGAACCTTGTTTCCTAAGACTGAGGCTTCAAAAGCCTTCAACAGCTGTGCACCTAAAATCAGCAGCTGAGAAGCAGGGTGGTATTTTGATCCTTAAGATAGGAGATCTGGTTGATCTGGAGGAGCCCATGGAGTGTTTTCCAGAAGTTTGAAGTCAAAGTACCACCTCTGTCTGGGACTATCGGGTATTATGAGGATCACTGAAATGCCTCCATCTTGATCCTACAGAGTAGAGGAAGGTGTTTCACTCAAGGAAAGGTATAGATTTGTTTCTTCTGATCCCATGGAGGCACTAAAGCATTCACTTCTTCTTCCAGAGGATCTGTTCCCCCATAAGATAAACCTGTTCAGTTTGATGTTGAACCTGGAGGACAGGAGGTCCAAATCTGGCATCTCCTACTTGACACACACATCCAGCTATAGAAACAACTCAATTGAGTCCAATCACTGCTGGATGAGGTAATCTGCCTACCAATTGTCCATACCTGGTTTACATGAACAGGCAGACAAGCCTGAAATATGGAGTTCTGCCCAGGCTATAACTCTGATTCCTGTCTAATGGTTGATGTAGACCCCTGTCGTGGCATTGTCCAAATGAATCCTGACTGAATGACCCTCTAGACAGGATGTTCTGCAAGGACAACAATTTTGCTTGGAGCACCAAAATTTTGATCGTGCAGAGAGATACCTCTGGTGAACAACAATCCTGCACCAAAAAAAGTGTCTAAGATGCCTCCCCAACCTTTAGGATTTGCACCTGTTGTTAGGATCTTCTCTTCCAAGAGAAAGATTTTTCCAACTCCAGAGCTAGATGCCGTAACCACCAGGCCAGAGGCAGCCTAGTCTTCAGTATCAGGCTTGTTGGTTTGTTCAAAGACTGAATTGTGCCCAGGTTTAGGTTTGAATAGGAATGTGAGACCTAGGAGAAACACAATAAACCTTTTTTTGGCTTAGAGGCAGGAGATTTTCCAGTTAAAGGCTTTAGCTTTTTTGCAGCTGGGATAAATGAGTACACATACTACCAGTAAAGTACTTTAAGAAGTTGTCCAAAGAAGCACAGAAGAGATGTTCACCATCAAAAGGCATGAGCAGCAAGCATTTACTAAATTGCTGAACTCCTCCCTGAATGAGTCAGAAAAGGGGACCATACAACAACTAGAGCCCAGTCTGCCAGGCATTTGGTTCAGCATCAGGCTGTTGTTTACATTTCCTTCTAGCCATACACGTTCCATAGCCAGTGGGAGGAGCTGTAAAGGAAAGCACATATGCACCTTTTTCAGGGACTTTTTTTTACATCTCTTACGCACTAACTCCAGTCAGCCAATCAGCAGCTAAACTTGAGGGAATTCCTGGAGACCAAGTAATGTATTATCTGATGTCTCCAGCAGAGAACCTGTCAGGGTCCACCACGGCGTCTGGTCCGGCGCATGCGCAGTCTCAGCGGCTCGGGCCGGGATACGAGCACTAGATCCCAGCCGGCCGCGGCTGAAAGAGACTCACGCATGCGCACTAGGCGCCGCGAGTACATGCTGGGCAACCAATGACAGTGCAGGGCGCGGTATTTAAAGATGCCCTGCGCTGTCACAAATTGCCGTGAGGTCTTCCTGTGTTCCCCTGCATTCCTGTACTCTGCATTTGTTACCTGATTGCTGACCTGGATTGCCCTGACTACGCTGCCTTCTCCTATCTGACCCGGATTGCCCTGACTACGCTGCCTTCTCCTATCCTGATCCCTGGCTTGTCTGACCTCTCTTCAGATTGACTAGCCTGGTACTGACCCTGCGTGTGACCCGATTATCTTCTGCCTGCCGATACTGTACCTCGCTGCTCCCACGGTAACAACTGGCCTGTCTGACTACGATCCATCCTGCCTGGGCCAGCCTGCCCCTTCACATCAGGCTCTCCCCCTGTATTCATCTCCTGTGGACCCCTCTGCCATGGGTAGGAGTGCTCAGAGGTCGTGACCTTGTCCTGGTCTGCTTCAAGTTGGTTGTTGCCAGCCAAACCTGATCTCCTGGTTGTAATAACAGTTCCCCCCTTCTCTTCCTGTCAAAAGCCTTCTTGTTATCTTCTTGGGCTTTTGCAATAGCCTCCTGAAGTGCCTTGTTATTGACAGAAAAAAAATTCAATGTACTTTGAGTAGCAGGTACTGAACTTTCGGGCATCAAATCTGGCAGAAACATAGGATGAAATCCGTAATTAGCGAAAAACGGGGATTGCCCCGTAATGGAATGGTTCGCGTTGTTATAGGCGAATTCTGCTGATGGTAATAGTGTCAGCCAGTCGTCCTGTAGGTAGGATGTGTAGCATCTTAGGTATTGTTCCAACGTTTGGTTGGTCCTTTCCGTCTGCCCGTTTGTCTGGGGATGATAGGCGGATGAGAGAGACAATTTGATTCCTAACGCTTCACACAATGCCTTCCAAAATTTTGACGTGAACTGGACTCCACGATCAGACACAATATCCTCGGGAACCCCGTGTAGTCTCACCACTTCTCTTATGAAGATCTGTGCAGTCTCCGGCGCTGATGGCATAAATTTCAGAGGTATGAAGTGGGCCATCTTAGATAAGCGATCCACGATCACGAATATTGCCGTGTAGCCTTGCGATGGAGGAAGTTCGACAATAAAGTCCATGGCAATCATTTGCCAAGCACGATTGGGTATTGGCAATAGGCGCAACAATCCCCAGGCCTTGTTTCTGGAGGGTTTGTTTCTCTGGCAGGTGGCACAAGTCTGGACGTAGAGCTCACAGTCCTTGATCATGTTTGGCCACCAAAACGTGCGCTGAAGTAATTCTAGAGTCTTTGTTATTCTGAAATGGCCCGCCATCGGATGGTCATGGCAGTGACCCAGGACCAATGTTCGGACTTCTTCGGGCACCACGATTTGACCTTCCTTCCATAAGAGCCCTCCCTGGCTCTGGAGGGACATCCCTGGTGGATCTGCAATTCCCACGGATGTGTCAAGAAACTTGGAGCGCAACTCCATCTGAAGAGCGAGAAAGTTCCGAGAAGATAGTATCATGTCAGGCTTCGGAATATCTTCGGGGTCTTCAAACATGCAAGACAGGGCGACCGGTTTTGTGTTCTTAGAGCCCCGCCGATACGTAATATGAAAGAAGAACCGGGAGAAGAAGAGTGCCCATCTCGCCTGGCGAGGTCTCAACCATTTTGCTGTTCTCAGGTACTCGAGGTTTTTGTGATCGGTAAATATTAGAATTGGGTGTGTGGCTCCTTCTAGTAGATGCCTCCATTCTTCCAGAGCGGTCTTAATAGCCAAGAGCTCCCGATCTCCAATGTCATAATTTATTTCTGCTGGTGTCAGTTTTCTTGAAAAAAACGCTACTGGATGCAGGAGCTCCTTGGTGCCCTTCCTCTGGGACAGGACCGCCCCTACCGTGTTTTCTGAGGCATCCACTTCTAGGACATACGGTAAAGATGAATCAGGGTGACTGAGAATAGGAGCGGAGGTGAACAGTTTCTTGAGAGTTTCAAAGGCTGTTTGAGCCTCAGGCGTCCATTTAAAACGGATCCCCTGGTTAGTCAATTGCGTGATGGGGGAAACCAGACCAGAGAAGTTTCTGATAAATCTTCTTTGAAAGTTTGAAAACCCGATGAAACGTTAAACGCCCTTCTTATCTGCGGGTATTGGCCAATCTAAAATTGCCGTGACCTTCTGAGGATCCATCGCGACCCCCGCGGGAGAGATGACCAGCCCCAGGAATGCGATACTACGCTGTTCAAAGCTGCATTTGTCAGCCTTAGCATACAGCCCATGTTGGCGTAAGCGTTCCAACACCCTCGCCACATGATCCCGATGAACCTCAAGTGAGGAAGAGAAAATTAGGATGTCGTCCAGGTAGATGACCACGAAGACATGAATAAAACCACGGAAAACGTGGATGGGCGAATGAACCCCTTCCGGAGGTTTTCATCAATGTATTCCCTCAGCACCCCCGATTCCAGCTCAGACAACGGAAAAATTTGACCAAACGAAATTTCGGACCCGGGCAGGAGGTCTATGGGACAGTCATAGGTTCGGTGTGGTGGGAGGACATCTGCTCCCCGTTTGCTAAACACGTCCAGGAAATTGTGGTAGGCCGGGAGAATTGTCTGAGTCAGGTCTATATCTCCATCCGTGCATAGGAGGAGCTGGGGAGCCACGGGCCCTGAAACGTGGCAGTGTTCCTGACAGTAGGGGGATCGGAACTGAACTATTATAAGATAAATAGTGCAGCGCTTGATGTTATATGACTGTACCAGTATTGGAGATGGTACAATATCCCTTACTTAAATATCAGCAGATGTGGACCATATGCATTATATGTGACCAAACACACTATATGTGATCCTCCAATAAGTTGGAAACAGGAGGAAGAGAAGGAATGACATGAACTCCAACAATTTTCACTTCACAATACAAAACGCACAATATAAATGCACAATATAGTCCAATCATCAAAGAAACACAGATGAGTGTATCCCGATGAGATCTTTGTAATGCATGTAGTCCGGCAATGTGCAGAAGAAATGAATGAATTGCGCACTCACCGGAAGCACAATTTAAATGTGCGTTTGTGTCTCATACACCAAAGATCACTCCGACTGTGGATGAAAGGAAACTCCAAAAGATGGTTCTATGATGAAAGATGACCCATCTGGGGATTCCTACTGGCATACAGGTTCCAAACAGGATCAGCTGGATATATCTCTGAGCTTTGGAGTAATCGCCTGGTGGTCCTGAGGAATTAAATGCTCGATGTGGAGCAAAAAAGGAATGTCCATAGTGTAGTATTTATGTTAAATTATGAAAAAAATTTATTGTATGTTAAAAAACACCACACTTAACATAAAATGAGAATAAAATCAATCCTTGTGCACTAAGGATATCATGAATGACACACTGACCAGCTGGTATAGAAGAGTGGCCGCCGGACCTCCTTTGATCCGGCGGTTTAGCGTCACGGCTAACAAGGGCTACTCCTTGACGCGCGTTTCGTATCACACGTACATCATCAGAAGGAATAAGAGCCATAGCTGCCGGACGCCACAAAAGCCATATATATAGAGTGTATTGTGTGCCTGTAATAAAATTAATTAGGTGCCATTTTGCCGAAGTCCCGCATAATGCGCATGTGCGGGCGTCCGGGCGCCATTTTATAGTGGTCTAAATGATATGTGCATCCACCGCATATCTAACTGCGGTGGAACATATTCCACACACATGAATAAACTGATGGGGAGGGGCTCACCCCTCTCTCCCATATGTCGCAGTACCAGGCTTCCCCAGGTACCCCCAAGGAGAAGTAGAAAAAGCGCCAATCGATGCGGATTGGCGCCATATTCCCGGGGGCTGACTGTATGAATGCGCATGCACGAATGAGCACGACAGATCGACACCATTTTACCGTGGGTCGATGCAGCAGTGCGCATGCGCGAACGAAACCGCCATATCCCCGTAGTCTCACAAAATGAAACTAGAAGAAGCGCCGATCAGTACGGATCGGCGCCATATTCCCAGGGGCTGGCTGTATAAATGCGCATGTGCGAATGAGCACAACAGACCGACGCCATTTTACCGTGGGTCGGTACAGCAGTGCGCATGCGCGGACGGAACCGCCATATTCCCGTGGTCTCACAGACTGAATACACACTCACTGTATCTGCACAAATGCAGGGACAGTAAATGAACAGTTAGGGATATGCTTAAAAACTATACAATGTCTCATTTACCTAGGAGAGGCTATGATATAAAAATTAGATACATCATACTTAATTGGTGTCACATGTGGTATCTTATGTGCCCATTCATAACATATATTTAACTTTTGAGTAATCTATGGTGATCAAAAAATCACTGTAGTGAAACTAAAAATTATATACAATGCTTAAAACCATTATACATAAACAGTATTACTGTATGCAAACATGTATAAATTTATACACATATTAGCCATTGGGAATCATATAGGCTAAAACATGGGGGCTATAATGAATATACATAACCATACAGTATATGTCCTCATTAAACCCACTTCAATACAGTAAGTTACCTAAAATTAAAACAAATCTTTAAAAGTTGCAGTGACCAATATCAGAAAAAATATATATGAATAAAATTTCTAATTTTTAATTTTTAAATGGGCCATATTAGGAACCTTATGAATCATAATCAACACATAAACAGATTGTTATAGTAACTAAGGTAGTATTATTCATATTCATGTAATGTAGTGGTTCTCCTGAAAATCCACAATATAATCAGAATTATACAGAAGGCCATATGAACAGTTGAAGACATAGACATCAACTGTTATCTATATAGCAATTTATGTCTACCTCTACGTTATGGCCAAGAGGGGATAAAGTTCTCATCTCATATATCCACCTCGTTTCCATTTGAGAGACTTGTCTGAGCTTATTTGTGCCTCGCCAATGACTATGAACTACATCGATCCCTGAGAATTTCAAAAAAGTAGGGTCCCGGTTATGGTGGTAACGGAAATGTCTAGAAAGAGGATGTTCTTTCCGGCCCTTTTTGATACAATTAACGTGCTCTCTAAACCTGTCTCTGAGCCTTCTGATGGTTCGACCAATGTATTGCCGTTTACATGGGCACTCTAAAAGATATACCGCATAACGGCTATGACAGGTGATCAATGTAGAGATGTCATATGTTTTCTGAGTTACAGTGGAAGTAAAAAATTCTATTTTCTTCTTGCGTGTACCATCTAACTTACATATAACACACTTGTTACATGGGTAAAAGCCCGTCATATTGCCAAAAAACGTAATTCTAGGGGGAGGGTCTACTACATTTGGTGAGATTTTATCCCGTAAAGTAGGGGCCTTTCTGAAAACTATTTCAGGCTTATCAGGTAATACTCCAGCTAGGATTGGGTCAGCCTTAAGAATGTCCCAGTTTTTCTTAATAATCTTACCGACTTGTTTGTATTGAATAGAAAAGGATGTAATAAAGGGACAAAATTTGCCATTCTTGCGTGAGGTAGAGGTGGTTAACATCATATCTCTATTCATATTCGCCACTCGGGCCATCTCTTCATCTAATACTGTAGCATTATACCCTTTCTCAATAAACCTTTCCTTTAGGACAGTGGCCTTCTGATGATAGGTATCTATGTCTGTACATATTCTCCTTATCCTCATGAACTGGCCTTTAGGAATATTGGCCAGCCACGAGGGGTGGTGGCAGCTGTCTGTCGGGATGTAACTATTCCTGTCTGTGTTCTTGAAGAAGGCTTCTGATGTTATAGAGCCTCCATTGTTAATTAGTGTTACATCTAAAAAGTCGATCTTAATGGTACTATAATTAAAGGTAAGTTGAATGTTGAGATTGTTATTATTTAAAGTCCCGAAAAAATTGATAAGTGCCTGTTCATCCCCCTGCCAGAGGAGGAGGATATCATCAATATACCTCCTATAGAATAAAAGCTCTGGCCAATCACGAGAATATATTATATCTTCCTCCCACCTGGCCATAAACAAATTGGCCAGGCTGGGAGCAAACTTTGCTCCCATTGCTACGCCTCTTTTTTGTAGGTAGAATCTGTTATTAAACCAAAAGTAATTGGTATGCATGGCAAAATCCAATAATTCCAAAATGTATGACTTCAATTTCTTGGAGATGTTAGTAGTGGTATTGAGATAGTACTCAACTGCTGATCTACCATCTCTGTGATTGATGTTACTGTACAAAGAGGCTACGTCAGCAGTTACCAAGAAGGTCATACATTTAGGATTCCATGTGAGATTTTTAGTTTCATTTAGAACCTGCTTGGTGTCTTTCAAATAAGAGGGGGTAGCTGTCACTAAGGGCTGTAAATGGTAATCTATAAATTGACCAATCCTAGAACACAAAGATCCGATTCCACTAATAATCGGTCTTCCCGGTGGATGCACTGGGTCCTTGTGCACTTTAGGAAGACAATATATAATCGGGAGTCTAGGGGCCTTTGGGCACAAAAAGTTATTTTCTTTTGAATTAATGATATTGTTCTCAAAACCTTTATTTATCAGTTGTTTCAAAGACCTCTTGTAAGTAACAAGTGGATCTTTGGGTAATAGTTGATAGGTTTCTTTGTCATCCAATATTCTTTGGACTTCTTTTATATAATCTACCTTATTTAGCAGAACTACCCCTCCGCCCTTGTCAGCGGGCCTTATGACTAGATCCTTATTTTCAAGTAGAGATTTTAATCCCATATCCACGTCTACTTGGTTATATGGGCGCTTTATTTTGATGGATTCCATATCTTTAAGTACCATTTCCTTAAAGGTATTAATATGTGACTGAGTTTGAGGAGGAGGGTTGAAGAGGGAAGCATTTCTTAATTTGGATGTAGATGGTTGGGTATTGTTCTGATCAATCGCTAATGGTTTGTTAAGGAAAAATCGTTTGATTGCCAGCCTCCTAGTAAACTTGTGTATATCTAAGTACGTCTGAAACTTATTTAGCTTAGACTTAGGAGCATATTTTAAACCTTTATTAAGAACCTTAAGCTCTTGTTGGGATAAAGTAGTACCACTCAAATTGAAAATACCTTTATCTGTTATAGTTTCCTCTTTTTGGGGTCTATTGACCCTCTTCCCTCCTCTACTTCCTCTGTGCGGATGCTTCTTTTTCGTGTGGTTCCTTCCCCTAAAAAACGAATCTGTTGGAATGGTTCAGGCTGAGTGTTATAGACTGGGTAATCATCATAATCCTCGTGTCTATTTCTTCCCTGATAGTAATCAGGGTTACCTGGAGGCCTATCATATTGCATATTACGAGGGGTTCCCCAATTCTTCCTGGGTGTGTAATAATTTGGTTTATACACATCCTGCGGGTAACTTGGAGGCCTATCATACTGGATGTTACGAGGAGTTCCCCAATTTTTCTTTGGTGTATAGTACTGAGGTTTGTACATATTCTGGCCATAATTGTAATCATAATCATGATTAGGAATACAATCATCTGACTGATTGTGATTACGACTGGGGACACGACCATTATATTGATAATTATTCCGATTTTTAGGTCCCTTAGTGGATTTCTTATTAGAACCTCTTTTTTTGTTCTTATTATTTTTCTGTAATGGATGCCACCTCATGTCTCTCAGTCCAATATTATTCGTATCACTATCAGGACCTTGGTATAGACGTTCAAAACGATTATGTAGTGGGATGGGTACTCCCTTATACTGCCCAGGATTTCCAGGAGAATCATGACCATACTGACTTTCTGATGGAATGCCAGATATATGTCTACCAGATATGTCACTGATATGTTTCCCAGGAGCCATATTGACATTAGGGATGACGTTATTATAGTCATTTCTAGAGGTCTGCCATTTAAAAATGCATTTCTCTTGATAATCTTTAGAATCCCTAAAGTATTTTTTCTTTTTTTTAATCTTTTGATCCCTTTCTATACCGTCCAAATAATTTTTTAGTTTATTAGATTCATTGGTGTATTCCTCTGTACTTTTGTATGGTACCAGCTTTTCTCTTATTTTGTTAATTTCTTTATCTAAATGTACAAGTTTTTTCTTTTTCCTAATAATGAGGAATTTTAAAAGGTCTAATCCCATGTTATTGAAAAACTGGAGCCATTCAGACTCGCTGTTGATATCGTCAATTTCTGGGGGTATGTCCCATCTCAGAAATCTCGGGACCATGTTCTCTTTAATATATTTCTCCAAAAAGGAGATATCCCATAAAGTTCTTATCTCAGATGAGGTAATGTTTTGAAGATGTAGAAAGAGGCCTTTCAGGTCGTCTATACTATCATCAATTGAGTATACATCCTCCGAGATGTTAACTCTCTTTGATCTGATCTCAAATATATCCATATTTTATAAAGATATTGGAAAGCAGCTCAAACTGTAAGGAAATTGTGTATAAATATGGTAATGAGGGATTCAGTGAGCGCTAACCGACACAGCAGCTGATACACTAAAAAGGAAAACCATCAACCTTCAAATAAACAATATAAGATAAATAGTGCAGCGCTTGATGTTATATGACTGTACCAGTATTGGAGATGGTACAATATCCCTTACTTAAATATCAGCAGATGTGGACCATATGCATTATATGTGACCAAACACACTATATGTGATCCTCCAATAAGTTGGAAACAGGAGGAAGAGAAGGAATGACATGAACTCCAACAATTTTCACTTCACAATACAAAACGCACAATATAAATGCACAATATAGTCCAATCATCAAAGAAACACAGATGAGTGTATCCCGATGAGATCTTTGTAATGCATGTAGTCCGGCAATGTGCAGAAGAAATGAATGAATTGCGCACTCACCGGAAGCACAATTTAAATGTGCGTTTGTGTCTCATACACCAAAGATCACTCCGACTGTGGATGAAAGGAAACTCCAAAAGATGGTTCTATGATGAAAGATGACCCATCTGGGGATTCCTACTGGCATACAGGTTCCAAACAGGATCAGCTGGATATATCTCTGAGCTTTGGAGTAATCGCCTGGTGGTCCTGAGGAATTAAATGCTCGATGTGGAGCAAAAAAGGAATGTCCATAGTGTAGTATTTATGTTAAATTATGAAAAAAATTTATTGTATGTTAAAAAACACCACACTTAACATAAAATGAGAATAAAATCAATCCTTGTGCACTAAGGATATCATGAATGACACACTGACCAGCTGGTATAGAAGAGTGGCCGCCGGACCTCCTTTGATCCGGCGGTTTAGCGTCACGGCTAACAAGGGCTACTCCTTGACGCGCGTTTCGTATCACACGTACATCATCAGAAGGAATAAGAGCCATAGCTGCCGGACGCCACAAAAGCCATATATATAGAGTGTATTGTGTGCCTGTAATAAAATTAATTAGGTGCCATTTTGCCGAAGTCCCGCATAATGCGCATGTGCGGGCGTCCGGGCGCCATTTTATAGTGGTCTAAATGATATGTGCATCCACCGCATATCTAACTGCGGTGGAACATATTCCACACACATGAATAAACTGATGGGGAGGGGCTCACCCCTCTCTCCCATATGTCGCAGTACCAGGCTTCCCCAGGTACCCCCAAGGAGAAGTAGAAAAAGCGCCAATCGATGCGGATTGGCGCCATATTCCCGGGGGCTGACTGTATGAATGCGCATGCGCGAATGAGCACGACAGATCGACACCATTTTACCGTGGGTCGATGCAGCAGTGCGCATGCGCGAACGAAACCGCCATATCCCCGTAGTCTCACAAAATGAAACTAGAAGAAGCGCCGATCAGTACGGATCGGCGCCATATTCCCAGGGGCTGGCTGTATAAATGCGCATGTGCGAATGAGCACAACAGACCGACGCCATTTTACCGTGGGTCGGTACAGCAGTGCGCATGCGCGGACGGAACCGCCATATTCCCGTGGTCTCACAGACTGAATACACACTCACTGTATCTGCACAAATGCAGGGACAGTAAATGAACAGTTAGGGATATGCTTAAAAACTATACAATGTCTCATTTACCTAGGAGAGGCTATGATATAAAAATTAGATACATCATACTTAATTGGTGTCACATGTGGTATCTTATGTGCCCATTCATAACATATATTTAACTTTTGTGTAATCTATGGTGATCAAAAAATCACTGTAGTGAAACTAAAAATTATATACAATGCTTAAAACCATTATACATAAACAGTATTACTGTATGCAAACATGTATAAATTTATACACATATTAGCCATTGGGAATCATATAGGCTAAAACATGGGGGCTATAATGAATATACATAACCATACAGTATATGTCCTCATTAAACCCACTTCAATACAGTAAGTTACCTAAAATTAAAACAAATCTTTAAAAGTTGCAGTGACCAATATCAGAAAAAATATATATGAATAAAATTTCTAATTTTTAATTTTTAAATGGGCCATATTAGGAACCTTATGAATCATAATCAACACATAAACAGATTGTTATAGTAACTAAGGTAGTATTATTCATATTCATGTAATGTAGTGGTTCTCCTGAAAATCCACAATATAATCAGAATTATACAGAAGGCCATATGAACAGTTGAAGACATAGACATCAACTGTTATCTATATAGCAATTTATGTCTACCTCTACGTTATGGCCAAGAGGGGATAAAGTTCTCATCTCATATATCCACCTCGTTTCCATTTGAGAGACTTGTCTGAGCTTATTTGTGCCTCGCCAATGACTATGAACTACATCGATCCCTGAGAATTTCAAAAAAGTAGGGTCCCGGTTATGGTGGTAACGGAAATGTCTAGAAAGAGGATGTTCTTTCCGGCCCTTTTTGATACAATTAACGTGCTCTCTAAACCTGTCTCTGAGCCTTCTGATGGTTCGACCAATGTATTGCCGTTTACATGGGCACTCTAAAAGATATACCGCATAACGGCTATGACAGGTGATCAATGTAGAGATGTCATATGTTTTCTGAGTTACAGTGGAAGTAAAAAATTCTATTTTCTTCTTGCGTGTACCATCTAACTTACATATAACACACTTGTTACATGGGTAAAAGCCCGTCATATTGCCAAAAAACGTAATTCTAGGGGGAGGGTCTACTACATTTGGTGAGATTTTATCCCGTAAAGTAGGGGCCTTTCTGAAAACTATTTCAGGCTTATCAGGTAATACTCCAGCTAGGATTGGGTCAGCCTTAAGAATGTCCCAGTTTTTCTTAATAATCTTACCGACTTGTTTGTATTGAATAGAAAAGGATGTAATAAAGGGACAAAATTTGCCATTCTTGCGTGAGGTAGAGGTGGTTAACATCATATCTCTATTCATATTCGCCACTCGGGCCATCTCTTCATCTAATACTGTAGCATTATACCCTTTCTCAATAAACCTTTCCTTTAGGACAGTGGCCTTCTGATGATAGGTATCTATGTCTGTACATATTCTCCTTATCCTCATGAACTGGCCTTTAGGAATATTGGCCAGCCACGAGGGGTGGTGGCAGCTGTCTGTCGGGATGTAACTATTCCTGTCTGTGTTCTTGAAGAAGGCTTCTGATGTTATAGAGCCTCCATTGTTAATTAGTGTTACATCTAAAAAGTCGATCTTAATGGTACTATAATTAAAGGTAAGTTGAATGTTGAGATTGTTATTATTTAAAGTCCCGAAAAAATTGATAAGTGCCTGTTCATCCCCCTGCCAGAGGAGGAGGATATCATCAATATACCTCCTATAGAATAAAAGCTCTGGCCAATCACGAGAATATATTATATCTTCCTCCCACCTGGCCATAAACAAATTGGCCAGGCTGGGAGCAAACTTTGCTCCCATTGCTACGCCTCTTTTTTGTAGGTAGAATCTGTTATTAAACCAAAAGTAATTGGTATGCATGGCAAAATCCAATAATTCCAAAATGTATGACTTCAATTTCTTGGAGAACTGAACTATTCCCTTCTCCCAATCAATCTGGGGGATATGGGCCCGCAACCAAGGGAGCCCCAGAATGATTGGGAAAAGGGGAGACGCGATGGCGTCCAGACGGAGAAATTCTTGGTGATGGCCAGCTACTGTGGTGTAGATAGGGGGAGTCTCCTGGTCCACCACTCCTGATTTAATGCAGGACCCATCTGCCAGAAAGATGTTAAGCCCCTGTTCTTTGGTCTGGAGAGGGATCTTTTGCTGATGGGCAAAGGCTAGATCCACAAAGCAACTACATGCTCCAGAATCAATTATTGCCGTCACCGACACGGTACTTCCGGGGAGCTGTAAAGAAACAGGTATAGCTAGGTAATTAGATTGATTAACCCTTTCAGCTGATACAGAAAAAAAAACTAGAAGCGGACTTACTCATTTTTGCAGGGCAGGAACGCACCATATGGCCAGCTTCTCCACAATATAGGCACTGGTTCTGAGACCGCCTCCTCTGGCATTCTTCGGCTGATAGTGACGGCTGGGCCAGTCCCAGCTGCATGGGTTCTGTGGTGTTCCCGGGTTCCGAGCTCCGAGTTTCGCCCCACGGGGTTTGGGCTGCTCCCCTCAGAGGTGTCCATGCTGCCTTTTGACCCTGGCTGGACCTCTCAAACCGGCGTTCCCTCAGCCTGCGATCAATTTGGATGGCCAATTCAATAAGCTTTTCCAACGAGTCAGGAAGGCCCACCCGGGCTAACTTGTCCTTTAGGGCCTCGGAAAGTCCGATGCGGAATTGGTGGCACGGAGCCGCATTGTTCCACCTTGTATCTCCCATCCATCGTCTGAATTCGGACGCGTACTCCTCTGCTGCCCGACGGCCTTGACGGAGAGAGTGCAGTGCCGTCTCTGCGGAAGTTATTTGCTGCGGGTCATCATATAAATCGGCCATAGCGTTAAAGAATGCCGTTACGGATCCCAGATGGGGGTCGTGGATCTCCATCAGACGGTGAGCCCAGTCCTGGGGCTCATCCTGAAGTAAGGAGATAATGAATCCCACCTTGATGGTCTCGGTGGTGAATGTGCGTGGCTGCAGGTCAAAGAACAGAAGGCATGCATTCCGGAAGGCCCTGAAACGGCCCCGGTCCCCACGGAAGCGTTCCGGCAGAGGCACACGGGATTCGGGAGTGGGTGGTGCGGCTACTGCTCCGGGAGCTGGGGTAGCTGGAGATTCCCCTGAAGGAGCGGGGGTAGCTGGACCCTGGGCAGAGGGAACGGGTGTGACTAGCATCTCCATGCGGTCTTCTAAATGGTTGTAGCGGTTGTGTAATGTCTGAACGGCCTGGGTTAGAGCCGCTAGGTGCTGGCATATATCCTCTAGGGAGGCCGGTCCTCTTCCAGGCTCTGTCATGGCCATGAGGTACTGTTATGATCCACCTGGTGGTACCTCTGGCAGTCCACCAGACAGGATTTCCCAGAGCGTGGAGTCTAAGTCCCGGTCTGCGTATTCACCAGGGCCCCTGATGGTGGGGATGGACTTGAAGCAGACCAGGACTAGGTCACGACCTCTGAGCACTCCTACCCGTGGCAGAGGGGTCCACAGGGGATGAATACAGGGGGAGAGCCTGATGTGAAGGGGCCGGCTGGCCCAGGCAGGATGGATGGATCGTAGTCAGACAGGCCAGTTGTTACCGTGGGAGCAGCGAGGTACAGTATCGGCAGGCAGAGGATAATCGGGTGACACGCAGGGTCAGTACCAGGCTAGTCAATCTGAAGAGAGGTCAGACAAGCCAGGGGTCAGGATAGGAGAAGGCAACGTAGTCAGGGCAATCCGGGTCAGCAATCAGGTAACAAATGCAGAGTACAGGAACGCAGGGGAACACAGGAAGACCTCACAGCAATTTGTGACAGCACAGGGCATCTTTAAATACCGCGCCCTGCGCTGTCATTGGTTGCCCAGCATGTACTCGCGGCACCTAGTGCGCATGCGCGAGTCTCTTTCAGCCGCGACCGGCCGGGATCTAGTGCTCTTATCCCGGCGCGAGCCGCCGAGACTGTGCATGCGCCGGACCAGATGCCGCGGTGGACCCTGACAAAACCAGAGAGTTTCCACATGCTTATCATAGGTTAAGGTTTGCTGCTAAATTAGCCCTGACTATGCCTTTGAACGGTAACATTGATAGTACTGTCTCAACCCAAAGGAATATATTCTTACTGTAACTAATCCTTGTTCCTGTGTAGAGATTGTAAATGTGTATGTCCACCAGCTGTTAGATTTACTCTCTAGATATCTAGGCTCTGCCCCAAGCTTAGTATTAATGCACAGTGATTGTGTTTTACTGTTTCTTCCGCTCAGTCCTCGCAAGTCTTTCAGTCTGTTTGGATGACTGAAAACAGGTTCTTTATGTGGTTCATTGGGCTTTTCTCAGTAATAAAGTTGCTGTCTGTTTAATTTTCAGATGGCCACTAATTGCCTTAATATTTAATTGCTGCTTGAATCTGATCCTTCAGCTTGTATAATGGATCAGGTGTCACCTAAAGTATGACAGTTGACACCCTGTCAACTACCTGATCTCACAATCTTCACTCTCTGGAAACAGTGGGGTTTATTTACTAAAGCTGAATGTACTTCTGCACAGAAACCAATCAGTTCCAGGTTTTATTGCCAAAGCTTAATTGAAGGACTTCCGGTTCCAGCGCCACATGAAGCAGACATGGGACCCGTGGCTCCGGCTCCACCCACCTACAATAACTGCTCCCCGCTCGCGGGACACCCGCCGAATGCCACCCGAGTGTCCCCCCTGCATGCCAGCAGCCCCCCTGCATGGACTGGTATCTATTGCTGGCTCCTCCTGGCTCTGGTCCCGCTACACGGATGGAGGGATGCAGCTCTCCCCCTCCTGCAGCCAAGATGCCGACAGCATGGACACAGGTATGACAGAGACACAGGCAACAGCAATCCCAGCACTCCCTGACACTCATTGTCCAGCAGATTAATATGAGAAAATTGCACATGCTGTTGCTACATTACTCTCACCTACTATTACTCAAGCTGTGGACAGAGCAGTATCAATGGGCATAGAGCAACTCAGAAAAGATTTGGGCGACCATGCTAACCATTTAACTGAAATGTAACAGTGCCTCTCAGATCTAGATGAAGAGGTTCATTCCATACAAGCGGGGGCACTTCAGACCAAACGCACTCAACAAAGTATCCTAGAAAAGCTAGATGATCTGGAAAATCGCTTGCGCAGAAATAACCTGCGCATTGTAGGCCTTCTGGAATCCTACAACACAAGTGCCCTCCTAGAGCTATGCACTACACGCATGCCTAGGGCCCTGGGTGTACCCTCACCATGCCAAGTAGAAATAGCACACCACCTAGGGGCACCTTCCAATGACAGACGCACACCGCGGTCGGTAATCGCCAAATACCTTAACTACGCTGATAGAGTGTCCATGCTCAATTCATTCCGCCAATCCCACTCTCTACAAATAGATGGGCATGAACTGCTCTTATTTGCAGATTATTCACAAGAAGTATCACGTAAACGGAAAGCCTTCCAGTAAATATGTGCCTCACTATTCCAAAAAGGCGTAAAATTTACCCTAGCCTATCCAGCTACACTTCTCTTCACTAGTCCTTCAGGGGAATCAAAATAATTCAATCACCCAGAGGAAGCCTTACAGTTCATACAAACCCACCTAAATGAACCTAATGCTTTACCGAACCCCCTACACTCCGGTCGAGACCCAGGTCCAAGGGATCAGCGCAGTCCTCGCAAGGATCCTCCTAAGCGACAATGGGTCAATCACTCTTCTACCAAAATTTTACCGCCCTAATGGGGCCTTCGTCGCAATGCATAGGTCACTGCTCCAGAGTCATCCAGACCATTTTGCCACTTTGCCGTAAACCGTTATACTGTCTCCACAGGAGACATCAAACGCTATTTCTGTTAGGCGTCAAAAGATGCATTATTATTAGAGATGAGCGAATCGAAGTATCCGAAGTGGAATTCGAGTCGAATATCGGAAAAATTTCGATTCGTGCCGAATCCGAAAAACAGCCTAATTCGGACGCGCGAATCGAAATTTTTCCGAAAATGGCGGCTGACATGTGCGGCGACGGAGCGGGGATGTCGGGGAAGGCGCGCAGACAAGGCGCGCTGCCCCATAATGCATTCCTCAACGACATGTGATCGCATCAGCCAATCAGCAGCCAGCCAGCCAGCACTGTGTAATGGTCGAGGTATATATAGCGGCCATTTTGGAAATCTTCATTTGCCTGCAGTCATTGAACAGAGGCAGACCGCTCTGTACTAGGGACAGGGACAGAGTTAGGGCCACAGAAACGAGAATTGGGGACAGAGAGAAGTTACTTAGGGACAGAGAACCATTACTCAGGGACACAGACTTGTTAATGAGGGCCACAGAATCGTTATTTAGGGACAAAGAAACGCTAGTTAGGGCCACAGAATTCATACTCAGGGACAGACAGAATTGTTACTCAGTGCCAGAGAATTGTTACTTAGGGCCACAGAAACGTTATTAGGGCCACAGAATTTTTACTCAGGGACAGACAGAATTGTTACTGAGTGCCAGAGAATTGTTACTCAGGGACAGACAGAATTGTTACTGAGTGCCAGAGAATTCTTACTCAGGGCCACAGAATTCATTCTCAGGGACAGACAGAATTGTTACTCAGGGACAGACAGAATTGTTACTGAGTGCCAGAGAATTGTTACTCAGGGACAGACAGAATTGTTACTGAGTGCCAGAGAATTGTTACTCAGGGACAGACAGAATTGTTACTGAGTGCCAGAGAATTGTTACTCAGGGACAGACAGAATTGTTACTGAGTGCCAGAGAATTGTTACTCAGGGACAGACAGAATTGTTACTGAGTGCCAGAGAATTGTTACTCGCACAGACACAAAATTGTTACTTGCACAGACACAGAATTGTTACTCGCACAGACACAGAATTGTTACTCAGGGCCACAGAATTCATACTCAGGGACAGACAGAATTGTTACTGAGTGCCAGAGAATTGTTACTCAGGGACAGACAGAATTGTTACTGAGTGCCAGAGAATTGTTACTCAGGGACAGACAGAATTGTTACTGAGTGCCAGAGATTTGTTACTCGCACAGACACAAAATTGTTACTTGCACAGACACAGAATTGTTACTCGCACAGACACAGAATTGTTACTCAGGGCCACAGAATTCATACTCAGGGATAGACAGAATTGTTACTGAGTGCCAGAGAATTGTTACTCAGGGACAGACAGAATTGTTACTGAGTGCCAGAGAATTGTTACTCAGGGACAGACAGAATTGTTACTGAGTGCCAGAGAATTGTTACTCGCACAGACACAAAATTGTTACTTGCACAGACACAGAATTGTTACTCGCACAGACACAGAATTGTTACTCAGGGCCACAGAATTCATACTCAGGGACAGACAGAATTGTTACTGAGTGCCAGAGAATTGTTACTCAGGGACAGACAGAATTGTTACTGAGTGCCAGAGAATTGTTACTCAGGGACAGACAGAATTGTTACTGAGTGCCAGAGAATTGTTACTCGCACAGACACAAAATTGTTACTTGCACAGACACAGAATTGTTACTCGCACAGACACAGAATTGTTACTCAGGGCCACAGAATTCATACTCAGGGATAGACAGAATTGTTACTGAGTGCCAGAGAATTGTTACTCAGGGACAGACAGAATTGTTACTGAGTGCCAGAGAATTGTTACTCAGGGACAGACAGAATTGTTACTGAGTGCCAGAGAATTGTTACTCGCACAGACACAAAATTGTTACTTGCACAGACACAGAATTGTTACTCGCACAGACACAGAATTGTTACTCAGGGCCACAGAATTCATACTCAGGGACAGACAGAATTGTTACTGAGTGCCAGAGAATTGTTACTCAGGGACAGACAGAATTGTTACTGAGTGCCAGAGAATTGTTACTCAGGGACAGACAGAATTGTTACTGAGTGCCAGAGATTTGTTACTCGCACAGACACAAAATTGTTACTTGCACAGACACAGAATTGTTACTCGCACAGACACAGAATTGTTACTCAGGGCCACAGAATTCATACTCAGGGACAGACAGAATTGTTACTGAGTGCCAGAGAATTGTTACTCAGGGACAGACAGAATTGTTACTGAGTGCCAGAGAATTGTTACTCAGGGACAGACAGAATTGTTACTGAGTGCCAGAGAATTGTTACTCAGGGACAGACAGAATTGTTACTGAGTGCCAGAGAATTGTTACTCAGGGACAGACAGAATTGTTACTGAGTGCCAGAGAATTGTTACTCGCACAGACACAAAATTGTTACTTGCACAGACACAGAATTGTTACTCGCACAGACACAGAATTGTTACTCAGGGCCACAGAATTCATACTCAGGGATAGACAGAATTGTTACTGAGTGCCAGAGAATTGTTACTCAGGGACAGACAGAATTGTTACTGAGTGCCAGAGAATTGTTACTCAGGGACAGACAGAATTGTTACTGAGTGCCAGAGAATTGTTACTCGCACAGACACAAAATTGTTACTTGCACAGACACAGAATTGTTACTCGCACAGACACAGAATTGTTACTCAGGGCCACAGAATTCATACTCAGGGATAGACAGAATTGTTACTGAGTGCCAGAGAATTGTTACTCAGGGACAGACAGAATTGTTACTGAGTGCCAGAGAATTGTTACTCAGGGACAGACAGAATTGTTACTGAGTGCCAGAGAATTGTTACTCGCACAGACACAAAATTGTTACTTGCACAGACACAGAATTGTTACTCGCACAGACACAGAATTGTTACTCAGGGCCACAGAATTCATACTCAGGGACAGACAGAATTGTTACTGAGTGCCAGAGAATTGTTACTCAGGGACAGACAGAATTGTTACTGAGTGCCAGAGAATTGTTACTCAGGGACAGACAGAATTGTTACTGAGTGCCAGAGAATTGTTACTCGCACAGACACAAAATTGTTACTTGCACAGACACAGAATTGTTACTCGCACAGACACAGAATTGTTACTCAGGGCCACAGAATTCATACTCAGGGATAGACAGAATTGTTACTGAGTGCCAGAGAATTGTTACTCAGGGACAGACAGAATTGTTACTGAGTGCCAGAGAATTGTTACTCAGGGACAGACAGAATTGTTACTGAGTGCCAGAGAATTGTTACTCGCACAGACACAAAATTGTTACTTGCACAGACACAGAATTGTTACTCGCACAGACACAGAATTGTTACTCAGGGCCACAGAATTCATACTCAGGGACAGACAGAATTGTTACTGAGTGCCAGAGAATTGTTACTCAGGGACAGACAGAATTGTTACTGAGTGCCAGAGAATTGTTACTCGCACAGACACAAAATTGTTACTTGCACAGACACAGAATTGTTACTGTTAGGAATGGACTGGCCAGCAATGGTGGGACTCACCTGCCTTTTGATCTGCAGTACCAGGGCTGGCCAGCGGGTGCTCCCAGCAATCAGAGACTCAACCTTTCAGCCAGCTAACACCTGGAACTGATGATACTGGGGTATTTAAGGGATGGCCAGACTTGTAGACTCTGCCTTGGTGTTGTGTTTGTCCTGGGCCCTGTATCTGTTCCGCATCCTGTTTCTGTTCCGCATCCTGTTTCTGTTCTGCATCCTGTTTCTGTTCCGCATCCTGTTTCTGTTCCTTCGCTGACCCTGATCTGAACTGCTGCTGACTTCTCCTGCTCTGATCCTGGCTTGTGACCCTGACCACCCCTCTGTCTGACCCTCTGTACCTCGCTGCTTGCTATCTGCTGAACCTGGCCTGTGACCCCGACCATTCTCTGCTTGCTCCCCCCGTACCTACCTGCCCAATTGATATTGACCCGGCCTGCCTGACGACGCTTGCTTGTATGTACTGTTATCTGTGGGTGGTTGGTTTGGTTTGTTTGCACTGTAGTATGTTTAGTATTGCCCTGCGTTTATGTTTGTATGGTTAGTGTTAATAAATTATATTGTTTATCACATTTCTGAAGTCTGCGTTTCCCTGCATCAGTCACACATCTCTGGTCATACCTGGGAGTCCTGACATTACACCAAGGCCAATCCTGACCAGAAGTGGCTGCACAGGGAAGCCATCTTGGCTTGTTGATGGGAAGGATGGATCTTGATGAGGTTGAGTATTTATATCTGCTAGTGTTTGATGACAGGGAGTATGCTTATCAAACTCTGAAGGAGTATACCCGGGATGAATTGCTAGAATGTATACGGCTCGCTCATGTTCTAGTAGATCAGGGCACAGTGTTCTCTGAGGTGCAGCCATTGATTGAGGTTTGTGCAGAGTTTGTTTCATCTGGTTCCCCCGAATGCAGGGATGAATTTTTGCCACCATTTAGTGCAGACCAGGTAGAGTCCCTGGTGTGGTTATTAGAGGATGATGTGGGTTACCTTTTGGAGCGTTACTCCACATGTTCACCACAGACACTAAGAGATTGTATCAACGCAGTGCAGTCATTGACCAGACAGGCTTTGTGTAAGCTCAGCTTTGTTCAACCCCTACTGCAGACATGGACAGACTTGTTGCACCCAGCCTCAGTCAGCTTACAAAGACCCAGTCCTGCTTCTAACTCTACTCCTGTATTCCCACCAGCTCCTCCTGCCCTGCTATCTACCGCATGTCAGTCCCCTGTTCCCACTCGCTGCACCTATCCTGCCTTTATCCCTGTAAAAGAGCCCTCTGTAGCAACTGCTCCCTCTCCTGTTCCATCCTCCAGTTTTTCTCTGTCTCCAGGTGCTCCATTCGTTTGCAGACCTGCGTTTACTTGCAGTGCTCCAGTAGTTAAAACCAGAAAAAAGCGAAAATTCTTTCCAACCAATACCATCCTGCCAGTATCCAAACCGGTGAGCCTGCCTTCCGTGACTCGGCCTGAAGCCTCTACTCGGCCTGAAGCCTCTACTCGGCCTGTAGCCTCTCTTCGGCCGGATGCCTCTCTTCAGCCGGATGCCTCTCTTCAGCCGGATGCCTCTCTTCAGCCGGATGCCTCTCTTCAGCCGGATGCCTCTCTTCAGCCGGATGCCTCTCCTCAGCCTGAAGCCTCTCCTCAGCCTGAAGCCTCTCCTCAGCCTGATGCCTGCATTCAGCCTGATGCCGCTACTCAGCATGATGAACTGATCCAGCCCGACGATCCTATTAGGCCAGTTGACTCGATGCCCGCTGTTGATCCAGATGATCCGGTACCTGATCCAGTGCCCGCTGTCGTGCCAATTGACTCAGAGCCCGCTGTCATACCTGGTGACCCGGTGCCCACTGCCTTGCCAGATGACGCGGTGCCCGCTGGCAAGCCAAATGACCTGATGCCTGGTGACCCAGTGCCCGCTGTCATACCTGGTGACCCGATGCCCGCTGTCGAGCCAGACGATCCAATGCCTGGTGACCCGGTGCCCACTGCCTTGCCAGATGACGCGGTGCCCGCTGTCGAGCCAAATGACCTGATGCCTGGTGACCCAGTGCCCGCTGTCCAGTCAGACGATCCAATGTCTGACCCAGTGCCCGCGGTCATACCAGTTGACTTGGAGCCCACTGCCTTGCCAGATGACGCGGTGCCCGCTGTCGAGCCAAATGACCTGATGCCTGGTGACCCAGTGCCCGCTGTCCAGTCAGACGATCCAATGTCTGACCCAGTGCCCGCGGTCATACCAGTTGACTTGGAGCCCACTGCCTTGCCAGATGACGCGGTGCCCGCTGTCGAGCCAAATGACCTGATGCCTGGTGACCCGATGCCCACTGTCCAGCCAGACCATACAATGTCTGACCCAGTGCCCGCGGTCATACCAGTTGACTCGGAGCCCACTGCCTTGCCAGATGACGCGGTGCCCGCTGTCGAGCCAAATGACCTGATGCCTGGTGACCCGATGCCCGCTGTCCAGCCAGACCATACAATGTCTGACCCAGTGCCTGCGGTCATACCAGTTGACTCGGAGCCCACTGTCGTGCCTGGTGACTCGGTGCCCGCCGCTCCGCCTGGGGGCCCGAGACCTGTCGCTCCACCTGGGGGTCCGGCGCCCGCCGCTCCGCCTGAGGGCCCGAGACCTGTCGCTCCATCTGGGGGTCCGGCGCCCGCCGCTCCGCCTGAGGGCCCGAGACCTGTCGCTCCGCCTGGGGGTCCGGCGCCCGCCGCTCCGCCTGAGGGCCCGAGACCTGTCGCTCTACCTGGGGGTCCGGCGCCCGCCGCTCCGCCTGAGGGCCCGAGACCTGTCGCCCCGCCTGGGGGCACGGTGCCTGTCGCCCCGCCTGGGGGCACGGTGCCTGTCGCCCCGCCTGGGGGCACGATGCCTGTCGCCCCGCCTGGGGGCACGATGCCTGTCGCCCCGCCCGGGGGCCCGGTGCCTGCTGCTCCGCCCGGGGGCCCGGTGCCTGCTGCTCCGCCCGGGGGCCCGGTGCCTGCTGCTCCGCCCGGGGGCCCGGTGCCTGCAGCTCCGCCCGGGGGCCCGGTGCCTGCAGCTCCGCCCGGGGGCCCGGTGCCTGCCGCTCCGCCCGGGGGCCCGGTGCCTGCCGCTCCGCCCGGGGGCCCGGTGCCTGTCGCCCCGCCCGGGGGCCCGGTGCCTGTCGCCCCGCCCGGAGGCCCGGTGCCTGTCGCCCCGCCCGGGGGCCCGGTGCCTGTCGCCCCGCCCGGGGGCCCGGTGCCTGCTGCTACGCCTGGTGGCCCGCTGCCTGCTGCTTCGCCTGGTAATCCGATGTGCCTCTGCCCGGAGTCCTGCCCGATGTGCCTCTGCCCGGAGTCCTGCCCGATGTGCCTCTGCCCGGAGTCCTGCCCGATGTGCCTCTGCCCGGAGTCCTGCCCGATGTGCCTCTGCCCGGAGTCCTGCCCGATGTGCCTCTGCCCGATGTGCCTCTGCCCGATGTGCCTCTGCCCGATGTGCCTCTGCCCGATGTGCCTCTGCCCGATGTGCCTCTGCCCGGAGTCCTGCCCGATGTGCCTCTGCCCGGAGTCCTGCCCGATGTGCCTCTGCCCGATGTGCCTCTGCCCGATGTGCCTCTGCCCGATGTGCCTCTGCCCGGAGTGCCTCTGCTCGATGTGCCGCTGCCCGGAGTCCAGCCCGGTGTGCCGCTGCCCGGAGTCCTGCCCGGTGTGCCAGTCTTTGCTATCCCGCCAGTTGCCAGACCCGGGCGGTGGAACATTTTGCCCAGCTAGGACTGTTTGGAGCGTCCTGAGGCCGCTCCTTGAGGGGGGGGTACTGTTAGGAATGGACTGGCCAGCAATGGTGGGACTCACCTGCCTTTTGATCTGCAGTACCAGGGCTGGCCAGCGGGTGCTCCCAGCAATCAGAGACTCAACCTTTCAGCCAGCTAACACCTGGAACTGATGATACTGGGGTATTTAAGGGATGGCCAGACTTGCAGACTCTGCCTTGGTGTTGTGTTTGTCCTGGGCCCTGTATCTGTTCCGCATCCTGTTTCTGTTCCGCATCCTGTTTCTGTTCTGCATCCTGTTTCTGTTCCGCATCCTGTTTCTGTTCCTTCGCTGACCCTGATCTGAACTGCTGCTGACTTCTCCTGCTCTGATCCTGGCTTGTGACCCTGACCACCCCTCTGTCTGACCCTCTGTACCTCGCTGCTTGCTATCTGCTGAACCTGGCCTGTGACCCCGACCATTCTCTGCTTGCTCCCCCCGTACCTACCTGCCCAATTGATATTGACCCGGCCTGCCTGACGACGCTTGCTTGTATGTACTGTTATCTGTGGGTGGTTGGTTTGGTTTGTTTGCACTGTAGTATGTTTAGTATTGCCCTGCGTTTATGTTTGTATGGTTAGTGTTAATAAATTATATTGTTTATCACATTTCTGAAGTCTGCGTTTCCCTGCATCAGTCACACATCTCTGGTCATACCTGGGAGTCCTGACAGTTACTCGCACAGACACAGAATTGTTACTCAGGGCCACAGAATTCATACTCAGGGACAGACAGAATTGTTACTGAGTGCCAGAGAATTGTTACTCAGGGACAGACAGAATTGTTACTGAGTGCCAGAGAATTGTTACTCGCACAGACACAAAATTGTTACTTGCACAGACACAGAATTGTTACTCGCACAGACACAGAATTGTTACTCGCACAGACACATAATTGTTACTCAGGGCCACAGAATTCATACTCAGGGACAGACAGAATTGTTACTGAGTGCCAGAGAATTGTTACTCAGGGACACCTAATCGTTGAATTAAATAGTATGTCAGACAACATGCAGAGGAGTGGCAGAGGAGGCAATGTTTTAGGAGCGAGCAGACGTGGCAGCAGAGGAAGGGGTCGAGGCAGCAGTATTCGCAGCCAGAGGCCAGTGCTCCCGGTGTCATCCAGCGGTCGTGTCTCCACCGACAACCCTGCCGTCATTGATTGGTTGGCTCGGTCGTCTTCCTCTTCCCAGGTCACCTCTGACACCTACAGCCAACGGTCGGTGGGTACGTCAGACACAACCGTTAGTTGGCATGGCCCGGGACCAAGCCCACTGAAATCACGTGTCCTCTACCTGCCCCTGTCCTTTGCTGTTCCCTCACCAAGCGAAGTATCGCATGCTGTGGGCTCAGCCCCACTGTACAGTGAGGAAGAGCTAACAGAGGGCGGTCAGGAACGGGGGGAGACATCGGCCTTTTCAGCAGCCAAGCGAACAAGTACTGGCGAGGAGAGTGGCTCGGTAGCCGGTCTAGAGACAGGTCTGTCTCCTGACCCAGACGCAGCCGAGGGGGCTAGTAGTGAGGCGGAGACCCTACTTGATGATGAGGAGGTTGATCGCACTTGGCAGCCTCGTCGTCATCAGGCAATTTCTTCCGCATCATCAGGAGAAGAGGGTGGCAGCTTGGCAGCGAGCAAAACAGTCGGTGGGTTGCCCAGGAGACAGCAGCAGGGTCGCATCAGTGTCAGTGGAGCCAAACGTCCACGGAGTAGAGCACCAGCTCCACTGCAGCCTACCACCATGGCCAGTAGTGGTGCCGTTGCGCACGGAGGAAGTAGCAGTCAGCCAGTGAAGAGTAGCGGGGGCAAAGTTTCCTACTCGGTGGTGTGGCAATTTTTCCTCAAGCCGCCCGAGGAAGTAAACGTAGCCGTATGTCGACTATGTGGCCAGAAATGCAAGCGTGGCCAGGGGGCCCATGTTGGGACTACAGCGTTGCGTCAGCATATGCAGCGTCACCATTCGGTGGCCTGGGAAAACCGTGATAAACATACGGCGGTTCTGCCTGCCCCAGCCCCCGCTCCATCACCCGCTCCGTTACTTGCTCCGTCACCCGACGTCGTCAATCGCCCTCTATCAGCCAGTCAAGGCTCCAACACCTCTGCTGAGGGGAGTTGTCGCTCATTGGCATCTTCCGCTCGTTCAGATGCTCCTTCTCCTGCTACTCCTCTTCTCGGATTCCGTCAACAGTCTTTCTTGGAATCCGTATCCAAGAGACAACAGTTTGCGAGCACGCACCCGACGGTGCAAAAGCTGAACGTCCTCCTGTCCAAGTTGCTGGTGCTGCAGTCCCTCCCTTTCCAACTGGTGGACTCAGCACCTTTCCGAGAAATGATGGCTTGTGCCGCGCCGCGGTGGAGAGTGCCAAGCCGTCATTTCTTTGCCCAAAAGGCAGTGCCAGCCCTGCATTCACATGTAGAAGAGATGGTGGGCCAGTCTTTGAGCATGTCGGTCTCTGCCAAAGTGCACGGCAGCGCCGACGTGTGGAGCTGTAACTATGGTCAGGGACAGTACATGTCATTTACGGCCCACTGGGTGAACGTGGTGCCGGCACAGCCGCACCAGCAACTTGGACAGGTCACGACGCTTTTGCCTCCACGTTTGCACGTCCTTGGTCCAGCAAGCATGTCCGCCTCTACCACCTCTTTTTCCGCCGTGTCCTCAGCCGACACCCCCGTGCCAAGTCCCATTACCCGACCGGCATATCACATGTGCAGGGCGCAACGGTGTCACGCTGTGCTGCACCTGGTATGCCTTGGCGAACGTAGTCACACAGGGGAGGAACTGCTGAGTGTAATGAACAGAGAAATCGACAGATGGCTGTCTCCGCGCAAACTAAAAATCGGAACCATGTTGACTGACAACGGAAAGAACATGGTGTCTGCTCTGCGTCAAGGAAGGTTGTGCCATGCGCCATGCATGGCTCACGTGTTCAATCTGGTTGTCAAGCGGTTCCTAAAATCCACCATCCCACTGCAAGACATCCTTAAAATGTCACGTAAACTGTGCATGCATTTCAGCCATTCCTACACCGCAAAGAACACCCTCATTGAGCTGCAGCGGCAGAACGGAATTCCACAGCATCGCCTGATCTGCGACGTTGCAACAAGGTGGAATTCAACCCTACACATGTTAGACCGCCTTTACGAGCAGCGAAAGGCCATCACCGATTTCCTGATGTTACAAGCGGATAAAGGTACTCCCCTGTGTAACTTAGATGTCAGCCATTGGCAGCTCATGCGTGACACCTGCCGCTTGCTCAGGCCCTTTGAGGAGGCCACGCTATTCGTGAGTCGGCAGGACTATGGGATGAACGACGTCATTCCTCTGTTGCACGTCCTGGAACAAATGCTGTTAACAATGGCTGGTCAGGGTGCGGTAGACGTGGCGCACAGATCTCAACGCCACATGACCCCTGTGGGGGCAGGACAGGAAGAAGAGGAGGAGGTAGAGGAGGACATTTGTGCTCAGGAATTATTGAGTGAAATGGGTGGTTTTTCCACTCAGCGGACAGGAGTGGAGGAGCAGGAGCATCTGGTAGAGGAGGAGGAGGAGGAGACAGAGGACCCAGACGCACCGTGGCAGTATGCTGTGGAGATGGAGGCAGGGAGTCCCTCGCATTCCTTGGCACAAATGGCCCATAGCATGCTCGGTTGCTTGCGTAGCGACAGCCGAATAATAACCATCAGACAGAGGGATGACTTTTGGCTGTCCACCTTGTTGGACCCTCGCTACCGGTCCAAAATGGTGGCCTTTTTCACACCTGCTGAGAGGGAGGCCAAAATTACGTACTATAAAAACCACCTATGTAGTCAGTTGGTCTCTGCCTTTGTGCGCCAACGTCCATCCTCAGACACTGTGGGCCCTGTGCGCTCGCGTTCCGCTGGCATGGCAGCAGGGGAGGGGTGGGGTGGTAGGAGCAGTGGCAGCTCCACCAGCAGTGGCTGCCTCAGTCTGCAGTCGATGATGAGTAGCTTTCTTCACCAGCGCAGTGAGGAAACTACTAACCAGCCGCAGCAGCAGCAGCAGCATCAGGTGGACCTGGAGCAGGAGCTCAAACAACAGGCTTGGGCCTACTTGGACAGCACCCTGCCAACCGAGGTAGACAATCCCCTTGACTACTGGGCAACGAAACTTGACCTTTGGCCCCAACTAGCTGAATTTGCCCTTGAAAGGCTGTCATGCCCGGCCAGTAGCGTGGCATCGGAGCGCGTGTTTAGTGCGGCAGGAGGTATTGTAACTCCGCGGAGGACACGACTGTCCACCCAAAGTGTGGAGAGACTCACGTTTGTGAAAATGAATCAGGCGTGGATTAGTCTGGATTTCAAACCACCAGTTCCTGACACAACTGACTAAATCCGCCATGAATCATGCCTCAAACATGTGCCACTTTCAGGTCTCCTCACACTGCTGGTGTGTTTAATTTTTTGACATAGGGTGCTGGCAGATTACGGGCCTCCTATAGCTGCTGCCAGGCCCCTAATCTGCCATGGGCCCCTATATACCGCCTCCTCATGCTGCTGCCAAGTCCAGAGTCTGTCATGGGTCCCTGTATGGCCTCCCATTGCTGCTGTCTCCATCGCCACACTCTGCTGCCATGTGCCACTTTCAGGTCTCTTCACACTGCTGGTGTGTTTAATTTTTTGACATAGGGTGCAGGCAGATTACGGGCCTCACATAGCTGCTGCCAGGCCCCTAATCTGCCATGGGCCCCTATATACCGCCTCCTCATGCTGCTGCCAAGTCTAGAGTCTGTCATGGGTCCCTGTACGGCCTCCCATTGCTGCTGTCTCCATCGCCACACTCTGCTGCCATGTGCCACTTTCAGGTCTCTTCACACTGCTGGTGTGTTAAATTTTTTGACATAGGGTGCAGGCAGATTACGGGCCTCACATAGCTGCTGCCAGGCCCCTAATCTGCCATGGGCCCCTATATACCGCCTCCTCATGCTGCTGCCAAGTCCAGAGTCTGTCATGGGTCCCTGTATGGCCTCCCATTGCTGCTGTCTCCATCGCCACACTCTGCTGCCATGTGCCACTTTCAGGTCTCTTCACACTGCTGGTGTGTTTAATTTTTTGACATAGGGTGCTGCAAGATAACGGGCCTCACATAGCTGCTGCCAGGCCCCTAATCTGCCATGGGCCCCTATATACCGCCTCCTCATGCTGCTGCCAAGTCCAGAGTCTCTCATGGGTCCCTGTACGGCCTCCCATTGCTGCTGTCTCCATCGCCACACTCTGCTGCCATGTGCCACTTTCAGGTCTCTTCACACTGCTGGTGTGTTAAATTTTTTGACATAGGGTGCAGGCAGATTACGGGCCTCACATAGCTGCTGCCAGGCCCCTAATCTGCCATGGGCCCCTATATACCGCCTCCTCATGCTGCTGCCAAGTCTAGAGTCTCTCATGGGTCCCTGTACGGCCTCCCATTGCTGCTGTCTCCATCGCCACACTCTGCTGCCATGTGCCACTTTCAGGTCTCTTCACACTGCTGGTGTGTTAAATTTTTTGACATAGGGTGCAGGCAGATTACGGGCCTCACATAGCTGCTGCCAGGCCCCTAATCTGCCATGGGCCCCTATATACCGCCTCCTCATGCTGCTGCCAAGTCTAGAGTCTCTCATGGGTCCCTGTACGGCCTCCCATTGCTGCTGTCTCCATCGCCACACTCTGCTGCCATGTGCCACTTTCAGGTCTCTTCACACTGCTGGTGTGTTTAATTTTTTGACATAGGGTGCAGGCAGATTACGGGCCTCACATAGCTGCTGCCAGGCCCCTAATCTGCCATGGGCCCCTATATACCGCCTCCTCATGCTGCTGCCAAGTCTAGAGTCTGTCATGGGTCCCTGTACGGCCTCCCATTGCTGCTGTCTCCATCGCCACACTCTGCTGCCATGTGCCACTTTCAGGTCTCTTCACACTGCTGGTGTGTTAAATTTTTTGACATAGGGTGCAGGCAGATTACGGGCCTCACATAGCTGCTGCCAGGCCCCTAATCTGCCATGGGCCCCTATATACCGCCTCCTCATGCTGCTGCCAAGTCTAGAGTCTCTCATGGGTCCCTGTACGGCCTCCCATTGCTGCTGTCTCCATCGCCACACTCTGCTGCCATGTGCCACTTTCAGGTCTCTTCACACTGCTGGTGTGTTAAATTTTTTGACATAGGGTGCAGGCAGATTACGGGCCTCACATAGCTGCTGCCAGGCCCCTAATCTGCCATGGGCCCCTATATACCGCCTCCTCATGCTGCTGCCAAGTCTAGAGTCTCTCATGGGTCCCTGTACGGCCTCCCATTGCTGCTGTCTCCATCGCCACACTCTGCTGCCATGTGCCACTTTCAGGTCTCTTCACACTGCTGGTGTGTTTAATTTTTTGACATAGGGTGCAGGCAGATTACGGGCCTCACATAGCTGCTGCCAGGCCCCTAATCTGCCATGGGCCCCTATATACCGCCTCCTCATGCTGCTGCCAAGTCCAGAGTCTCTCATGGGTCCCTGTAAGGCCTCCCATTGCTGCTGTCTCCATCGCCACACTCTGCTGCCATGTGCCACTTTCAGGTCTCTTCACACTGCTGGTGTGTTTAATTTTTTGACATAGGGTGCAGGCAGATTACGGGCCTCACATAGCTGCTGCCAGGCCCCTAATCTGCCATGGGCCCCTATATACCGCCTCCTCATGCTGCTGCCAAGTCTAGAGTCTGTCATGGGTCCCTGTACGGCCTCCCATTGCTGCTGTCTCCATCGCCACACTCTGCTGCCATGTGCCACTTTCAGGTCTCTTCACACTGCTGGTGTGTTAAATTTTTAGACATAGGGTGCAGGCAGATTACGGGCCTCACATAGCTGCTGCCAGGCCCCTAATCTGCCATGGGCCCCTATATACCGCCTCCTCATGCTGCTGCCAAGTCCAGAGTCTGTCATGGGTCCCTGTAAGGCCTCCCATTGCTGCTGTCTCCATCGCCACACTCTGCTGCCATGTGCCACTTTCAGGTCTCTTCACACTGCTGGTGTGTTTAATTTTTTGACATAGGGTGCAGGCAGATTACGGGCCTCACATAGCTGCTGCCAGGCCCCTAATCTGCCATGGGCCCCTATATACCGCCTCCTCATGCTGCTGCCAAGTCTAGAGTCTGTCATGGGTCCCTGTACGGCCTCCCATTGCTGCTGTCTCCATCGCCACACTCTGCTGCCATGTGCCACTTTCAGGTCTCTTCACACTGCTGGTGTGTTAAATTTTTTGACATAGGGTGCAGGCAGATTACGGGCCTCACATAGCTGCTGCCAGGCCCCTAATCTGCCATGGGCCCCTATATACCGCCTCCTCATGCTGCTGCCAAGTCTAGAGTCTCTCATGGGTCCCTGTACGGCCTCCCATTGCTGCTGTCTCCATCGCCACACTCTGCTGCCATGTGCCACTTTCAGGTCTCTTCACACTGCTGGTGTGTTAAATTTTTTGACATAGGGTGCAGGCAGATTACGGGCCTCACATAGCTGCTGCCAGGCCCCTAATCTGCCATGGGCCCCTATATACCGCCTCCTCATGCTGCTGCCAAGTCCAGAGTCTGTCATGGGTCCCTGTACGGCCTCCCATTGCTGCTGTCTCCATCGCCACACTCTGCTGCCATGTGCCACTTTCAGGTCTCTTCACACTGCTGGTGTGTTAAATTTTTTGACATAGGGTGCAGGCAGATTACGGGCCTCACATAGCTGCTGCCAGGCCCCTAATCTGCCATGGGCCCCTATATACCGCCTCCTCATGCTGCTGCCAAGTCTAGAGTCTCTCATGGGTCCCTGTACGGCCTCCCATTGCTGCTGTCTCCATCGCCACACTCTGCTGCCATGTGCCACTTTCAGGTCTCTTCACACTGCTGGTGTGTTAAATTTTTTGACATAGGGTGCAGGCAGATTACGGGCCTCACATAGCTGCTGCCAGACATGTAATCTGCCATGGGCCCCCATACCGACTCCTCATGCTGTGACGTTGCAACAAGGTGTAATTCAACCCTACATATGTTAGACCGCCTTTACGAACAGCTAAAGGCCATCACAGATTTCCTGATGTTAAAAGCGGATAAAGGTACTCCCTGTGTAACTTAGATGTCAGCCATTGTCAGCTCATGTGTGACACCTGCGCTTGCTCAGGCCCTTTGAGGAGGCCACGCTATTCGTGAGTCGGCAGGACTATGGGATGAATGAGGTCAAATCGGCCATGGGCCCCCGTACCGCCTGTTCACGCTGATGCTGGTCCCACAGTGTGACCTGGGTCCCTGTACGGCCTCCCATTGCTTCCACTCTGCCATGTGCCACTTTGAAATCTCCTCACACTCCTGCGGTTGTCCATTTTGTCATAGGTTGCTGGCAGATTACAGGCCTTCCATAGGTGCCACCAAGCCCCATATCGGCCATGGGCCCCCGTACCGCCTGGTCACGCTGCTGCTGGGCCCATAGTGTGACCTGGGTCCCTGTACCGCCTCCCATTGCTCCCACTCTGCCATGTGCCACTTTCAGGTCTCCTCACGCTCCTGCTGGTTTCCATTTTGTCATAGGTTGCTGTATGGCCTCCCATTGCTGCTGCCTCCACCGCCACACTGTGGCTCCAAACACTGGTTTTGGCCCCGTGACTGGCCAAAGGAGTGAAGTGTGCAGTGATTCTAAGATCGACGGCACTCATCTGCATGTCATACTGACAGACAGTATTATTTCTCTTCCCCAGCAGACTCCAAGGGCATTTAAATTAAAGGTACAGTGTTCTGCACTAATATTAAGTCTCTCTGAAGCCTAGAAACACCCTTTTTTAAGTTAAATTCACAGCGAATTTATTCGACTCGAATCGAATATTGTCCACGAATTCGCCGAATCAGTCGAATCGAATTTTTCATTTCTTCGCTCATCTCTAATTATTATCACATGTTGAAATGTTGTATACTTTATATGTTGCTCTAAAGGGTCATGTAGACCCAAACCAATTTCTGCTATGTCTCTGTATGGGTAAGATCATCCATACTCCGACCTTCATACCGGCACAGGTAAATGGGATTTTTAGATCCCGGCCTAAATTGCCTTATTTAAACAAGGGGAGGACCTCGTCTTCAACACCAACACAACCCCACCTCAGGTTCAATTCTTAACATATCCGTTTACGCTGGTATATAGGAGTATCATGCGGAAAAACGTGAAGTCCAGACTACTGTTATGGTTTGCTGTATATTTTGTTCACTTGTCGGGCCCCTGTTGGGCAGATGCTTATTCCTCTACTCTCCTACTTATCCACTTTCTCTTACTTCCCCAGAGAACTTCAACCGCCCCAGGAACTTTATCCCACCCAACCTATGCCAGCAGCTAGCGTAGAGGCAGGTAGAATCCTACCCCATACCTATGTTCCTTACACCTTTACACACATCTCAACACCTACAACACTATGACACACATACTGTACTTTCGTGGAATGTAAAAGGCCTAAGATCACTTCATAAACGCATGGCAAAAACTTTGCCATCTCAAGCGACTAAAAACAGATATGGCATTAGTCCAAGAAACCCACCTGACTCAATCGGATTTTGCCAGCATGAAAAAACTATGGGTGGGTTAGGTAGTTTGCTCCCCTTTGCTCAACAACAAAGCAGGAGTGCTCATACACAAACGACTCACCCCTGAAATCATATCCACTGAAGCAGACAATGCTGGGTGTTTCGCCACATTTCACATTAAACTAGGCACCAATGTTCTAGTCCTTACTAGCATATATGCTTCAAACTCCCCAACTAAACCATTTTTTTAAGAGATGTCCTCGAGGATATGCCAAAAGGATATGCTTATGCCAAAATCCTCACCCTGACCCTACAATCGTTTTTTTAAACAATTCAGAACAGAGTCGATTACATCCCGTCGGGCTTCCAAGCCCATATCAAATTGATAGCAAAAAAGGGTAAAGACCCCACTGAACCGGGCTCATACTGGCCGATCTCCCTCCTAAATCTAGATGCAAAAATACTAAAATAATAGCAAACAGACTGGCTACTATTCTACCCTCCCTTATCCACCCTTCCCAAGCGGGATTCATTCAGAGACGTTCGGCCACCACAAATATACACAACGTCCTAACAGTTTAAAATCATGCCAAACACAACCCACTTCAAGATCTAGCAATCATATCCCCTGATGCCGAGAAGGCATTTGACAATGTAAACCTCACGTGGCTTCATTTAGCGTTACAGAAATTTGGCTTTGCGGGCCCCTTCATACATTTGATTCAAGTGATGTACTCCAAAATGACGCCTCAAGTCATAGAGGCAGGTTGCACATCTAACCCCATCCATCTTCACAAGGGGACAAGACGAGGTTGTCCTCTTTCCCCTTTACTTTATAATCTAGCCCTGCAACCACTAGCCTGCTTCCTACTATTCAAATTCCAAGTTCATGGAATTCAAATAGGTCAACAAGATTTGCGTATTGCGTTATTCGCAGACAATATATTAATCTTTACTTCCAATCCGACACTAGAAATACCCTATATTCGCGATACATGCTGTGAATTTCTCCACTGCTAGGGCCTCTGCTTAAACTTTTCCAAAAGCGAAATACTCCCTTTATACCATGCTCATCCCTCCACTTGGACACAGAACCCGCTTTTTAAACTTGCCAAAAACCATATCACATATCTTGGTATAAAGATAGGGAAACTCGCCTCGTCTTTATACACGCTAAATTTCACACCAACAATAGATAAAATTATAGGAGAATTGGAGATGTGGAAAGATCTGCCATTATCGCTCCTTGGAAGACCTCTTCAATATGGTAAGCTTCCCAAAACTTTTATATCCTCAGACCCATCTCCCTGCTCCCATTTACATCCAAACTCCTCGAGCGCCTAGTCTACACCCGCCTAAGCTCTCACCTCAACGACAACAACCTCCTTGGTCCCCTACAGTCCGGCTTCCGTCCCCTACACTCCAATGAAACTGCCTTACTTAAACTCTCCAACGGCATGCTAACCGCCAAAGCTAATGGCCACTATTCAGTGCTCCTACTCCTTGACCTCTCTGCAGCCTTCGACAAAGTCGACCTCCCCCTCCTCCTCAAAAAACTACACTCCCTTGGCCTCAGAGATTCTGCTCTCTCCTGGCTCTCATCCTACCTGTCACAACGCTCTTTCAGCGTTACCTATAATGCTACCATCTCCCCCTCACTCCCCCTCTCTGTTGGGGTCCCTCAAGGCTCCGTCCTCGGGCCCCTTCTCTTCTCCATCTACACCTCCTCCCTTGGCCAACTCATACACTCTCACGGCTTCAACTACCACCTATATGCCGACGACACACAAATCTATCTCTCAACCCCCCACCTCACCACCTCAGTCTCCGCCTGAATCACACACCTACTGAGCGACATATCAGACTGGATGTCGCTCCACTTCCTTAAACTGAACCTCTCCAAAACCGAGTTTCTTGTCTTCCCCCCAGCCCGCACACCACCCCCCATTGACTTCTCCATCACATCCAAAAACGCCACCATCAAACCCGCCCTGCAGGCCAGAGTACTTGGTGTCATTCTGTACTCCAACCTATCCTTCCAGCCCCAAGTCCAATCTTTAACAAGCTCGTGCAGACTCCACCTCTGCAACATCGCCAAAATACGCACGTTCCTAACCCCAGAAACCACTAAACAGCTCATCCGCTCCATCATCATATCACGACTCGATTACTGTAACTCCTTCCTTACTGGCCTGCCTCGCCGCTGGCTATCCCCGCTTCAGTCGATCCTGAATACGGCTGCCAGACTCATTCACCTTTCCAACAGCTCCATTTCCGCCACTGCCCTCTGCCAGTCCCTCCACTGGCTTCCGATTGCTCAACGGATAAAATTCAAAATCCTAACACTGACGTACAAAGCCGTCCACCATACTGCCCCAAATTACAACACTGACCTAACATCCAAGTACCACCCAGCACGCACACTCAGCTCCTCACAAGACCTCCTTCTCTCTAGTTCCCTGTTCTCCTCCTCCCATGCCCGCCTCCAGGACTTCTCCAGGGTGTCACCCATCCTCTGGAACTCCCTGCCCCAACCCTTCAGATTATCACCTACTCTCTTCTCCTTTCAGGCACACCCTGAAAACCCACCTCTTCAGGGAAGCCTACCCAACCCCCTGCTAACTTGCCGACTTCCTCCACTCTTCCTACCACCCCATCCCCCACAGCTATCTCCTCCTGTACCACCATCCCCTCCCTCCTAGATTGTAAGCTCAAAAGAGCAGGGCCCTCGATACCCTCATGTTTTGCATTGTATTGTTGTTCTGTCACATGTTCTGTTCCCCTTTGTAATGTACAGCGCTGAGCGAACTATTGGCGCTTTATAAATACTGTATAATAATAATAATATCCTCTACAGACCATCCCACTCCGGCTTAGACATGGCGATATGACAAAATTAAATAGAGCAATTTCCAATTTTCTGTGGAAAGGCCAACACTCACGCATCGCTCTACACAAACTAATTCTTCCACGGAGCGAGGGGAATCTGGACTACCCAATATACGAATTTATAACCTTTCCTGTCTACTACGCATTTGCTTAGACTGGCTGACCCATTCGTCAAAATATTCAAACTATCAACTTGAAACTGCTATGGTCCATCCATACACCCTAACGACCTTATTGCATTCCAATGTAAACTCACTTCCATCATACTTAAAACATAACTCACTTATATGTGACACTCTCATAACATGGAAAGAAGTCAGACGCAAGTTAGGGGTTTCCCCATGGTTATCTCGTTACCTCCCTATTCATAACAATTCTTCTTTTCCTCTCTCCCATGTCTCTACACCATACTTTGAGGAGCTTCAACCTACTTTCCTACCACCTGTTATATATTCTACAAGTTCTGAACTTCGTAAATTCAATTGCTCCAATTAAAACCACTAGGTTCCACAACTCACTAATAGACACCTTAGTACAGACTCAGAAATACAAAATGTCAAACATCTATACTCCATTAAATATGCATTATGAGAAACCTTTGGAAACTTCTTCATCAGCAATCTCTTGGGTCAAAGACTTTTGTAACGCTTTCACAGCCAAACAAATATTAACGGGATTTAACACCACATGTGCTTGTAACTCAAATGAGTTGTGGTGTGAACAACAGCTCAATATCATGCATCGTGCATACATACCCTGCGCCTAGTCGAGGATCAACCTCTCTATGTCCATCTGCCCGCTCTGCGGATGTTACATGCCATCATTACAGCACAGATTCTGGCTCTGCCCCCCTATATCCAACTTTTGGGACCAAGTAACCAGCTTTACGGTTTTTTTCACCAATATCCAAATGTCTGAAGACCCACTACTTCTGCTCTTCAGCAACCTTGAACAAACGTCTGCAGGCACCTCTCCTGCACAGATTTCATCTATCAGGAAAAACAAACCATGGTTGTCTACTTGTCTACTGGTTGTGAGAAGAGCTATTTTAAAAAATGGGTCTCAAATTCACCACCTACCATATCGGACATGAAACAAGATCTCAACTATCTTCTCTGTCTGGACAGGCTCAATCTAATATCCTCACCCAGCACCTGCAGAGCTGAGTCTTACATTCAAAAATGGTACCTTTATATTACCGGAACATTTTCCATGCCTGATCAACATTTTTTCCTACTCTAGAATTGTTAGTTGACATACTAATTCTACATGAAACTGTACTACATATAGATTGCATATGTAGGATGTATTTTCTTGCTGATGTTTACATCTGAACTACCTCTCGCTATGTTTATGACATCCTTGCATTTACTACCTGAGAATTACAGCTCCGTACACTCATATGTCCCTATACAACCTGTCACACACAATTATGTTCATTCTTCAAGTGCTCATTTGACACCCGGTACTTAAGGCCATAGCCTGCTCCCATATAGCATATTTCAAAAGACAACATCTGTATACCCTATCTGCTGCTTGTTCTTTCTCACTCGCCACCTACTGCTCTCAATAGTTTTCCGGGGGGCTGCTAGCACCCCCTCCCCTTCCCCTCCCCCCTCTCTTTATTTCATATATGGTTCTCTTCTTCCTTCTTCCTGGTTCCTCTCTACTCCTTCTCACCTAGCTTTTTTCTTCCCCACAATTCATCCTTACGGATATTTACTAAACACCACATATATAGAGGATACCAGCCAGCATGTCATTGCACCTTTGAGCTGCAGAAACAATATTCACACCCTGTCATAATACACTATCGCTATATTTTAGCCACTTCTTGTCCTAGCTACACAACCACCTAGCGCTCATCACAGTTTTGCAACATCTCTAAGGTTCTTTATACCATTTCATGGGCTATCTATCTATCAACCAATATGAACCTCTCTCGTCATGTTCCCCACAAATTGTCAATGACTGCTATCTTTCTGATGCAGTGATATGTTTTCCCACGTCGATTTGTTTGATCTTTATTATTATGTAAAATAATAAAATCCAATAAATATTTCTTTAAAAAAAAAAGCTTAATTGAACAAGCTGAAGTTAGAAGGTGATTGGCTACCATACACAGATACACCAGATTTTGAGTGAACCGTTTTAGTAAATCTACCCAAGTGTGTGATGTCAGGCAACTGACAGGGCAATACTTATAACATTCAGGTGACCTATGGCTCTTGACTCAATCTAAAGCATCAGGCTAAGTCAAAGTAAACTTAAAGCTTAACTATAAGTTTTAATTAACATTAAATAGCTTGTTTGGACCACGCTCGTCCAACTGAACTATTTGCTTCACTAACACCTGCGCTCCCTGTCAGCAATGTTTAAACTGTGTATAGCATACATGTAATTAGAACGAAATCTTGCGCGCTTCTATGGATAAAAACTAGTGAACGTGAAAACATATATTATTGATCGTGTTGCAGCTGCTATAACATATATCCCTCTCTCATATTAGCGTCGGACGGCCCAATTAGATCCCCTTGAAAAAGTCACGTGTCGAGTGATGAAGAGCGTCGGGGAGGAGCTTTTGGATGACATCACGATGCAACACGGAGCCGACGATCATTACAGCAGTAGTACACATCCTTTCATATGGATCCAGATTGGAAGACACTCTGATAATCTAGCTGATGGCCCTTATCTCAGTTGTGTTACACGATTTGTATCTGAAATGATGATGTAGATGGAGGGTACACCGCTGACTTCAAATTGTGTAGTATCATTAGAGGTTTTCCATACTTGGTGCGGTTAGGCACCTCTTACATGTGAGTGTGCATTTGGATATGTGTAGTGAAAATAAAAGCTTTTACGTTTTGTTCATGTGAAGCTTTGTTTTCATTTATGAGGTAAATTGATGGTGAGAGATGTTTTCTGAGTGAGATGTTAACAGCTATTATCCATCAAGTTGATCCTCAGTGTCCACTATGGGACCAAAAGTGCAGTTAGACCAAACATAATAGTATGTGAGGTCACACTGCTGGAGGTGAGCAGATATCAGGTGGAGGAATTGTGCACATTTGTGATTGGAGCGCTTAGTGATCACAGGAGGAAGGGAACACCATATATAGAAGATAATTGTTTGGACTTTTATATTATTTATTATTATTATATGGTTTATTTTTTATTCAATGATCATTTTGTCTTTGCACATTTCATGATTTGTAGCGCTGCATTGTTTACACTATTTGGTACAAATATTGTAGCTACATACACTATTCCAGCAGCGGAACGGAGCATTCCCATCCTGTTCCTGAAACAAAAATGAGTCAAGCTGAGTGCTGCACTGCCATTCAAAGGATGCCTTGTATTTTATTAATAAATACAATGCTTTCTCTAAATACAGTTCATACAGCGCTTACAGGCCGTGCAGGTGTTAGTGAAGCAACTAATTTGTTTGGACCAATTTGGTACAAACTATTTAAAGGTAATTAAAACCCAGAGTTAACATGGTTGATCTATGTATGGGCAAGGTGGTTGAACAGAAGTCAATCTACCAATCGACTTCTGTACAACTGCCCTGTCAGATATTTGCTGCATGATCAGCACTGTTGGCTATATCTGGCAGCTCTGATCAGTATAATCCGACAGCTGAGAAGTCTCGCCACTGTCAGAATACAATAGCTCAGCTTGAAGGAATAGATGTGGATGGTGGAATTAATTTTTTTTCATAATAGAATCCTGCCTTCTGCGTGCATCTTCATTAAAGCCTAATTGTTTATATTCTTGCATAGTTCTGGAAATGGCTGGTGTACTTTTTTTGATGATTAAAAAACAATGCTCTCCAGGTCAGTTATATACACCACAAGGATTTTAGCAGTCTTATGCCCCATTTTTTTGACACTTAGGGGTTGATTTACTAAGATCAAATAGGCTGTTTATTTTGCATGTGCAGTTGCACTTTGAAAGGAAATTTTCCCCAGAGTATAGTAAATGTGATTCAACTCTGCTGACTACCATCATCCAATTGTGTGCAAACAAAAATGTTGTTTTTTATTTCTTTGTATTTGTTTAGTTATTTTTGCACAGTGAAATGTCACCACATTCAATCAGCTCTGGAGAGAATTCCTTAGCAAAGTGCAATATCTCCTACAAAGTGAACAGCCTATTTGACTTTAGTAAATTAACCAGATAGATTCTAAATTCTTCCTGCTTCCTGAGTGCGAGGGCCTCTCATAATCACTTGATCAGTCATCATGTTTAATAAGAAACATACTGCTGGGAAAAAAAAACAGAAAAAAAGGAGTGGGTTGGCGTGGCTGCCAGGTAACTGGCATTTTTAGAAGAGAGGACAGCAGTGTCAGCCTTCATATTACTCTCAGCACAAAATTCTTGGAAATAAGTAAAATCTTAAAAGCATCTCCCATATATAGATTTAAAAATTCCTAATCTACATCTGTTCTGTGTTTGTCCATTTCTAATTACATTCAAAGTTAGCCTTAAACTGTCCAATATTTTGCCAAGGTTACATTTTGGGCTGCCAGTTACGCAAGTGGATGTACTATTTTTTATAATTTTCTATTTATAGAATTATGAGTCCAATAACATCACGCCTGGAAATTCTGTAGAGTTAATAACTGTAAAATATACCAGTCTACATCCTTCAGCTGTTCTTTCTAAGCATGTTGGATGTGTAAAACCGGTGGAAGTCAGGACACAGGAGACAGGTATGCTGCATCCAATCTTTGCACTCAACATCTGACAGATTACCAGGACTCCATACATGCTCCTAGCCAACAATTACAAACATCAAGATGGTACATATTACCTGTCATGGTAGTGACTGATGCTCACCGCATCATGTTACTGGCTGGACTGCCAATTTTGATCTGTATAGGGCTAGTCAAATATATAAGGCTATTTGCCACCCCATAAAATGAAGAACCATGCTGGACTGAAGTGAACCTTTCAGGTAACACCTGTCGAAACCAAAAGCAGGTGTGCAATCCTAATTTATCTAGGACAACCCTTGAAAAAATATTTTGACTTACGAAAATGACTGGACTTGGCTCAGATTCCTATATATATTTCCTTAGTAATACCGAAGGATTTAGGCCACAAATATTACAAACACCTTGCTGAAAGAGTAGAGCCTGACATATGGGAAAGACTGTGGACTCCATGCTAAAGAGGGCTCACCACTAAGGGAGTTGTCTTTCTCACCAACAAATATATTCAGTCATATAACAAGAATCTCATTTGCTGAAAATCCATCATATAAAAGGTCTCATTTGCTGAAAATTACTTGCAGGCCCATGTATTCCTCAATAAGGTTGTGACCTCCATAATATTACAGTTAAGACAAAAAATGTTTCCCATCCTTCATGCTAGGAAGATACATGAAAAAAAAGCTTTAATGTATTCTCTTTCACAACTGGTTTCTAGCAGCAATGTAAATGTTGTCCTGGAAGAAATGCATTCATTCACTCAGAGCCTATACATGCTTCTTGCATGCTAGCTAAAAATCACATAAAACTTCTCAGAGGGAAACTTTGGCAGACTTCAACAGGGAAGTTTAGCTGCAGAACAAGGGCAAACTTTTTTTTTTTTTTCTCTTTAGCGGAGAGAGAAAAATTGGCCTATCTCACAGGCAGTGTCAGAATATGGAAATGTTTACAAAATGCTCATTAGGAAAAGAGGGATTCTGAGATAGCAGCAAAATCTGGTGAGACGCTTCTAGTGTGGGAGATAAGAGAAGCAGGGATGCTGTAGGGACATGTTATCAAATTAGTGAAACCTGGCTTTTTGAAAAGAGAAAAGAGAGGGAGGGAGAGAGAGAAAAAGAGCAAGGAGAGTGTATGTGTGAGAGAGAATGGTCACAAGTTACAGACGAGTGTTTCCATACTTGTCAACTCCAGATGACAAAAGCAGTGTCCTCTCGAGAGAGTAAAACAGACACACCGGACACCACTGGCAGCTGAGATTAATCTTGAGCAGCAGCAATCTCTGAGCATGGATCCCATCTCTGTGCGGGCATTTGTGGCCCTGAGCTTACTGGTGCAATGCGTGACAACTAGTCCTATCATGGGCTTGGACGATGACTTGCCTTTATATGATGAAGTTCTTTCTGAGCAGGATGGGGTCGATCTCAACTCTCTGCTGGAAACTATGAAAGATGACTTCTTGAAGACCCTCAACCTCTCCGGGATTCCAGTGCAGGCACCTGTCAAGGTGGAGCCACCAGAGTACATGCTGGAGCTCTACAACAAATTTGCAATGGACAGAACCACCATGCCTTCAGCCAACATTGTGCGGAGTTTCAAAAATGAAGGTAAGATGTTGGGGATAAGTTTTTGTGGGTTTATTTTTTTTCTTGCCTTACATGCTTGCCAGCAGAAATGCATTGTAAACCTCTACGCGGTGCAGGATAGCTGGTTTGGTGCATAATTTGCATCGGTAGATAATATTTTATGGTCAAGATTCTGAACAATATTTCAAATCTTCACTCTTCTGTCTCAAGAAGGCAGACAGTTCATTTTGTACATTAAGGTATAGAAGGTTTCCGCCTAACTTATTTCTAATTCTAGAAGGCAGGACTGCCATGCACGCCCACCAGGAGTTTCTTGAGAGGTTGCATTTGGAAATGTGTGGGCTAGCTAGGCAGATCAGGTTACTTACCCCAACAGCATGACATCAGATGTTTTTCTGTTTACATTTACACGAAACCTGACAGTTTAACAAATTTGAACAATCTAGTTCTATTGTAATTGTTCTATTTTATTTTAAATTTCATATTATGGTGAGAATACATTTGTCATTCTGTTGAAAGCCATTATTCTTATTATCTTTATTCAGTGCCAACATGATGTTCTGAGTATAGATATGTACAGTTTTTCTAATACTACATGGCATTACTGGATGCAGAAATAATTAGATCTCTAATAATCAGTATGGCACAGATAATAAGGAATATATTTACAGATGCATTGACAGAAAGAGCTAGTTATATATAACCCTAAGGTAAGAGTGTTGGTAATGCACTTGGTAGTCAAGCATGAAGCCTTCATACAACATTTATATATGTCTGATTGCATTATTAAAGTGCACCAATGAAGCATAAGAACAAATTTTATATATTTTACATCCAACTGGAAAAGCCAATTAATATATTTATCTTTAGAACAAATCATGCTACAGCTGGCATGATTACACTTCTTTTCTGAGTAGACCCATCACATCTTTGAGCAGCAATTCATGCTAAAACATACTCTGAAAACTGCACAACAAGAGTTAAACTTAGTTGGCTTGTGTATGTAAGATCCTGTCTGTGTCTCCCGCTCAGCTTGAATAGAGACACGAAAGAAGAATATCTGCAACCTTCCAACCATTTCACAATTTATTTGCTCACAAAAACGAAACCTTTAAACTATCAGAGACTTTATACAATAGTTCCAGCTGCTTCTCATCTCCAATATCAAGTCATCTCTCTCCAGACTCACATAAAATTCATTCTGTTGTGGGAAAGGCCTCACCTAAAGTTCTTGCAGGAGGTTACAGGATAGTGGGGTAATTGTAACACAAAGTCACGTTCAAAGTTTCTCCTGAAAGGTCACTTGCTAAGTGATCACCATCGCTGATCTAAAATTATGTTGAACCACTGCAAAAGGGAGAAAACATTTAAGATGCTGAATTTACGATACCATATAGGAAGCCTTTGTTATACATAGATATACTGTACACACATTATACTTCCGCTCAGTAAACACATCAAAGAAACTAAGAACATCCATTTACAGGTTGAACAAGTGAGCAAGAGTTCACTAGTTCTCACAAACATTATTATATATACAAAGTCCAACACTTTCAAGTCCTCACACATTTGTGAACAATATGATATAAGTTCTCATGTCTGATTTAACTTATAAATTATCCATACATGTTTTTAAATATAAAATATTTATATTAAGGCAAGCGTTGTTACACTGATACTGGTTTTGGTATCATTTATTTTGCTGATTTTATGTGGTAGCTTTTAGCTTTAAAAAAATATTGATCTACTTTATAAGCATGTAGAGTTCTTGCCATGGGTCACTATAAAACAAATTTATTTTGTGAAAGTTCTCAGTTCTTTTAGTAAATCTAAGTAAATCTGTACTTTAAACTATGAAGTAATGCATAATTTACCTAGTATCAAAGTTAGCCAAATGTACTATGCAGTGTTTAAGCGTGACTTAAATACAACAGTGTGTATTGAACATTAAATTGTAATAAACATTATCTTTAGTGACCAGGCAGGCTGCCAGGCAGGAAATTACCATTAAAGCAAGTAGGCAACTGGCAGGTAAACAAAATGTAATGCAGGTGTAGTGAAATCACAGTTCAATGGTCACTGTGAACAGTCTGCAGCCATAAAAACATGTAACTTTTTCAATTCCCTATGAAATATAACGTAGAAATAATGTTAATTCTTTGATGGATTAGGGTATTAAATCTTTGAGAGTTTTATAAAATATATAAACACATTAAACAAGCTTGATAATCCTTCTGTCCTTCCTGTTGCACAACAGGAAGAATGAGGCCAATAAGTAGGATGTCTATGATACATGCTATCCAGTTCTGTCAGTTTATTGGTCTGACCATACGAAGCTTGAGGGTGGTAACATATTATCCAGAGTTCCACAGCCCCCTCTAGAACACAAAGGGTGTTTTACACAGCCAATCTGGCTTTCCCCCAGAATAAATCTGTAAATGTACAATATACAGGCAAGACGTCTGTGTTTAATTATGTTTAAAACTTGCCTTTTTCCCAGCGGGCTATACATTCTGAAAAAGTACACTCGATAAATATTGTTCATTATCATCATACGTCCATTTCTTTGCCCACAAAATCTCATTAGAGTGATTATTTTTTTGGCTTAAAATGTCCCTGACCTTTAAGCGTCCAATCAGTGGTGTAAAACTGGTGGGGTTGCATGGCTTCTGCTCCCCTAGAGTCCCCTTTGAAACTCAGACATTAGGAAATAAAAACATTTACCTAGAACTTTGACTCTATCTTTACTGGAAGGTTGTTATGGATATAGATGGAGTTCTGATGTTGCATTTGCCAGTAATGTGCATTAATTCCATCCCTATGGAAGTGAAAGTATAATTGAAGTCAAATCTTTTTTGATAGATCATGGAATAGTTAGAATGCTTTTTTTGCTGTCTATGTCTCACTAGGGAGGTTTTCCTTTTTTCCCTCTCTTAATATCTTAATACACAACAGGATGTGAGAGAAGATCTCATTAAAGGATGGGAAGTACTCTTATTGGAACAAGTGTCCCCATTAGAATATTTCCCCTATAGTTCTTTTCCAATTCCAGCAACTCAACAATTTAAAATTTTCCCTTACTTTCAGTCACAGAGATGCTGGATACCAGGACAGATAGAGAGAGCAATTCTCTCCAGCAGGGGCACAGACAGCAGTATAAATCTGACAGGGGGTTCTAACCCTTCCACACTCTATCCAAAACGAAATAGAATAGCATTAGATACACCATCAAATTCAGGTTCTACACAGCTGACAACCCACATTTATTGCAGTTCATTAAAAAACTCTTTATTGGACTTTGGAAAACAGAAAACCAGACTGCAGCATTCAGCCAGTATTTCCACAAAGTCTCCTGTAACAGTTATAGAATATTCTGTTGGATTATAATGCCATTTGTATTAGCAGTGGCTTCATTTAATACATTCTGGCACGTGATACTCACTATTGGATGAAACTTGGTCTGGAAACCTACTGCTAGAGGATACACTTTTGTTTGTTCCCATTATAGAGACTGCCCATCCCAATCGTGTTTAGATCCCACTAAACGTTAGCTACAACTTAGCCTATGAAGTCATTAGTTAAATTACATTCTCAGCTTCCAGAACATATAACTGAAACTCTTTGCAAATTTTATAGTTAATTGAAGATGCCTCCGATATAGTATGAACAAGTAGGCAATGCCCTAAAAAATAGGATATATTTATCATAATAAAAATATGCAATGTTTAGCTATTTCCTGCACATTTTGTATTTCCCTTTTTATTGCCTGCTTTTTCATACATAAGGGACTATAATAGAATGCTTTCACTGGGTCATATCTGGCAAACCCCATCACCTCCTCCTATGGAAAGGATCCAGGACAGTCTGTGGATTTTGTCATTTTCCGCTGGGAAACTGGAGAAAAATGTTTTCCTGGTACATTACAAATATTAGGCTATTTTCATCTATTCTTAATTCTTCCCATTGCTTTTTAATGACCGATTTCTGATAAACTGGAGAATTCTTATACACCAATCGAATTAATTATCTTTGTGAAGAATCTTCTAGCTGTGACGAATATATTTTGTGTAAACCTATTCATTATTTTATATTTTCCTTCTGTAGTTACACAGAAAAAAACATTAGTCATCTTCTTAATTATCCTGAAAGAGTTTCTAGATACACAAAGGTTATCACCAAAATATATAAGTACATTATATTTGCAGATATTTTGAAAACTCGGGTTATAAAGTTACATTACATATTGCCAGTGTTTCCATACACTGCTTGCAGGGTAAATGTTATTTCTATGGCCACAATGCATTAGCCAATTAGAATAGAAAAGTCTCAATTCCCAAAGCTAATACACCAGGATAAGTGTCCTTATTTTCAAATAAATTACAGTTTTTTTCAGGCCAAGTCCAATTCAATTTGTAAATTACAGTCACATGGCTGAAAACAGACTGTCTTAGGTTGGAGTTAATACTTGAAATAACTTGTGAAATTAGACCAATGAGTTTAATATAGTCCTTTCCTTAAAGCAGAACTAAGGAATATGCTGTCTTAGCCTCTGTTTATATCTACAGCTACCATGGTGCTGAACATGTGATCAGTTATGACACCAACCATTTGAGGGCTTGAAGCTGAACTCTAGGAAGCCTAAAATATTTCCATGCACTTTATGGGTTCATTTCTCATTGCTGTCTAGGGGATTTGGAAATGAATATTTGCTTACCTAATCCTACACTCCTTCAGGTTCATCTGCTCTGCTATGCTGATCCCTGCAGCCTCTTCTCCCCTATGCTATGGCAGACAAAGGTCCATTGGTGTAATCAAGACCAATGCAGGGTCCATAGCCCTGCACTGGATGTGAGAGCACTGAGGGATAGTCCACTACAAAGCATGGGGAAGCAATGTCTATCGGGGAGTAGAGGATCAGGTACGTAAAAGTACCTTTATGGTTCCCTAGGCTAAACAAGCAGATAAAATTTGCAAAATGGGCGCAGCCCCACTTCAGGGAAGCATGTGTAGGTTGGACAGTTGAGAACTGACATTGGCACAGTAGCCACTGTGACAGTTATCCCCAGAGGCATGCCTTGAATGTAACTGTTTTAGGAAAGAGTTAAAGGAGTATGAAAATAACATTGCTTGCATTAAGTATTAGTAAAATCACTAATCACCGACTCAGAATGCTCTGTTTTCTTTGAAAATGTGTGTATATCATCAGTCCAACCCTGTAACTGCAGCTACATTTTTTTTTAATTCCAGCTCTTAACAGCCAGTGGAAAAAGGGGTACATTAGTGTAATTTATAGGATATATTGATTGATGGCATTGAGCATAGAAGCCAGGTAGCTGGTCTGCTTCAATCTAGCTAAAATTTAATTAAAAATTAGTTTGCCCATCATACTATAAGAGGTAGTGTATTAATATTATAGTATACTGTGGCTCCAGCATCCCTAAAAGTTACAGATTCTTCAACCTAAGTGTGTATAAGACAGATTTTTCTCAGACCTATCTTATGGCATTACCAAAAGAAAATGTTCAGAGGCTCTCCTTAAGGATCTGTGGTTAATCCACCTGCGTTCCTGAAAGTAAAAAAATAGACTATAGGTTGAGCCTGTAGAGTAGTTTGGAAAAAATAGACCTAGATGTGGTTTGCAAGCTTCCTTCATCTTAAAACCAAACACTTCTGCTTTATTATTTTACTTTGGGCTGGAAACAGATTAGTTTTCTTCTATAATAAAGAATTAAAGCATTCCTTGATAAAGTGATAAGATACAAATTTTTCATAAAAAAGAGATCTGCGGAAGATGCATGAGTGCTGGGGGTGGTTAGGGGGTGAGAGGGGGGCTCCCCATTTTAGTGTTGTCTAGGGCAGCACAAGAACTAAATACACCACTGAGTAAAGGTGCCTATTAACAATTAATCATTAGCCAGTCATTGTAGATCTAATAAGCCAGCAAATGCCAAATTCAATATGTTAAATGGTACATTAGTGTTTGCTGCTAAGAGCTCAGGACTGGTAGTTTCTAACACAAGCTGCTGGCACGAAGAATAAGTGCAAACCCTGAAGCTCCTTTAAGTGACATCAAGTCTTAAAATAATTCCTACACTAAACCATCTGCTAACACTGACGTCAGACAAGTGATTTTGTAGTAAAGATTAATTATTGCTACAAACCTGTAATTCCACAAGCACAAATTCTATGCATGGAGGATTCCCCCCATCCACACTGGAAACGGAAACAGTTTTTCTCATTCAATCTCCTGGATGATTTTTTTAAAAAATGAATCTTATATGGGCTGCCTAAATCACTGAGCTCTACCCACATGACCGCAGCATTTATTCACAGAGTTCTGTGAATGAATCAACTACAACTACTGTCAGACACTGAGGCTGACAGCTTTTAGTTCTTAATGAACTAGTGAGCATTCTTGTAGTTCATTGATTCTTCCTGCAATTCAATAACTGTCTACTCATACAGGAGGTATGGGCAGACATTGTACTGAGAGTCTGCAGTAGCCTGTTGATCAAGGGTGCAATGCCTTACAGAGCTAAAAAACAATAAATGCACTTTTTTACCTGCAAAAAGATTTATGCATTTATTATTATTTTATAAAAGGTGAACCTAGCCTTTAAGGCATGCTGTGAAAGATAACAGTTACAGTTGCTTCTGCTCTTAACCGAAATGTCAAGCCATTGAATGGCTTGTGTCATAACTGACCATGTGCAGCATCATGGCAACTGCAGATCAAACAGATGCTAAGATGGCAGCTTCCTTGGCTGAAAAGGATAGGGAAGTTAGTTCCACTTAAACATTTAACAACAAAAAAACTATTTTTCAAGAACAGTCCATTTACAAGACTGCTCGACCATGGGGGCAGAAGCCGAAAGGACTGGTCTTGTGCGGGGAGGATCTCTGAGTCAGGTGAGTATATCTTCGGTGTCCTCTCCCCTAGTACAAAACGAGCATTTAACTGTGCAGTGCCAGCACAGCCCCACTAAACGGGCAAAAAAAAATGTTTTCCCGGATTTCTGCTTCAAGGAAAAGATAACGTTTTCTCATTAAGACCTTTTAGACCAAAAACAGAAACCTTTCACTCACCTTATTTGCTAACTCTGATCTGAAGCCATATACTGTATGTTTATCATCTCTTAATCATCATGGTCCCACTAAATGAAATATAAATGGTAACATTTTGATTTCCACCCAGCCTTTCACCTTTAGTAATCAGTGCTGATCCACAATGCTCATACAGCAGCTGAAAACTCAAGATCACATGTAGACATGATCCTGCTATGAAGTCCTGCCCTTCTGTTTAGATGGATAGCATTGGACTGTGACAGAGCCTGGGAATAAGCAAACAATTACCACACCAGGGCCCCTCTACATTCAGCCTCTAGCTGGACTGTAATTAATACCTTGTTAGTCATTCAGTGTACTTTAGTTAATGTTTGTATGCTTCGTAAGCACGTTAATTATGGGAATACATGAAGGTAGTCCTATCACCTGAGAACCTTCCTTTCACGTCACCAGTAAACACTGCCTGAAAATCACTTGTTTTCTATTAGTACCAGCATGACACAAAGTTTATACACTGTTTGTATACTTACATGCAAAAGGTAACATCACCTATTATACATAAGTGTATTCAATTCTGTGCCCCAGCTTCATTTAAAGGATAACTAAACTTTTGTATCGTTATCCTTTATATTACCCCCATCCCAGTTTATCCCCCTCTCCCCTACACAGTCTCACACACACCTGTCCATGTTCAAAGTTCCTTCTAGATACATGCTGTAGGTCCCATGGGAAGCTGCATAGCCAGTGCTGCAAACTCTCTAATTGGGCTCTTGCTTCTTCTACACATTTGCAGAATAAAGTTGTATAGATTCCTGTTGTGAGGCACACTAGTCCCATTAGCAATAACTGGGTTTTTTAAAATACATGCACAGAAGAAGCAAGGGATCAATCCGTGAGTTTGAGCGGTGGCTGCGCGGCTCCCTATAGACTGCATACACTAGTATGGATCTCGCATGAGTGTGGAAAGGTCAATAAAAAGGGGAGCTCAGGAGTTAGCTTAAAGGATATTTACACAAAAGTATAGTTATCCTTAAAAAGCCTAACTCCAGTCAAAAAGGTTTTTTTTTTCTAAGTTTTGGATAGAGTAGACAAACGTTTAAATTTCAGGTTATTTTCTGCCTGTGGGAACATTTTCCTGCCCAATACTTGCAGAAGAAATTGGATGTGTGATGGCACCAACTGGACAGGGAAGCATTATTAGCAATAAAAATACTGTCAAAATATTACCCTTGCTTTGTTGGTGTCCCAGTTAATGATTTCCCAGCATTTCCTTCTGGCAGGAACTGGAGAGAAAACTCTTCAACAGGAACAAGAATAGTAATAAAATCCTGAGAAAGGGTCTAACTCCTACCCTAACTATGCAAACAGAAATTAATCATGTTGGCTGGAGTTAGATTTCAACATTTATTTTGTACACTATATGGCAAAAAGTTATGGACACTTGACCATCACACCTACGTTGTTCACCCTGTATACTCTGTTAGACATCCTATTTCAAAATCAAGCTGAACACACATATGAAAGCTGCACAGACATAGAATCTTTACAAATTCTGTGGCTCAGTCAGGGTAACATGTGGCTGTATAGTATAGTGCCTGTAAGACTCAGAGATAACAGAAAGCCTAGCTGAAAATCATTACTCTAGTGAAACAGAACACAGCTACTTGCAATTATTCACATAGACAGTATCCCTCATAGTGAAGACCAGGGTAGCTCTAGAAGTACAGGGGAATAAACGGGAGGGAACCAAGGCCCAAGTATGAAGTGCCACCCAACTTGAACTAGAGTACTCTGGTAACAGTCACAAAGGGATTCCCTGCAGTAGTTGGGCCTTTTATGCTATTAAGTTCCAGCTTGGCTGCTCGAACACTGGTTCTTACAGTGGAAGGCTTCTCACCTGGGTGCAAATCACTTGCCCAACTACCTCTGCTTTATCAGGGTAGGCCTCTCCAAGCTGCTGATGGAGGGAGGCAGTGAAACTGAGCATGGTGAATAAATTGGCACTCTGTTACAAACATTAAGCTTCTCACCCAAGATGGTCACCCTCAGAATTTATCATCTATAGGGTGCCATTTAAATCATGGTTGTTCAAGCTGACTCCCAAGATGGGCAATAGTATACTGTATTTTGTTTTTTCCTCTAAGAGAAACAGGTGGATTGATTGCTGATTGAACTAAATAGCTATTTTTCCTGTGCATCATGAAGAGAACTATAAGCCATGCAATTTTGGTGAGGACAGGTTTGAGAACCTATGCTCTAAATAATATATAACATATGTGTAACTGTTCTAGATTATCTGGACAATAAGAGTAAGATTTAGAAATCCAAAAATTACGTTGTTAGCTAGGAGTTTCATCAGTGCATAATATGTGGCACTCTGTCAATGCTGCAGATGGTTCAGTTGAAACCAAAGCACCATATGTTGCCAATACATATATTCTCCCACTTCAAACAAGTGTGCGAATGTAGAGCGCACAAGTTCCCAGGCAGGAAAGGTGCTATCAGCACGGGGCTGGGCTGGGGCAGTGTGAACAGACGCTAAGCAGACCTTGCTCTTCAGATGGGCTATTTCAGGGCACCTGCTCTTAGCAAAAGCTAGGAAGTGCTGGGTGAAGGGCAATGCTGGGAGGGAATACAGGACTGTTAGGTAAAACATTAGTAATGTATAGCACTTTATTATTTTGTATGAAGCACAAGTTTATAGTTATGATTAATAGAAACGCAGCAGTATTGTAAAACAATGATCAACATGTTAGGTAATGTACCTTATCATAGCGTGTCCAATTTGTTGCTTGAATATGCATCTTGTATTCAGGGCAATCATATATGCTTTTCCGTGCTGTTTACACATTTTCCATGCTGTTTACACATAAATCCTTGGAATCAAACAACATCCAGGTATTCATGCACTGACGTGTGTTTATGCAAGCATGGCACATACCAGCATGGTGCCATTCATTACAGTGGACAACTATACATGGCAACTGTTTGTCCAGGGCAAGGAGATAAGCCCACAGTTTGCTCTGTATGGCTTAATGCGCCCATTGACCTGTGTATCTACCTTTATAATGCCCATGTCAACAGTGAAACAATATACTCAGTAATGATATGTTTATTGATATATAGTTTTTTTTCTTACATTACATTCTAGATCCTTCATTATGAAATGTTACCAGGAAAGTATTGAGTATTTCCAATTATAGCACTGTTTACCTTTAAGTAACTCTTCAGTTTGCTCATGCAGAGAACAAAACAGGGGCACTGAACATCCCACGTCCAAGCATTACATACAGTACTAACTCTCTTTTCACCTGGTGTGCTTATCAGAAGTAAGGAAAGATGGCGCTGTGTATGCACCAAAGGTGGGGACTCTCTCCCCGACCCTAAATTTTAGCTCTGAGCCAATCCAAATGCACCAACATTGCTACTTTGGAAACAGTAATTGCTGCTGGGAAGGGGGAAACCTACATATTTTTGTAACCTAAAACCAAAGTAAACATTTATAGCTGATATGAATTTCATTTATTGTGAGGAAGTACAATATGCCATTTATACTGCAATTGCCTGCTTTTGTGAAACAAGGGTCAAATCATAAAAACTTGGAAATACTCTAGGAATTCAGAAAAAATAGCAAAATTCTGTTGCCAGTGTTTAGACTAAGCAACTTGCAGCTGCTTAAATAGATCTGTCATTTCCATATTCAAATCTTGCACTTTCACTGTATTACGCTGTACTTTAAACTAGTCTTTAATTTTACAGAACAATCCTGTTATCAAAAATCATCCTCAACCTTCATTGTATTTCTAATAAAATATACTCTCAAACAGGGGCGGACTGACCATTTGGAAACTCGGGCACCGCCCGTGGGCCCTGGGTCAGTAAGGGGCCCCATGAGATGCCCCTGGTACCTTTTTCATAGGCTTTCTTGAGTTTGGGCAAGGACACAGGGGCCCCATGATCCCCTATTACCCAGGGGCCCCATGAGTTGTCAGTCCGCCCCTGCTCTCAAAGTAGAGGTGGATTAAGGCAGACTTTGGCCTTAGGCATTGTAGATACTTAGGACTCCTATTCCTTCAATTTTCATTCATAATGATTAATATAGGCACAAAGAATCTGCCCATTTGCATTGTCAGAGACCAACTGCCTAGGAATGCATCCTTCCTAGTGAAGTGTCATGTGCAGCTTTGATCAATTTTTATTCTCCCTAGTTTGATGCAGGAGCATGAAAGTTGTAGATGGGCTCCCAGGGCATCCATTGGGCACTAAGCTTTTGCCTAGATTACCTTGTGGATGATCTGTCTCTGACTAAAGTGACTGTTTTTAGAAATTCCTAAACAAAACATTGGTAGCATTTGCATATCCTCTTTATTTATTATGGTATATTGAACTATGAACAAAAAACAGAGTGAGAAAAAAAGTTATTACTGACCAGGTTTAAGATTGTTATATGATGAACTTAGAATATGAACTGATTGTATTTGTATACTTCTTCATTCTAATGTTATTTGTTTCTTTATTAGATCTGTCTATGCCATACAGTGATGTCCCAGAAGTGAAAAAATACCCTTTACTTTTCAACGTATCTATCCCTCACCATGAAGCAATAGTAATGGCTGAGCTTAAGCTTTACATACTGGTCCCAAGAGACAGGGTTCCATATGATGGAGTGGGCACAAAAGTCACTATTTATGAGATACATGGGGGTGAAGAGGGCACAAGGAATGATGTGGAACTGGCCTCTAGACTGGTTTACAAAGCAAGCAGTGCATGGGAGATGCTTGATATTACTGAGGTTGTCCGACGTTGGAGCAGGTCAGAATTTACAACTCGAATGCTGGAAGTACACTTACAAAATCCAGACATTGACCTAGAAGATGCTGGAGAAGGTAAACTGGACATAGATGTGAAACCGGAAAGTAAACATGAGCCATTGCTTGTGGTTTTTTCAGATGATCAGAGTAGTGAAAAGAAGGAAGAAAAGGAGGAACTGAATGACATGATCAATCATGAGCAAGCTTTAGACCAAGAGAATGGAGAATTTGGTGGCATAGGTAACATGCCTAGCGAGGAGTCTTTGTTGCAGATGAGGTCTAACATTATTTATGATGCCAGTTCCCGCATTCGAAGAAATGCAAAAGGTAATACCTGCAGGAAGACCTCACTCTACATTGACTTTAAGGAAATTGGATGGGACTCGTGGATCATTGCACCAGCAGGATATGAAGCCTATGAATGCCGAGGGGTCTGCTCATACCCCTTAACTGAAAATGTTACACCCACAAAACATGCAATTGTGCAAACTCTGATCCACATGAAGAACTCTCAGAAAGCATCCAAAGCTTGTTGTGTTGCAACAAAACTGGATCCTATATCCATACTGTATCTTGATGCAGGAGTAGTCACTTACAAGTTCAAATATGAGGGCATGGTAGTGTCAGAATGTGGGTGTAGATAGTAGACTTTTATGTGGAGCTGGTGTCTTGTAAATTTGTAAATTTTGTATTTCCTTATTTAAAGAGTTTATTTAAGACTGTGTGTACAGATAATATATGTTTTATGACATGCCTATCATGCAGTGCAAAGCAAAGAGACATAGTACTTAGCAAACACTTCATCATCAGCTGGCTAGTGTCCTTTTGCGTTGCACTGCATGGTAGTCATGGCATTGTAAATTTATCACAATTGGTCGCTTCATCTCTAAAGGGGTTTAACTGTAATTCTATTGCCAAAGAGGCAATGAGCCACATAGCAAAATGAACAGGACTTCCTGCGTACATTCAAGCAATTCAGGAGAAGCCTAGAGCAGTCTATCACCAAGAATTGGGCACAATACATATTTGTACTCACAGCTCCTTTTACTGGCTACACAGGACAAAAATCAGTGTAATATACTGTAAAATATAATGCACAGTGCAACTGTAGTTGGTGTACTATTCTTCAATACAGATTAAAGAGTTCTTTTTAAATGTAAATCTAAATCAATAGTTTCCAACTTGTGGCTCTTTGAACATGTGTATTCATTACTTAACTGTATTGTGAACAGCAAACATTTGGGAACTATATTTTCTCCAGACAGATATTCAGCAATAGTGAAGCTCAGCAGAGGTTGCCTAATTAAAATAATGTGGTTTTAATAGTGTGGCTCATGTTTTATGATTGAATGGTGTTCATAAATTGATACAACTTTGAGTTTTCTAATTAGAGGATATGTATATTGACACAATGATCAGTGTTGTAAATGTGTTTTCTTCATTCTAATCCTCACTTAGTACTAAGTATAAAGAAGTGTGGACTTTCACATAGTGAGCTGTATAAAAAAAATACAAATTACACAATTCAAAAGGAGAAGCGACTTGTTGACAAATGATAAAGGCAATAACCTGATGTCCATTCCCCTACTGGAATGTATATCTGTGACCCACTGTGCTTGGTGATTGTTATAATTAGGTGTGCATGTAGAGTTATGCAAATTCTTGGCAAAAACAGGATACAAATATTAATAATATGAACACTTTTAAATTAGAGCAATCATACTAAAGGACTGTATTGCACCCAAAATTTAACTAGCAACCACTTATACTACTTTTCTAAACATCATGCCAGCTGTTTGTATAAATCACTCCTCCTATGTTGTGAAAAAAATGGTATAAAAACTTTCCATCTCCAGCATATTCAGTTTTCAAAGGATATAATTAATTCTCCAACTATGCAATATATATAAATCCCATTAATACTTGCAGTCTCCTTGATATATGTGACTTTTCTAACTTAGTGCACTGTTTTTTGCCTAGTGCACATATTGTCAATGGCAAATGGTTTTGGGTGTCGAATAGGGTCACAAAATGTATAGAGTTTACAATAGAGCATATATCCTGTTCTAGAATGATCAAATGTATTATCTATTATAATTTGACTTGCAACTAAATCTAAACTCCAGGTAAATAGATAAACACATACCCTTTACATATATGTGAACTCTTTTACCTGCCAAATGATTTATAAATCTATGCATCCAATCCAGTATTAGGGTTGCCACTTGGCCAGGGTTTTACCAACCTGGTCAATAAAAAAAGTTAATAGGAATGAGCTCACAAGGCCAGTATATGTTCCCGCAAAGTATGGAAAGAGTTTTGTTTTTTTTGTGTGTGATTTCCCCCAGTCTATGAATGGACAATGGAAGAGCAGCCATCACTCTGCTTACTCTGGCCTCTTGTCCTCATCCAGTCTGAGCTAAGCTGTTCAGAGAGTTATAGGAACATAATATAAAACTAGATTTGGGTACTGTGATTTATTTACACTTACCTGAAGTTCAGTATAACAATGATCTGAGTTCTTTTGTCATGGTAGGAAGAAATATGTGATTAATTAGCACATTTACTGCCAACTTCTCTTCTCCAAATAAAAGTAGACAAGTACATACACTATGTAGGATAAGAATCATATTGACATTTTTTTCAGTCACCCTTTTGTAGAGAACAAACTGCTGAGAGGTAATTGCACCAAAGCTCCTTTTTTTCTAATAATATCCTTGCCAAGGATGTATAATGCTAAATTTTGGACAGGCCAAACCTAAAGTACATTTTGAACTGTGATGCTTTCTACTGTCAGTCTGTTCAATACTGACAATTTACAGACTCTACACATGCTTCAGTTGTAAACAGATCAGAAAGTAACAGGAAGTGCCCTGGTCACTTGATAATCGAGGTGCTATCTAAATAAAAGCAAAGGGGTGGTTTCTAGTGGGAGAGTGCAGAGGACGCTCTTTGTATTCCTATTTGCAATAACGAGACTGACCAGATGTAGCTAATGACAGGCTAATCTGTCAGTTATTACTTAATACCTTATACTTGGTATATTCACTAAGTTCCTTTGGTATTCAAAAATGACTGGCAACACAGACTTGCAAATTCAGTGAATCCCTAGGTACAAGTACATTGTCATGAGGAAGACTTAATATACTGTATATTCTTTTTTATACAATATGCACGAACATTTAGTTGTCCATCAAGCATATAAAGACTTTTGTACATGGGTATCAGTTGCAGAAGTCAGACAAATGCCGTAAGTTTTAGGTATATTTGTTGCTTCAGAATGCCTTTCGATTGTGCAACATGTGGATTTGAGCTGCTTCTGAGTTGCTTTAAGTTCCTTTTGCATTACCTTTGACTTATACGTGGAAGCAAATCAGTTGAAACACAAATGACTGTGTACATGAGATCTAATGGTCTTTTAACCATGGAGTCTACAGAAACTGATTCTGTTGATGTATGACCACAACCTAACTTACCCATCAAATACTGTTCCTAACTTCTTTAAAATTAGTCATCTATGGCAACTGTATCACTATAATTTCTAAGGGCGAAATTCGAAAGGAAGCATTTAAACTTTATATCGTTGATTATCCTACAACAAAACAGATTTAAGTACTGCTATGTCCTTTGACAGCCCTTTAACAGTAAACATTTCCAGCAAGGACAGGGTTTCCTATAACTTGTTTAGATGATGTGACATGTTGTTATTTTGCAACTCTTTCCCCCTAGATTATGCTCTACAGCGAAGACGCAGCACACGTGGGTTGTGTGTGCCAGTGGGGTAATTACATTTATACTGCAATGCTTAATGAGACCCAGATGCCGTCACACTGATCAGCACACAATTCTCAGAGCCTTGCAACTGAGCAAACTGTTGGTGGGGGGAGCTGAGGAGAGATCAGCCGTTCATTAACCTTTTCTGCATTCAACCAAAATATGGTTATCATCAAAGAGTCAGCACTTCAGCTGGATTCTTTGGGGTGGAATTAAAAAAAAAACTTTCAAAAATGTTTTCCCTTTATGCTATTCAAAGAGCAATTCTGTCAAAAGAAAAAGAAATGATTTGTGGTGAGAAGTTAAAAGACTTGGACTGTAATACAGGTTCAGTGAGAGAGAAAATAACGAAAAACAAGATAGGGAATATAAAGTAACTGGATGCAATTTGCTGGTCCAGCTGTCTTCAATATTGTACCAAGAGTGAAGTGAAATAGGTTTAATTGTACACTCTTGTAAAGTAAATTACAATGATACTTAAAAACTGGAAAATGGCAGTATTACGGGATGTGGCAAAGACCGTTCTCTCAGGGCCTAGATTTCGGTTGGACCTCTGAGGCATTTTCCCTACAAAAAAAAAGATTTCTTAGAATTGCATTCTAAGCCTATGTTGATATTTGTTACATTGTCAGTTTCTTCTAAGTATCAGAAAGACAATGGACCCTACAGACCATCTTATGCTGTCTTCATAAACAGAGGACCTTCAGACACGAAAACTAGGAAGAAGTTGTACTTTTCAAGGGAAATTGCATTAGAGCTTAATGAATGTTATGACATTTCACTTTGCAAACCATATCTAGTCACGTGCTATGTGAATTAAAAAAAAAACTAAATTTTTGCTTACATGTGACTGGTTGACGGAAGTCAGCAGAGCTTCACCTCAACCCTTCAGTCAACTACAATGTTTCCAATTGTTTCCAATTGACTTCCCATCTAATATAGCAAGAATAGCAGACCTATACTCCAATGTTAGCATAAAGCTATGCCAACAGTCTTGCTGGGATGGATAAATAAAGAATATTAGAAGGCATGAAATACTTATCTTTCCTTTAAAAAATGTGTACAGGCCTCCCTTCAGTGCTGGCTACATATCTGAAAGTCTTGGAACCTGGGTAAGTGATCTCTAATAATGTAGAGATTACATAGAGATCACATGATTAGGGATCTAGGTTTAAAGACCTGTGGATAGCACTGAAAGCAAATTTTCTTGAAAGGGGAATGGCCTTACTGATTTCACTTTCTGCTAATGCCATCTATAATGCTGATTTCTTGCTTCAATATTTTGAGTCACTGGCCTGGATTAAGTATGCAAATATAGCCTCTGACTTTTCTATTTGGCAAACATGTTGCAGGTCAATGAAACAGATAGTATTGAATCCAGTAGGCCTCCATAATAACCAAGTAACTAGAATTTTGTAAAACCAGGTCAGCAAAGGTGTTTCTATCAGGAAAGATTTTATTAGATGAGAGTGGGGGCACATTTACTTTAGAAAAGCTATCTCTGTCTTTCTGTCTATATTTATTATACCATCCCAATGAAACAATTAATATAGCTTTATTTTACCATTAGGGGTATTTGAAAGAAAATCTCAGACCTGAAAGGTATTCATGTGACTTTGTATATTACACCAGTCAAGGTCTTATAGAAATGTAATTGGTAACAGCTACAATTCTTTCTCTTTCTAGGACAGGTTGTGGATGATCATAGAGCTACGTTTGGGGGTAACAGTGCATCTCTATACAGCTACAAACTGTTGGGGTGCTATAAGTATCACAAGCTAGTGATTTTGTAGCCTGGCCAAAATTCTTGCTAAAATAAATGGCTCAGTAACTATGTAACAAAATCACTTAAATATCTATAAAACAGCAATACCATTGGCTGCAAATATTCACATGACACAGCCTTCAGACTAGTTTCATTTATGTGTCAGGCTGACTGTGTATCAGGATCAAATAAGATTTAAACAAAGAAATCTAGTAACATGCTTACATTTGAGTGGCAATGTTCCATTGTTATCCGTTGGCTGACCAGTAATAACTGCATAGGACTACATTAAGAGCAATGTACTGTGTATTAGCATGCCTTAAAAAAACTTGCTGGTATAGGACAAATCTTCAAATGTCTGATCATTTGAATATGGATAATCTGATCCCATTTATATGGGTAGGCTTATCTTTCAGACAGTGCAAGGGCATCTACAGTAAAAAGGGACTATACTGAGCAACTGAATCAAAGTATAAGCAGAAGAGTACTATGTTTATGTCAGCCATGTAGCCATGTCAGCCATGTTTATATAGCCAAAATCCTGACATGCAATCTATTATAACCTAGGCTTGGAACATTTTTCACCATTCATCAGGGAAACCCTTTGGCTTATTTATTTGACAGCACAAATAGCCATCACTAGGTTTAAATGGTGACAACCCTTGGCAACCAATTTCCAGATGACTAAAACTTTGAAATCAGATAGGGCACTGTGGGTTCCTAAACTTAGTGTACAGTCATTCCACTGCTCTATGTAGTAAGAAAGTACTATGTTTAAAATACTAAATTACTAAGAAAAGCTTTGCTCAGGGCTCAATTTGTAGACAGAATATATTCTTGATATACTGACTCTAACCTAGCTTAGAATATTGTGAAAATGTACATATACGGTTTTATGGGATGGCTTTTTTTTATAGTGATTGGGAAAAAAATAAGGCCAAGAACTAGGCAGAGTAAAAGCCCCGTCTATATATATCCCATATAAACTCTATGAGTTTATGACAACCTATTCAGCCATTTTCTGGACTAAATTAAACTTGACAATTAACAATGATCTAGACACATAACAGTATGAAAAAAGGGCAGAAAACATTGATTCATCATATGATTTTTTTTAACTAACTTTCATCTGTTTTCACTGTACAGTAGTTTATATTATCTTGGGACTGCCACTGGTCAACTAAAGTTGAGATATTATACCTGACATGAGCCAGAGCACTGTACCAATATGGGGCTTAATATTCTAAGAACATTTATTTCTAATTTTCCAATTTTAGTAAATTTTAGTGATTCTGCTCTCAATTTTGTTTTTTTCTATTACTATTGCATTCTGTTAGGGATCGCTGCATTGTAAGCGAAATGGTTAAGGACTTCACGGGGGAAGCCGATGAAGCAAAACACATTGCTTTTCCTGCAGACAGATGATGACAATCTGTAACCAATTAATATAGGGCTCTGGATAAAACGCCGGCCCCTTCCCATGTGCTTTTGCTCTCTGGTTTCTGCCCCTATAATCGGGGTTGTGGGAGGGAGGTTTGAACTTTACATTAAATGTATTTTGCTTTTGTGGTTAATGTACCTTCTCACCGCTGACCTGAAAACTTGGAACAGCTTGATGTAGTGATAGGAGGCAGTATTGTACAAGCAGATGATATACAAGTGGACGTGTCTTATGATATGCGGAGCATGTTGTGTATGTTTGAAGTCAGGCACTGTATTGTAGGTTCTAATGGTTCTGGCATAGTGACTATGCAATCAGATTAAGTGTAGGACTCTTGGGAACTTTCCTGTAAAGTAATATTTGTTCTCGTTTTTCTCTAAGCTTGCCATAATCTAACTGAAACAAAATTATGCTTATTTTCTAAACATATTTCACAATAATTCTTCTTGCATTTTCAAGTCCTAGGGGGATATCAGCATTCAGTTTTTTAGCTCCAAATTGTTTGCCATGTTTCCGCCACTCTCCAGCAATAACCCTCTCGATAACAAGGTGTCAGGGCAAAGTAACACACACCCAGCTCACGTTATTTATACTGAGCTGCAAATTTGTCAGATTCTTGGGAGAGTGTGACTGACGTTGCTGCCTCCTCCCCAGCCAGAGCGCTTGCAGATCATCCTGCTCCCTTTTTACACTTTTAAGGCCACGTTATCTGTCCCATAGGAGATAACAAACCTGCCATTGAGAAGGACTGACTGATACGTTAATAGGTATCAGCACACTTGTAAATCCGAATCCAACCAGCCTTTGCAGCTCGACTGTAAAGTTTACCATGTGACTTGCTGTTTGCCAAGCTTTCCTCTGCACATTGCATGATATAGAAATGATAATGGAGGCTCTAGGCTGATGTAAATATGTAGGAACACAAAAGGGCACGTTAAGCCATTCCCCATTTCCCTTAAAGTGTATAGAAAATAAAATGTTTTTTTAGTTTTGGATAAACTTTGTCTCCAGTACAGAAAGTGATAAGAAACCTACATTTTTCGAGTTGTCACAGGAACAGGAGGTGAGAGCAAATCTTCTAAATGTCTTGATGACAACTGTCTAAGGCTGGCCATACATTATACAATTATTTGGAGATTTTTGGTTTAGATTTACCAAAAACCATATAATAGGAGGACAAACCTAAACAACACTTTCAATTGTATCCAATTAGGCCGGCCCTTGCACTACACAGTTGAAGGTAAATCTAAAGGAAATTGGGCAGAAAATTGGAAGATAATTGTATAATGTATGGCCAGCCTTAGAGGGGATAACTCTGAATCTGGGAAGAGAAGTGAAGGTAAATCTCCCCACTGGGAAAAAAAACTGCAAAAAAAAAAAATGACAGGCATCATAAACATTCCATACCTCCATTCCAAAATGAAAAATTATTATTGGCATTTCATCCATTTAGGGGGCCTATTCACACGACTATGTTGTTCACTGCATTTCACACAATGCTTTGCATTGAACAACCTACTAATAATGCATGGTTTCAAATGCACCACAACATATTCAAAAATGGGGCAGACTGCATTTTCATACAGCGTAGCTTGTTATTTGCATAAGGGTGCCATTCAGTGTTAACACAGTGTAAAGATGTGTCATGCGTTACCATGCTTCACACTAAGACTGTCCATTAAATATATATGGGCTACCAATGCAACAAAAAGGACAAAAAATGGACATGCAGGCATTTTTTTTTGACACAGCACACCAGAATGCATGGTAACCCATGTGTGTAGGCAGCGCATTGCCTTAGTGCATTGGGTGCCATTCAAAATAAATGGCATGGCAATGTACAATAGTGTTTAATATGTGATGTAGTAAAGTGAATATTAACTCAAAGTCCCAGGATGGATAAGTGTCAATGGGCCCTTAATTCTTTCAGTGCAAAATATTAAGACCATTTCTGGTACAAAGTTTCTAAACATTTGTCAGACATGTCTGTTCAGCTGGTATAATGTTTCTATAGCTTTGTCAAACAGGACCATCCGTTCCCATGTGAAAAACAAAAAGTTGCCACTTTTAGCATCAAATTAAAAATTGAATCAAAGGTGCATTCGATTCAACAAAAAGGATAAAAGCATGTTAGCTGTACTCTAGGACCTGCTGGGCAGAAAAGTTTAATGATTGTATGAATGATCTTAGTGTCTAGCCTACTGCACATGTTCACAGGCCGAATGCAGGAAAATGTGAAGCAGTATGTTGGCACTTTTGCTTTTGAAGAAACAGTTAGTGCTTCAATGCACAAAGTTTATCAAATCATGTAAGACCTGCAACAAACTTCTTGGTTACCAGTCCTTTACTTGAGACTTCTTATTCCAAATTATCTTAGCTTTTTTCAACTGTTTTTCTATGTTGAGTTTAAAAGGTAGGGTGCAGAAAAACTGGGTGTACAGGTACCCCTGACTGCTTGTGTAGCCCCCAATGTCCACAAGAATGCTTGTGTTGTAAATTGTGAGCATGTATATTTAAATAAATAAGGGGAAAAGACCCATAAGGAAATATATGACAAGATTATCTACCTAGGAACTATACAGCACTCCTATGCCCTCAGTATACTGTATTGATCCCTCTATTTAAACAGTGTGTTGCTAATTACTTCTTCCATGAGGTGGTTTCTTAGAATCTAAGTTTCTATTACTTTGATTTTTGTGATCCAAGAAGCCTAGTACTGTGATATAAAATGTGCCCTGTCATTTTTGGATGGAAAAGCTATCCTGACACCATTTCCTGTAGCTCCAGATTTTGTAGTTGCATTTCATCTCTTATCAATGTCCTTTCAGACCTTACATAATGACCTACTATATGTCCCCTCCCTTCTCCCACCGATCGCTCTTATCCTTCCCAGCCTTCACCAGCAGCCTGACAAACACAGTGATATTATACTTTTACTCAGCTTTCTATTTGCCATTGTACATGCGGAAAATGAGGTTTATCATTGTGGCTCTTATACTCTACAGCATAGCACACAAATAGCTAATTTTGCTCTAAAAATAAGAGACTATGATGAGTTGCTATGGGTCATATTTTCTCCATTCCTGACCATTGACACCACCATGAATAATGCCTGTTTACCTATAGCAACCAATCCAATTTTGATGATGATTCTAGCCTGTACTGTAATAAATGACAGCTTGGACTTGATGGGTTATTAAAAGAAACACAATTTGTCTCTGCTAATATATACCTCCTCATCATTGTCATCTAGTACCATACAAGGCTGATCCTTCTACTGTTTTGCTGGGGGGAGGGTGGCATTTTATGTGCTTAAACTAATAGCAGGGCACTGTTTAGTCTAAATATGGAAAAGGTTGGGATGGTTGAAAGATATATCTGTATATATATATATATATATATATATATATATATATATATATAGTGTGCAGATGTGTTTAAGAATAAACAGCTTTAGCTAACTAAGCCCTGGAATTAATAAAGAGCCAATAATATATATGTAAAAACAACTGGGGTTAATAATTTGAGTAGTGATACATGAATTGGTAGGACTACATTTTTGTTCTCATTTTCTGTCAAAAGTTCTGTTTGAAAATGTATGTGCTTTAGTTATAACCTCCACCAGAACATAATTTCTCACGTGTTTTCATAGCAATAACTGACTTTGTCATGTATGAATATATATATAAGATTGTAAATACAGTATTATAGTATGACTGTCTTCTAGCCACTATATATTTTTTTAACAAACTCTCAATGGTGTCTGCCTGCTCATTTCTTACATACAGTATGCATCATGGTTCTGCAATAAATGGCAATTTATAGCAGCAATGAATGAAGAATTCAGCTTGGGGAATACTCAAGGTTGAGTTTTGTAAAAAGTGACCTTTTTTTATTTGCACCAAAAGTTATTTTTTGTGAAATTTTTTTAGTCCAAATAAATAATTATCTCAAACAGTACTCAACTATGTTGGCGCAAATGCACTATTAACCACATTTCTGTCCTCCATTTAGCACATTTACTGCTACAGGGCAGTTTATATACGTGCTTTTGCACTTCCGCACTAGGGGGGGCGCGTGTGGGCCTCCAGTGCACCTATTCTGCTGTGATTGGACACAGCAGAAGCCGATCAACAGGTGCCAGCTAATGGATGAGCGCCAGCACCTATTGATCATGGAGGATACTGACAGAACACAGCTCTGCCTATGTATGCAAGGCAGAGCTGTGTTCTGTCAGCAGTGATCTGCTAGATTTTCTTTTCCTGCAAAGCAGGGAATAAAATCCAGCAGATTGCCTAGTAAAAACACATGACACTGTACACAAAATATATAGCTAGGCACACAGTTAACTCTTTGATCGCCTTAGATGTTTAACCCATGCCCAGCCAGTGTCATTAATACAGTGACAGTGTATATTGTTAGCACTGATTATTGTCACTGGTTCCCACAAAGTTTCAGTTAGTGTCAGTTAGTATCAGACTCTGCCACAATATCCTAGTCCCACTATAAGTTGCTGATTGCCGCCATTACTAGTATAAACAAAACAAATCCAGTATATATACCATAGTTTGTAGACGCTATAACTTTTGCGCAAACCAATCAATATATATTTATTGGGATTTTTTTAACAAAAATATACAGCAGAATACATTTTGGCCTAAATTTATGAAGAAATTCTATTTTTAAAATGTTTTTATTGTTTATTTTTTTATAGCAGAAAGTAAAAAATATTGTTTTTTAAAAAACATTGTGGTTTATTTTTGTTAATAGCAAAAAAAAATAAAAAACCCAGAGGTGATCAAATGCCACCAATAGAAAGCTCCATTTCTGGGCACAAAAATGATATAAATTTAATTTACAGTTGTGTCCAAAATTATTCAACCCCCAATGCTGTAAAGGGGTTTAGGGACTATAGTGTACATTTGGAATTGTATTCAGAATCAAATCCTACAAGGACGTTGTAACTACCCAAATGCAACTAAAATGACATCAATTGTTTATGTAATACAGTAGTAAATGGTTCTTATGTGGTTTCTTCATTGCCACAATTATTCAACCCCTTAAAGACTACCACTCTGAAGAACAGAGGTTCATACAGGTGCTTTCCATCAGGTATTGAAAACACCTGTGGATGTCACCGAGCAGCAATCAAGCATAATAAGCACCAATTAGGCAGCTTTAAAATGACTGTGATACTCAGCTCCTTCTAGACATTTACTGGTGTGGTTACAAACATGGTGAAGGCAAGAGAATGGTCCAGGAAGACAAGAGAAGAGGTGATTTCTCTTCACAGGAAGGGCAATGGCTATAAGAAGATTGCAAAGATGTTAAACATACCAAGAGACACCTTAGGAAGCATCATTCGCAAATTCAAGGCAAAGGGCACTGTTGAAACGCTACCTGGTCGTGGCAGAAAGAAGATGCTGACTTCGACTGCTGTGCGCTACCTGAAGCGTAGAGTGGAGAGAAGTCCCCGTGTGACTGCTGAGGAACTGAGAAAAGATTTGTCAGATGTGGGTACAGAAGTTTCAGCCCAGACAATAAGACGCACACTGCGTAATGAAGGCCTCCGTGCCAGAACTCCCAGGCGTACCCCCTTGCTGTCTCCAAAGAATAAGAAGAGTCGACTGCAGTATGCCAAAAGCCATGTGGACAAACCACAAAAGTTGTGGGATAGTGTTCTGTGGACTGATGAAACAAAATTAGAACTGTTTGGGCCCATGGATCAACGCTATGTTTGGAGGAGGAAGAACAAGGCCTATGATGAAAAGAACACCTTGCCTACTGTGAAGCATGGTGGAGGGTCAATCATGCTTTGGGGCTGTTTTGCTTCTGCAGGTACAGGGAAGCTTCAGCGTGTGCAAGGTACCATGAATTCTCTTCAGTACCAGGAGATATTGGATGGAAACGTGATGCAGTCCGTCACACACCTGAGGCTTGGGAGACGTTGGACCTTTCAACAGGACAATGATCCCAAGCATACCTCCAAGTCCACTAGAGCATGGTTGCAGAGGAAAGGCTGGAACATTTTGGAGTGGCCATCGCAGTCACCAGACTTAAATCCGATTGAGAACCTCTGGTGGGACTTAAAGAAAGCAGTTGCAGTGCGCAAGCCTAAGAATGTGACTGAACTGGAGGCCTTTGCCCATGAAGAATGGGCGAAGATACCCGTAGATCGCTGCAAGACACTTGTGTCAAGCTATGCTTCACGTTTAAAAGCTGTTATAACTGTAAAAGGATGCTGTACTAAGTACTAAGATTGAATGTCACTTGGGGGTTGAATAAAACTGATAATGCTGTGAGCACAGAAAAGACATTTGTGGTTATTTCATTATAACTGTTATGTTATATTTGTCTGACCTACAAGTGCCTCTTTAATGTAAATGTAAGCAAGATGACTGAATGATCAAAAGCAATGTCAAACTGGCCAAAACACTCAATTTCAGTGGGGGTTGAATAATTTTGGACACAACTGTATGTACAATGTTCATGCAATTGTCAGTTAAATTAACGCAACGCTGTATAGTCGAGTAAAAAAATGGCCTGGTCATGAAGGGGGGGGGGGTTAATCTTCAAGTTAAGTGTGTAACTAAAGGCAAAACTTTCTGTTTACATTTTGGGTAAAGTAAGTGAGGGTCATAACCACCATCGGTTTTTTTTTTCATCTGTGTTCTTATAGGGGAAATTTCCCTTCACTTCCTGTCCTATAGCCAAAGCAGTAAGTGGGAGAAAACCCCTCCAAAGTGAAGAAATCCCAGTGTGTTATTAGAACCGGTGTCCTCATTGGAAAATTTCCCCTCTTAGTGTTCTAATGTCAAAGCAAAATATGGGATTTTCTTTTACTTTCACTCCTGATGATAACAGTAAGTAGGACAAATAGAGAAAGAGTGGATCTCCCTAACTGGGGCACAAGCAGCAATATAAACTGACAGCTACTTAATCCCCCTCCACTCTATCCAAAACAAAAAAAAAAAAAAATTTGCCTTTGGTTACACTTTAAGGCTACAATCACCTTAAGTTTAGAGAAGAATAGCACAGTGGCTAAATGGTTAGCACTTCCGCCTGGCAGCACTAGGGTCGTTGATTCGAATCCCAGCCATGGCAGTTTGCATGTTCTCCTTGTGACTGTGTGGGTTTCCTCCGGGTACTCCAGTTTCCTCCTACACTCCAAAGACATGCTGGTAGGTTAATTGGCTCCTGTCTAAATTGACCCTAGTATGTATATGTGTGAGTTAGGGACTTTAGATTGTACACCCCTTGAGGTAATGTGAATGTAGAATATATGTATGTAAAGCGCTGTGTAAATTGACGGTGCTATATAAGTACTGAAATAAATAAGTACTGAAATAAATAGGTTGACTAAAAAACAGTAAATATTTTCTAGTGTTATATCTTTGGTTTCATTGGTTTTGTTGATAGAATATTTTTATAAAATTTAGCAGAATCTCTAAAAACATTTCATAAGTAGGGAGTAAAATTAAAGTGAAACTTTAGCCAAGCAGCTAAATATCCAGTCCAAATACATATATTTTTAAATGGTGAAAAGCATTCAATCTCCATGCATAGACACACAGTCGATACTAATAGCTCCTAAATGAGCAATTCTTCAATGATCATTTTTTCTGTGTCACCTCTCTAACTCCATCCTCCTTACTGAGCAGTAAATCAGCATCATCACGTTTGTCCAGTGAACATGAGCAGGGTGACCCTAATAACCAGAAGTGTGGATATGACAAGAATAGCTGGACAAAATTACAAATGCTTTGGAAGGTAAAATTGTAAACATACAGTATGTATTCAACTGTGTATTTGGCTGTATGCCTTGAGTTCAACTTTAAAATTTATGAACATTTCAAGAAACATTGTACTTGGTACTCTTGATATGGATAAGCTGAGCCACATTTTTTGAGTTTCATATTATATGGACTTGGCATATTTAGCTGTCTCAGTATTGCACAAAACATATTTAATAGACACATGTTCAATGAAGACTATCCTATGAGATCAAAATCAATGATTTGTCTGGTCAAATGAATTGTTTAAAGAAAGGTCTTGAAGAATGCAAACAACATACAATCCAACATATTTAGGGCCAGTGGTGATGGGCCATTCTTCACTTCTCACCCTATGCAAGTCTAGGGGAATGTAGAATAAATTGAACCAGGTCTACTGCACCTGCAATGAATTCTGGATGATCTTGGAGGCATTGTAAATTACTCTGCAGTTGCCCATTGAAGCTTGTCGACACTTGCCCTAGGGCTTCATATGCACCAACAATGTATTCAAAAAGACATAAATTTCCTGTGCATATCTCCAAAGTATACCTTGTTTGGATGAACTGTCCCTCATTGGAACCATATCCTTCTGTCCCTATGTCCTCATTTGTCCCTCTTTTTGGTCTGATATGAAGATGTTTCTTTTTTGTTTTTTTAATCCAGGATGAAGGAAGATTAGTGATGACAAAAATCACTTGTGAGCTTAAAGTGTTAGTTCAGCTTTACAGAAAAAATGAAAAGGTGAATTAACACCATATACCCACAACTACACCCAGTCCCCACTTTACTTAATTCGGGGGATTTTGAGCTGTCAGTGCCCAGTCAGCTGATCCAGCAGTCTGGAGATTTGAATCTGTTCTTCTCCCTTTTCTCCGTGCAGCACTTCAAGCACTTCAAAGACAGAGCAGAGCTGTAAGCCGTGTACCGGGGTGTGCTCCCCAGGATACAGTGAAGTCACGAACAAGGAAAGCAACCCCAACACCAGCTTTTGCCACAACAGAATTTTACTTAGATGTGGCAAATAAACACAACCACAAATGTTGGAAACATACAATAAATTTACATACACCCAGCCCAAAGGCTGAGAACCTTGTGTTGCACAGCAGGGTGCCTTCTGATGGATGCAGGTAGAAAGTGAAGTAATTTACCTACTGGCGGGCACAACTAAGCTGCCACACCTTACCTGTTATTACCCTAAAAGAGCAGGAATCAGTATATGGGTGTACGGTATGGGCTAGCCTGCGGTGCAGCACAACAGCTTACAATCTTACACAAATCTACAGTATTCCCCCTCCTATAACTGGTCCTGTTGAACATGCCTGAGTATTCCTTCTGAGCAAAACGCCAGTCTTGCTTGAGTTTTTAGGAGTTTATCAGCTCTCCGATGTGAAATGTCACTTTAAGTTGTGGAGTCCTTCCAATAATCAGTAACAGCACTTGTGGCCTGACACAAACAGAGACCCTAACTAACTAACTATAGGCCTGGACTCAGTCTCAAGGTGCCAACACTGAAATGAGGTGCGTGCACGATCTTACCGACCCGGGTCTGCTTTTCATCCTCTGGTGACTCTGAACAGAACAAATGTCTCTCCAACAAGCATGCGGTCTTGCCGTATATGCTGCTTAGTTCCTCTGCTCTCATCAGCCTTCCTGGCAGCAATCTCATCAGCATTCCTGGCAGCAATCTCATCAGCTTCCTGGCAGCAATCTCATCAGCATTCCTGGTAGCAATCTCTGGTTACTGAGGGACTCTTTCACACCTGGATGTCATCAGATTCTCAGCTCACACGGCCCCTTATTCACCATGCTCCAAAACATGGCTTCTCTCTCTCCTTCCTGTTCTCTCCAACTCTGTGTGCAAAACCCCACCTCTTCATGAATATACAAATATCTATGCAGTCTGAGGCTGTGTTAGAAAAACAGTGACATCTTGTGGCTAAACCACAGAATGTTAGTCAAAACATTAATTTACTTCCACACAAACAGTGTTCAAACAATGAGAGCTGTTTCCCCATCTCACAGAGAGATTCTGATTTGTCATCTCCTGCCCCGTAAATCATTTCAGTCATTCTCGGAAGTGCTGCAAAGAGAAGAAGGAGAAGAGTGAGGATTTTGAATCCCTGGATCGCTGGACTAGCTGAGTGGACACTGACAGCTTAGCATCTCTGGAGGTAAGTACAGCAGGGACCAGGGGGTGGGAGGGTATACGGTGTTAGTTCAGCTCTTCATTTTTTTCTGAAAAGGTGATCAAATGCTTTAACCAATCATTTTTAGCCTATTACTCTTTTTAGCTTGTGTAACTGTCAGGGCACAGTAGGGTTGTTCCTTTTGCCTACATATTGTATGTTGCATTAAAAGCTGTCCCTATATCCCATTTCAGTGAGTTGGGAGGCATGTGTTTATAAAACTTCCCAAACCTGTTCTATCATTAGCTTGGCTATGAGAAAATGACATCCTTTCTATACCAGGCATAGAAAAAATTTTGGAAACAAGTTAAGAATGCAAACTGACAAATCTCTTTTAGAAATCTGTGTGTATGGGGCCTTAATCTGGTTGTAGAAGTTTCAGAATGTAAATACTTGCTCTAGCATTGCACCAGGACACATGATAGTCCAGGAAAATATACAGAGATTATGTTACCATGTACAATTATTGTAAAAATAAATCAGCTAAGGTAGGAATAAATGTGAGAAAGTAATTTTTTTTTGGATCTTCTGAAACATGATGGTGATATCCCAGTATAAATGGTTAAACCATAGTTTGTGGGTCTCAAGATTGCTGTGGAGAGAGAAGAGAGAAAAGCTGTGTTTTTGTTTTAGGATTAAGCAGAGCCAAGTAAAGAAAGAAGAGGCCAGATCACAACAACACAATGTTAAAATGTCTTTGTTTACATAGGAAATCCATCTATCTTCATTAATGCAGAAGACAGTTTCTTGCACACAATCCAATGTGAGGGTCCAAAGGGGTTACAAAGTGAAAAAGGGCAAAGCAACCCATTTTCATTAGTACTAAAACCAGCCAATCTAATCTTTCATTGCTGAAGATGGTGGGACAGCATATTAAACATAACTGGTAAGCATGTCACCATCATTTTATTTCTTAATCCCATGGATTATAGCCATCTGTCATCACCATCATAAATGGATTATTCAATGAAACGCCACAACAGTGAGCTGGATGCAAGGCAGAATCACTTGCAGGCACTCATGTCTGTTTCTAAAACTAACATGTGGTTGGCAGAAACCACAAACCAGAAATTACTTACAAAAAGTGGAAGCCACCAAGAAATGCTTTCCCAAAAGAGAATAAATAATAACAATACTTAAATAAAACATAAATTAAGTTTATATTACAAAATTATTTATATTAAAAGGTCAAATACTTATTTAAGCTGACCTCTTATTTACCTACAGGTTTAGCGCAGTATCCTGTTTGGGGAGAGACATTTTTCAACCCCCTTCCAAAAGAGAGCTACATTTGTATATTGTTTATTTCTAAAAATGTGCCTCCCAATCACCAGTATTCATTTGTAAAAGGTTTCTGTAATCCTTTGTAACCCCGTATTTTGTCAGTGGTAAACTCAGCATATGTCCCTAAATAAAATTCAATATTAGTGCCATGGCTAAAGGCACTGTAAATATATATGCTCAAACATATATTGTGCTCAAACATTTGCATACCCTGGCAGAATTTGTGAAATTTTGGCATTGATATTGAAAATATGACTAATCATGCCAAAAAACTGTCTTTTATTTAAGGATAGTGAAGTTATCTATTATCACATAGCTGTTTAAATCCTTTTTAACCACTTCAATTCTGGACATTTTAACCCCCTTCCTGCCCAGACCAATTTTCAGCTTTCAGCACTCTCACACTTTGAATGATAATTACTCAGTCTTGCAACACTGTACCCAAATGGACTTTTTGTCCTTTTTTGTCCTTTTTTCACATAAGTAGAGCTTTCTTTTGGTGGTATTTAATTAACAATGGGTTTTATTTTTTGCGTTGTAATTTAAAAGAGACCAAAAAATTTTGAAAACAAAACGCATTTTTTCTTTGTTTCTGTTATACAATTTTGCACATAAGTAATTTTTCTTCATAAATTTGGACCAAAATGTATACTGCTACATTGCTTTGGTAAAAATAATGCTGATTGGTGTGTATTATTTGGTCTGCGTGGAAGATATAGAGTCTACAAGCTATGGTACCAATCACTGAGAATTGAACACACCTGATCAAATTTGATGTACTGACAGCCTTCACAAAGTAAAACGCTGCCTATGAATGGCTAAACTCTACTCTGCCCATCTCTTTTGTTCTGGGTGTGAGATGGGAAGTCCCTGTCTCATTTTCTCATTTTTGGAGACACTAACAAGCCAGGACAGTACAAATACCCCCCAAATGACCCCTTTTTTGGAAAGTAGACTAATTTTTTTCCCACAATTTTTTGGAAAATGAAGAAAGTAAATAATTTTTTTTTTTTCACACAACTGTTATATTAACAGGTTAATCCTCTCACACAGCATATGCATACCACATATGTAAGACTTTTCCACAGCCTGACCACATACAGAGGTCCAATATCCAAGTAGCACCTCCTGAGTATGGGGATACCACATGTGTTAGACTTCCACAGCCTGGCCACATACAAAGGCTCAACATTTAAGTAGGACCTACAGGTGTTCTAGAGGCATAAATTACACATCTAATTTCCTGATTACCTATCACAAAGGCAAAGGACACCAGGACAATGGAATTACCCTAGGAATGTCTGCCTATCTTCTGGGAGTGCTGCATTGCTTGTGGATGCCTGCTCCTCCTCATATCTCCTGAACCTCTTTGGTTGGACTCTCTCCTCCTCAGAATCTGCTGCTGACCCACTGCTTTCAACTGGCTCATACTCAGAATCTGAGTTTGACAAAGAGAGTTCCCCGCTACTCTTGTCCGTCATACTCAGTATCTGGTAAGCCTCCTCGCTGGTGTATAGTTTTTTAGATATTTTGATGTTCACTGGTACAGATGTTTATCACTGGTACAGATGTTGATTTGATACTGGTACGCTGTGACAGATATTGAGCACTGGTAAACTGTGACAGATGTGGATTTGACCCTGGTAGGCCGTGACAGATATTGATCACTGGCACAGAAGTGGATGAGCACTGGTACACTGTGACAGGTGTGGTTCACTGGTACAGATGTGGATCACTGGTAGAGATGTGGATGACCACTGGTACACCATGACAGATGTGGATCACTGATACTGTGTGACAGATGTTGATCACTGGTACTGTGACAGATGTGGATCACTGGTACTGTGACAGATGTGGATCACTGGCAATGTGACAGATGTGGATTACAGGTACTGTGACAGATGTGGATCACGGGTACGGTGGCAGATGTAGATCACGGGTACTGTGACAGATGTGGATCATGGGTACTGTGACAGATGTGGATCACTGGCACTGTGACAGATGTGGATCACGGGTACGGTGACAGATGTGGATCACGGGTATGGTGACAGATGTCATTCATGAGTATGGTGACAGATGGGTATCACTGGTACTGTGACATATGTGGATAAGGGGTACTATGACAGATGTGGATCACGGGTACGGTGACAGATGTGGATCACAGGTACTGTGGCAGATGTGGATCACGGGTATTGTGACAGATGTAGATCACTGGCACTGTGACAGATGTGGCTCATGGGTACTGTGACAGATGTGGATCACTGGCACTGGAACAGATGTAGATCACAGATGTGGATCACGGGTACTGTGACATATGTGGATCATGGGTACTGTGACAGATGTGGATCACAGGTATGGTGAAAGATGTGGATCATGAGTACTGTGACAGATGTAGATCACTGGCACTGTGACAGATGTGAATCACAGATGTGGATCACTGGCACTTTCACAGATGTGAATCACTGGTACTGTGACAGATGTGGATCACTGGCACTGTGAAAGATGTGAATCACAGATGTGGATCACTGGCACTTTGACAGATGTGGATCACTGGTACTGTGACAGATGTGGATCACTGGCACTGTGACAGATGTAAATCACAGATATGGATCACCGGCACTGTGAGAGATGTGAATCACAGATATGGATCAATGGTACTGTGACAGATGTGGATCACTGGTACTGTGACAGATGTGGATCACTGGCATTATGACAAATGTGGATCACAGATGTGGATCACTGGCACTGTGACAGATGTAGATCACTGGTACTGTGACAGGGTGATGTGTGGGTGACATGCTTGTGTGTACTCGCTGATCGGCTCTGCTTCTCCTCACTCATGGGCTCTGTGTGAGGAGAGGCAGAGCCGTTCAACTGAATGGCAGATTGTTGACATCACATGACGGCTGTAATTGGACACAGCCGTCATGTGATCAGAAGAGCCAATCAGAGGGCCCTTCTGCCGAGCGGTGTAGCACTCTGTCCAAGGGACACAGGCAAACCAAGAGCGCTTGTGCGAGGCCAAGAGGCCGCACTTTTGCACATGTTCTGAAGAACGTTCCTGAATGTCCACTCAGAACAGTGAAGCTCCCACCTGGTCGTTTATGCTCAGTGGCTGGGTGGGAAGTGGTTAAATCACAATGATAAAAGAAATCACCCAAATGGTACTGACCAAAATTTTACATACTCTGGAATGTTTGGCCTTGGCACAAACACTCAAAGTGACACACAAGGGTTAAAATGGCAGTTAAAGGTTAATTTCTACATCCCTGGCTTTTTAAATTGCAGTTAGTGTCTGTGTATAAATAGTCAATGAGTTTGTTAGCTCTCACACAGATGCACTGAGCAGGCTAGATGCTGAACAATGAGGAGCAGAAAAGAGATGTTAAAAGACCTGCGTAACAAGGTAATGAAACTTTATAAAGATGGAAAAGGATATAAAAAGGTATTAAAAGCCTTGAATATGCCATTCAGTACTGTTCAGTCACTTATTAAGTAGTGGAAATTTTGGGTATCTCTTAATACAAAACTAAGGTCAGGTAGACCAAGAAAGATTGCAGCCACAACTGCCAAAAGCATTATTTAGTATACAAAGAAAAACCCACATGTAATCTAAGGAGAAATACAGGCTTCTCTGGAAAAAGACAGTGTGGTTGTTTCAAGGAGAACAATGTGACAATATGAGAACTTGAACAAAAATGAGCTGCATAGTTGAGTTGCCAGAAAGAAACCTTTATTGCGCCAATGCCACAAAAAAGCCTGGTTACAATATGCCCTACAACACCTTGACACAGCTTCTGGCACACTGTAGCCTGGAGTGATGAAATCAAAATAGAACTTTATAGCCACAACCATAAGCACTGTTTGGACAAGGCCTATAGCGACAAGGATGCCATCACCACTGTGAAGCATGGTGGTGGTTCACTGATGTTTTGGGGGTAAGTGAGCTCTAAAGGCATGGGGGAATCTTGTGAAAATTGATGGCAAGGTAAATGCAGCATGTTATCAGAAAATATTGTTAAACAATTTGCATTCTACTGCACTACAGCTGTGCATGGGATGCTCTTGGACTTTCCACCACAACAATGACCCTAACTACAAGGTCAAGGTGACCCACTAGTGGTTACGGCAGAAAAAGGTGAAGGTTGTGGAGTGGTCATTAGAGTCTCATGACCTTAATTTCATGAAGCCACTCTGAGGTGATCTCAAATGTGCAGTTCATGCAAGACGACCAAAGACTTTGCATGGCCTGGAAGCATTTTGCCAAGATGGTAATGGGTAGCTATGGGCAGCTATAACACCTGCAAGAATGTGGGGCTTCATAGACAACTATTACAAAAGACTGTACGCTGTCATTGATGCTAAAGGGAGCAATACACAGGATTAAGAACTAAGGGTATGCAGACTTTTGAACAGAGATCATGTCATTTGTTTACTTGTCATGTTTTGTTTTATAATTGTGCCATCCTGTTATGACATAGAGTTGAATATGAATCCCATAAATAATAAATAAATAAAATAATGTGTTTTTCCTGCTTACTCATGTTCTGTACATACTGTATATTAACAATTCTCCAAGGATATGCAAACCTTTGAGCATAAATATATACAGTGCTCAGCATAAATGAGTATACCCCAACAGATTTGTCAGAAAACCTTTACTTTTCTTTCAGAATGAACATTTTCTATGGGACACTATACTACAAAATACTCTCACAAATGCAGGCCAAGGATTGGAAACAAGATTTAATTTGCACAAACAAAAAAGTATTTTTGCTAACAAATTTATTCAAGACCATGTTGCAAAAATGAATACACCCAAATGAAACTCTTAGGAGCAAAGCTAAATTTTAGACAACAAAATCTTAATTAACAAGAATTCAACTACAGGTGAGTCTAATTGTTCATTAAGCAGGTGTTCAGCAGACAGTTGATTATAAAAGTGCGTTACTTAACAAAGAAAACCCCTTCCCATTTCATGCTGTTAGCAATGGCACCACATGGAAGAGAAAATGTCACAAGGCCTGAGAAAGAAAATAATTTCTTTACACAAGAGAGGTGAAGATTACAAGAAGATCAGAAAAACTTTACCTATCAGTCATAATACTGTAGCTAAAGTGATACAAAAGATGGAACTGCAACCATCTCACAGAGATGTCCAGGCCATCCACAGAAGTTAACACCTCAACAGGAGTGTCTTCTGATGAAAAGGGTTGAAGAAACCTTTGGCATACAAGTTCACTGCAGTTAGCTGAAGAAGTAGAAAGCCAAACTGGAGTGATTGTTTCCCATGACACAATACAACGTACACTGCAGAGGAATGGAATGCATGGGTGTCATCCGCAAAGGAAGCCTCTCCTAAAGCCCTTGCACCAAAAAGCCTGTATAGAATTTGCCACGGCCCATGATGAAAAAGAAGAAGACTACTGGGACTCTACTCTGGACTGATTAGACCAAGATACATTTTTTTGGAACTGATGGCTTCAAAACTGTCTGGAGTCGCAAAAGTGAGTCGTACAAAGGAAAATGCCTGGTGCCTACAGTAAAACATGGAGGTGGCAGTGTCCTTTTGTGGGGCTGCATGAGTGATGCTGGTGTCGTGGAGCTGCATTTCATCGATGGTATCATGAATTCACAGATGTACTCAGGGGCGGACTGTCCATTCGGACACTCTGGCACTGCCCGAGAGCCCGGGGTCAGTAGGGGGCCCCATGAGATTGCCCTGGTTCCTTTCATTTTTGGGTGTGGTTTGAGTGTGGGCAAGGACACAGGGGCCCCATGATCCCCTATTGCCCAGGGGCCCCATGAGTTGTCAGTCCGCCCCTGGATGTACTGCTCTATATTGAAAGAGAAGATGCAACCATCACTCGATGTCCAACATGACAATGATCCAAAACACACATTTAAAGCCACTATTGCATTTATGAACAACAGGGTGAAAGTGATTCAGTGGCCAAGTACTGTATGTCTCCTGATCTGAACCCAATCGAACACCTATGGGGAATTCTTAAGAGACAAGTTGAACATCACTCTCTATCCAGCATCCAGGCTCTAAAGGAGGTCATTCTTGAAGAATGGAAAAAGTTAGATGTTGCAATACGTTGCCAACTTGTTAATTCCATGTCTATAAGACTTGGTGCTGTCCTTACAAATCATGGAGGTCATACAAAATACTAGAAGTAGTAGTTTTTGTTGTGGGGTGTATTCATTTTTGCATCAACTAATTTGAATAAAACTGAAGATTTTGTAATCTAAGTTACATTATTAACCTTTATGTTAAATAGAAAAGTATAGAGCGGAATGTACAAAATTAAAATATGTTAATAGAAAATATGTTAAAAAGAAAAGTACAGAGTGAAATATACAAAAGTATTCAAGGATTCAGTAGCCATAGACCCACATAATGCAAAAGAAAAAGTGCCAGCTCTGACCATCTTAAGGGAGAAGTACAGCCAAAGCTCTTTTGGCTGTTCTTCTGTGAATCCCAGGAGTGCAGTTCATTCTGCACTCCTGTGACCCATTTTAAGCCAACATCAGGCTGAAGCCTGCTGTTGGCCGACATCACTCAGCCAGTTCAGGCTGGGGAAAGATCCCGCCTTCAAAGTTGGGAACCACCCCAGAGTCTGGCGCAGCACCTGGCTCAGCCTTTGCTGAGAGCCTGAGCCAGCCATTCCACACAGCCCAGCACTACAGTGAGGGCGGGGGTAGAAGAGCAGAGAGCGGTGACTGACAGTCACCACTCTCTACTCACAGCAGCTGTAAGAACTGAGTTACCACACTGAGAGCCGGAGGGGGACAGATGCAACTCCATACATCTCTTTTAATTGCTTCATACAGTTAGATTGTCACTGTTTATTGTATTTGCATGCATAACACAAATAACAATGATAAAATGTGGTATATAGAAAAACGGAAAAATGTTTCATGCAGGGAAAAAGGTAAGCCAGATTTATGGTTGCAAGAGCCTAAGTTAGATAATATTAGATTTAAAAATTACACAAAGGTCCTAACCCATTTATGACTGAAATACAACTCAAATACAAGTCCAAGTGAAAACTGCCCCTTGCCTTGAATGTTAATAAACCTTGTAGGAAATAACTAGGAATGTGCATTTGTGTGTTCCTAGTCTCAGATTCCCCATCAAGCCAACAAATTAGTCATATAATTATTGTCAGGTTAACAAATATTGTACATACTGATGTCACTTAACATGGTCCTGACATTTAAGCTTCCAAAACTCTAGTCACAAAATGGGTTAAAATCGTTCTAGCAAATGGATGTTGCCAAGTTATTTTCACACTAATCAAAATATGGCAAAGATAAGCAAAGGGGTTGTCCCAAAAAACAGATACATTGATAAAATCTAAATTTCCCAGGAAACAAACAGTAAAACATCAATTTCAATGAACAACTCTGCAAGGTAATCAAAAATCTACTCATTAAATCCCAGTGGCATAATGTTTTCATGTATGCTGATATTTTAGTGGAAAGAAGCATACAATACAACCTTTCAAAAAAGGATTCTTTAGAAAAGTCTCAGATATCATTGAGCAACTCCATAGCACTGGGTCCATGGTACATGTATGTTCTGCTACAGACTGCTTCATAGATGTAAAATATACTAATTCATCTGTCATGTAATTAAGTATTCTTGCATGGCAAGACTATTACTGTTATCTCACATATATATTCTTATTATTATAGCCAAATTTACCACCCTAACTGCTCCCACAGTTTTTACACTACATAGACAGTAATATACCGAAACGTCTAATGTTCCTGATTGGTGTGCTATTACTTTGTGGAACGTTTCGCCGAATGGTTCACAAAATATTGGCGTTTTTGTGGTGAAATTGGTCCCATAGGAATGAATGGCGGAATGTTCAAAACTAGAGTGGGAGCTGACAAAAGCTAGAGTGTGAGCTGAAAAATCAGGACATGATTTCTAATCTGCCATCACTCCCTCATTTTCAAACCCACCTACACAAATCTTATATCAAAACATTCAACTATCCCTGCTGCCACTAAAAATGTCCACAGCTAAGCCATAGTCCTGATAGTTTTTACAATATGACCATTTGTTTGCAACTCACGTCACCCATTGACATTCATTGAAACTCCACTCTAGCCACCTGAAATTTGAAGGGCAATTTCTAAACTGCGACTGTGCCTTTATTTTTAATATTTCAGAGACATAATATGCATAAAAATGTAGGTCTGGGTCTTGTGATTCTCACAATATAAATCTCTTCACTGTAGGATTTATAATTTTTAAACTACAATCGTTTGAAGATGGCAACCGCCAGTGAAGTGAGCAAGTTGGAGCAGTTTGTTTTTCTCTGCCCTTGCTGTAGAGTGAGTTGCCATAGGAACCCAGATGTGTGAGCAGGCAGCAGAGTGACAAGCCACTCCACCCAGTTACTCCAGTTGTAGACTACTGGTGGAGGCAAGAACACTTTACACAACTTCCCCAGAAATTGTAGCTTTTCTAGTTAAGTATGTCATCACTTCTTGGCCTTTTGGCTAAGATTAAGTGTAGTACCTGTTCTTATCCGTGTACAGTAGGGTTGCTCTGCCTTCATTCTTACCATTTGGTGAGAATGGCTGTACTTTATAGTACCCCTCTTTGTATGATGGGGGCTCTGAAGGCTTGTCCTGGCTGGAAGAGAATTCAAGGCGTCCATAGGCTGTAGTAATTCCCCCGGGAAAACCGGATGGGCCCAGTTTCTCTTGGTTTGATTGGGTCTACCTTGTCTGGTCAGGGGCTGGGAAGGCAGAGAGTCTGCTGTGTTTGTGCCCCCTGGGAGTGGTCTCCCTAGGGGTGCTCCTTGTAACACTTGGGTGTGGGACCCCAACGTGTGAAAACTGCGCATGGTTATGGATGCAAAACACTTCCAAAATGAACCCCTGAAGATGTCACATTTGCCAAAACACGTCGGGAGGAGCCAGGGCTTACGTCATCACGCATACGTGCCCCACAGCAGCCATCTTGGATGTGGGCAATATTGATATTCTACCATGTACAGCACTGTTATGATGATTTAAACTGAGTAAGTGCAATTTTAAGCGAATAAACCTTTTGAAAGGCTGGTGTCACACTATAGAGAGCATGTTTGCCTCTTGCATATTTGATCTGGATGCTTAAACCTCTGCAACTGGATTTTGACAATTGATGAGGGCTTCTCCGGCGGTTGTGTATTAGTGTACGTGGATGAATTTGGAGCCACAGGAGATTGGCTTGTAAACTCTTTAAATTGAGGTGCAAGCATTTCTGGCAAGCCTCTTTTTTTTGTATGGACTGCTGTCCACCTGAGGAGACCTGGGAGATATTTATCAGCCGGTCAATGGAACAGATAATTACTTTCTCATTTTGGAAATTGGGACTTTTTTCTTTGTCTTCACACAAAATTTCTTGCCACTTGTCTTTTTCTTTCATACAGTCAGGTCTGCAAAGGATTTGTAACCAAGTATTAAAAAGTGAAAGTTTGATTTATGATTATTATTCTGTCCCATTACTTTTGGTACCTTAACAAGTAGGAGGCACATATGCAAACTGTTGTAATTCCTACACCGTTCACCTAATTTGGACGTAAATACCCTCAAATTAAAGCTGACAGTCTGCAGTTAAAGCACATCTTGTTCGTTTCATTTCGAATCCATTGTGGTGGTGTATAGAGCCAAAAATTTTAGAATTGTGTCGATGTCCCAATATTTATGGACCTGACTGTATATATTTAAGATTGAAATGCACTTAATATATTTATATTTAAATTATTTATGTTTCATTTAAACCATACATTGATCAGTGTATTCACTTATCACTATAGGTATATATCTTGGTGATATTTCATATAATTAGTATAATCTATATATCATCTGCTCATTAGGTGGATAGGTGATTTGTTTCATGCAAAATTATTAGGCGTCTTTATATACTAGCTGCATTTAGTCACCTTCATAGGGTATTATCTGGTTTTGCAATGTATTCAGTAGCTTTTTTTTTAACAATCAGGAATGCTTTATTAAAGAAAGGCATAACACATAACATTAGAACAGAAAAACAAAACAGTTGGCATGGCATACCATAGAAGTTTAAAGGATCATGCATAATGTCTGAAAAAATCCAATGTCACCACATAAATACATGCAGAATGGAATACATCACTCGTGGGTCTGACAATAACAGCTGTAGTATGAAGATCAGCTCTAACTCCTCAGGGAGGGGGAATTTGATGGGGGTGAAGAAGAAGGAGGGGGAAGGGGGGGAGGTGGGGGGGGATAGGAGAGCACGGACATTTACGGTGGGAATACATAGAAAATACCAGTGAGAGCCAAGGGGCACACATGCACCACCAAACTTTCAGTTGGATAGGGAAGGTCCTAGCCAGACCCATCCTATTGGGACACCCACGTCTGCCAAACCTTATCAAATTTCCAGGGGCAACCTTGATTAATATATGTCAGCTTGTATAGGGGTAGAGCAGTGTTAATTATGGTTTCCCATGAGGACATGTCTGGGGATGCAGTAGATATCCATTTACAAAGGATTTCCTTCTTAGCATAGAATAAAAGCTAAGAAATCAATAATTTACTATGATGGGGAAATTGATCATTATCATGAATCCCTAATAGTGCCAAATATGGAGTTTTGGGGATCGACAACTGAAGTCTAAGGTTAACAAGATCAAAAACATCTGACCAAAAACCAGTAACTCTAGGACTTTCCCAAAACATATGAAAGTAAGAGCCCAAATTAATCTGGCAACGAGGGAATTTGGGTCCACGTCCCAGTACATTTTGTGTGGTCTCATAGGGGTATAGTATTTGCGATGAAGGAATTTAGTCTGGATTAGTTTATCCCTAGAGGAGACCACCAATTTAGGGCATTGTTCAAGACAGTCCTCCCAAACTTCTCTATCCAGGGAAGGAATATCCCCATTCCAGAGGTCCCACAACCTTTACATTTTGGCAGTGTCAGTAATGAGCAAGGTCCTGTATAGAGCAGATAGTGGTTTGAGCACCTTGAGATAAAAAGTCCTCCACTACCTCCATCCGGAGGATGACCTGGGTAGGAAACTGAGATCTGGCAGCATGACGCAATTGGACATAACAAAAACTGAAATGACTGAGAGAACTGGGAGAAGGTCAATAAGGTACCAGCAGGCATAATATCACAGAGAGTCTTCACCTCTTATCGCGCCCATAGCTGGGGATCAGGAACAGCCCAAAAATGAGGTAGGTTGGGGTTACCCTAGAGAGTCTGAGCAGGGGACCAACACGGTTCTCGTAGAAACCAACTTATAGCCACCATCCAGACCTTCAAGGTTGCCCTGGTCAGACTCGGCACAGTGTTGTATGCCCTAGCTCTCCTAAAAACCAAGTTACAGAGGTCCCTCAAGAAAACCAGACAGGAAGCCTCTACGCACACTGTGGCATTAGAACAGGAACTTTCAAACCACCAATACACCGTCCAGTAATGTACTTCGAAGTTGGATAAGGCTAAGCCTCACAACTGTGCAGGATGGTATAAGGTAGACCTGGCAAGGCGGGGGGGAGGGCGCCATTCAATATTAAGGAACTCATACAGCATGGTTCCAAAACTGACAAAAATCTCCAGAGCCACTGTAAGCGATGGGCCTACATCATTCAGACATAATAAAGTATCATCCTCATAAAGGGACAATTTCTCCTCCAAATGCCTGATTTGCAAGCCCCTAACCACCGAAGACTCCCTGATTAAAATTTCCAGAGGCTCCAGGGCCAGGGCAAACAGACCAAGAGACAGAGGGCATCCCTGGCCGCTACCTCTATGCAATAAAAATGGATCAGATAGCCAATCATTAGTGCAGACCCACACCCTAGGTGCCCTATAAAGCATTCGGACCCAGAGTGGATATTTAGGGCCAAACCCAATATGATGTAGAACCTCCCACAGATAGTCCCATTCTACAGAATCAAAAGCTTTTTCAGCATCCATGGAGGCCACTATGCGAGAGCCACTATTATTATGTTTCAGAGACAGGTTTAGGAAGAGGCGTCTTCTATTGATGTCAGTGGCCTTGCCCTGCATGAATCCAGTTTGGTCCACTTGAATGAAATCATTAATAACTGTGGACAGCTGAGCAGCAAGTATTTTGGCAAGAACCTTAATATCTAAATTCAGTAAAGAGATAGGCCTGCATGAGGCACACTCTTGAAGGTCCTTACCCAGCTTAGGCACCAGCACAATAATCGCCTCCTCCATAGATGCAGGAAGGGACTCCAAGGAAGCAAAAGCAGAAAAAAGAGCAGTTAATTTGGGGGCTAATAGTTCAGCATACTGAGAGTAGAATTCGGTAGGCAAACCATCTGCACTAGGAGTCTTTCCACCCTGCAACCCACCAATGGCCTCTTGAACCTCTTCTAATAAGATATCTGACTCCGACTGACTCCTAACAGGAGGTCATCTAACATAGGACAGGGGACAGTATTCAGGAAATCTTGCAGCTCAAAGGATGAGAAAAGAGCCTTAGAAGAGTGTATCTCCTGAAAAAATTTCAATTTCATCAGGGGGCCGTCAACAGGGAGCCCTCTGCATCCCGAACCCTCGCTAGCATGAAGCTGCGGCACAACAGGTAAAGGAAAGGTAATAGTGGTAGAACTCATGGACATCAGCGACTCAGCGGTGAGGAGGCAGTGTGTCCAGCCATGAAGCAGCATTGCGGGGGGAGGTAAAGAAGCGGACAGTCTCCCCATGTTGGGCTCGCAGCTTTGCAGGAATGAGCATGCTGTAACGGATAGAATGCACCTGCAGCATCATCTTTGGTCAAAGGACTTGCGGAACGTCTGAGTTTCAATCGAATAATCAAAGAATAGAAGCAGCTTGGCATTTTTCCACGTTTGCTTTTTTTAGCATTGTTTTACACACAAAAAAAAAAATGTTGCTAAAAAAGTTTGCCGCGTTTTTCCATGTTTACCAGTGTTAGAGCATTTTTCCAGCTAGAAAAACTCCTCTGGAAATCTACTAGTTCTGGGGGGGTTTTCCAGCCAAAAAATGCTGATTAAAGCAGCCTATGTGTGCATGGATATATAGGATAACATGCTGGGGAGTTTACTGGCTGTCCAAAAAAATGCCAAAAGCCAAAAACAGCAGCTGTAAGTGTGCATAAGGACTTAATGGAAATTTTGTTTTAGCAACAATTCATGCTTTACTAAAAATACACAAAAATCTGTATAACCTACTAAGATGCCTTATTGTTTTAGGAAATAATGATCTTACAAAATATATCAGTAGAAACTGTATATAGATAATTTTTTATGACCTTTAGTTTATGCTTGGCTACCCTATTTGAAGGATACTAAAGGAATCACAAATACGTTACAAGGTATTATGTTGAATCTTTCTTAAAGTGTTACTAAACCCACAACATTAAATCAGTCTGTATATGTAGTAAAGCATGCTTGTTATACTCACTGTGGAACCTAAGGGGTTAATCTTCTTCATTGTGTAAAAAGGCCATTTGATTCCGTCCTCTCTACTCCTCCTCTTGTTCAAATGTCCACGTCTTATCTCCTGATAAGACAGGCTGAATCCGCAGCCATTCTGCACATGCTCATTTTAGTGTGTATTGCAAGAGAGGTTTTTTATTCTTGGGAGAGCGCATGTGATAAGCACAGGGCCAAACAGCACTGTCCAGACAGAGGTCAGGGGTTTTGCATCCTCCTGGAGCAGAAAGAAAACCCCTCCTACAAGCTTTAACCAGTGCCCTGCTGAACATTGATAGAAGTCACAAGACTGCTCTAACTGCTGATGGAAAAAGGTATTTAGCAGTTTATATTTACTAAAATAATTACATTTCCATGTTCTGTGTACTGTGGGAGACCAGATATAGTAAATGCAGGGTCCTGGGTTTAGTAACACTTTAAGCAACATCAAATACCATCTTAGTGTATTAGCTGGTTGAAATTGCTCATGAAAAGCAGATTTTGGGAAGGAGAGTGTAAATCTGTATAAAAGATTTATTAAGAGGAAATTCCCCAAAGAGAATCTTCAAACAGCATGCAAACGTGCCAAGTTATACAAATGTGCTCAGTGCTTTCTCTCATATAAACAAGTAAATGCCCACAAAATAATAATAATTGGTACATACTCCTCTATGTCTGCTCACATTTCTGTAGACTTTGAATAGGTATTGCCTTTTGCTTTTATAGGGCCCAATGCTATGCAATGTCTTCTCTTCACATTAGAGTGTTACGTTCTGTTGAGCAAAAAGCGTATATTTTCAGACTTCCTTACCTGCATGGATATTGTTTCCATTCCTAACAGGAGCTTGGTGGTCTAAATCAGGCTCAGGATTCTTCTATGTCTTGAATACTCAAACAGTGAAAGCTTTTTGCCATAATTTCAAACCATATTAAACTGATCACACCTGGTTCTGTTTGTTTTTGTTCAGGATGAATGAAAAAAACTAAACTGATTCCCCCATCCACATATTCAAGGTGAATGCGGGAATCCTCCCCGTTGTGCCATTGTATTCTGACAGCAGGACTTCCCTACCATCATACAACACTGATCAGCACTGCAGTCGATTGACTGCATGAGCTGATTGAAGAAGAACTGATTGATAGATAGACTTCTCATGAACGGCCATAGATAGATCAAAAGTTCAATCCATGTATGGCCAGCTTTACTCTCCACCTGGCAGTATGGGTGTTCCCAATGACCATTGCATGTTCTAGATCTTCTTTTTGTATTCTCTATAATATAACATTTAGAAAAAACAACAAGGAGGATAGGGCCCACTCATAATAGCCACAGCAGGTATGCAAACCCAGGAACCTAAAGTGAATGGAAACCCTAAATGTTTTGTAGGGATCTGATATCTTTGTATTAACGCTTCTTTTCTCTGGAAGGGGCTTTGAAAACCTCAGAAGGAGGAAGTGGAAAGAGATAGACAGAGAACTGAGCCACATGGACTTATACACACAGGGGCTGCTACTGATTCTGTATTGTCACCCAGATCAGAAGCAGAGACTATTATGCAAGTATTTCTCTTTCTAATAGTTTAACCACTTCCTGTCCGGCCCATGTATATAAACGGCCGGATGGTGGCATTGCAGGGGCGGGGGGCCCTTTATAAATGGCCTCCCCGCCCCCTGCTTGTGCACGCTCCCTGGGACACAATGGAACACCGATCGTTGTACGGGACCTCTTTGTGAGGTCCCGATCATGTGATAACTGATTGGCCAATCAGTGATCACATGCAAGTGATCACAGTAAGCAAGATGTCACTTCTGACATCATTGCTTTCTACCTGTGAAATCTGTGAATGATCACAGAGATCACATGGTACAAGGCTATTCACAACAGCCTTGTACTATGTGACAAGCTGTCACCAATCACAACTCACACAGTATTTCTCAATGGCTGAAAGAATGCAGCCAGAGAGAAGGAGAAATTATTGCTTTTACAGCCTTTACGGTTGTAAAAGCAATCGGTGTAAAAGAAAAAAAAATCTTCATATGGTGACACCGTACTGCTAGGGTGACAGTATGTAAAAAAAACCCCAAAATAAATAAATAAATAATAATATAAAAAATAAAATAAAAATGTAAAATATTTTTTTTTAAATTATTATTTTTGGTTATAAATTAATTTGGGTTATTTGTTTTTTTTTGCTAAAAAGATAACTGAATAAATTTTGGCCAAGATTTATGAAGAAAGATTATTTATTTGCAAAATTTTATAAGAAAAACCCTTTTTTTTCAAAATTTTTTGACTTTTTCATTTATATAGCAAAAAATAAAAATCCCAGTGGTGAATGAATACCACCAAAATAACGTTTTATCTGTCTCAAAATATGCTAAAAAATTCATATGGGTACAGTGTTGCATGACTGCGCAATTGTCATTCAAAGTGTGATAGCACTGAAAGCTGAAAATTGGCCTGGACAGGAAGGGGGTAAAATTGTCCGGGCTTGAAGTGGTTAAACTGCAGCTGCTCGTAGCTTCTTAAGTGTGCATTCTGAATCTTTGTGACAGACCTATCTCTGCCTTAGTGTTATGATCTCCCATGCACAGTGCTAGATAGCTAGGTCTGTGCTACTCTATGTGTGTTGTGGTTACCTTCCAGTATATTAGTATGTGAACCTGTTCATTGCAATATAGTTTGTATTTATACCTTCTGGTATGGGATTCTATAGCTAGTTTTATCTTAGGGTTCAACAACCACCATAGGCTAGAGCAGGGGTGGGCAAACTTTTTGACTTGAGGGCCACAATGGGTTCATATATTGGACCCGGGGGCCGGAACAAGAGTAGATGAATGATGTGTATGTGTCATCCATAGTAAGTATAGTAATATTCCCCCATAGTAAGCATAGTAATTAATCCCCCATATAGTAATTCATCCCCCATAGTAATTCAACCCCCATATAGTAATTCATCCCCCATATAGTAGTTCATCCCCCATAGTAATTCATCCCCCATATAGTAATTCATCCCCCATAGTAATTCATCCCCCATATAGTAATTCATCCCCCATAGCAATTCATCCCCCATATAGTAATTCACCCCCCATAGTAATTCATCCCCCATATAGTAATTCATCCCCCATAGTAATTCATCCCCCATATAGTAATTCATCCCCCATAGTAATTCATCCCCCATATAGTAATTCATCCCCCATAGTAATTCATCCCCCATAGTAATTCATCCCCCATATAGTAATTCATCCCCCATAGTAATTCATCCCCCATATAGTAATTCATCCCCCCTATAGTAAGTCCCCCCTGTGTCAATTTACTTACCTTTGCTCCGCGCGTTCCTCTCGCCGTGTTCCCGCGCCGTTCCGGTCTTCAGGGCGGACTGTAAGAGGAGCCTAGCTCCCCTCACGTTCATCACGCTACCCCGCCTAAACACATCCTGACAGCCAATGTATCACTTCCGCGGGCCGGATTAAAAGGTCCGCCGGACTGTAGTTTGCCCATTGCTGGGCTAGAGCCAGGTTAGGCATCCAGTGGTCAAGTCTGGTAGTTAGACGTCTGGTTGGATGTCAGATTAGAAACTGCTCCAAGATATTTCTCTCCTATTGAAACATGTATAAAGACCATTGGGGGAGACACATTGCAGTTTTCCTGCCATAAAAAAATCTTCTTCTAATCTTGGCATAGAAGAGGAGGCAGTGATCATATCTCCTCAAGAAAATAAGACATTTTTTGATTTTTATGATTTTGAAATTCACCAATGAAGGGAGCACTATAGTCGTTCTCAAATATGCTAAATATTTACAAAGCATGCTCAGTCCATTTCATGACTTACCAGTAGGTTTCAATGGATCCTACATCAGGTATATAAAGAAAATTACAACAGATACATACTATAAGTGACCCTGTCCATTGAAATATAGACTGACAGGGATTGATTTACAAAAGGCAAACAGGCAGTTGAATTTGCAAGGGAAGTTGCACTTTGCAAAGGAATTTGCCCAGAGCTTAGTGAATGAGATGAAACTCTATTGTTTTCCATCATATACAAGCAAAATGTTTTTTTTCCTACATGTGATTGGGTATTCTTTGCAAAATGAATCTTCACCACCTTCACTAAGCTCTGGATTAAATTTCCTTGCAAAGTGAACAGCCTATTTTCCTTTAATAAATCAACTCCAAAGTGTCTGACTCTAAAAGGGCTACACACTCATTGGCCATTGTATTTTCATTTACAGTCCCTGGCTATGGCACTGTCTTCTTATCTTCAAGACACAAATCATTTCAAGAAGTTTTAGTCGCCAATGTTGGCAAGCATAAACATCAGCTCTCTTTACACAAATGGTCCCAAGGATGGGCTAGCAGTGATTAGACATTTCCTCACATGCTGACCTGCAACTATACAGTTTTACAGATTTATTGTTTGTAATGATTTGATCGGTTTCCACATCTTCAGAATAAACAGAAGTAAACAGGAAACAAATTGAATAATTCTATTTATTTTAACCCCTTCCTGCTTCTGTCTCTGGGCTCTTTAACTGGATTTAAATTCCGGAAGACTGGCATTCCAGTCATGTGACTGCTGTGTTTGGCTTGTCACACTAGTCGCATGTTTGGAAAGTTTCCAATTGCAATTACGCACCAGGAGCTTTCCGGTACATATTAGTTGCTGTGCTGGAAGCGCACAATGAGTGCGCTCTCAGCACATGAACTTGTTTACAAATAGATGCATATAAAGTCAAGGCCAAAAAAATTGGCACCCCTGTATTTCTATCAGATAATGCACCACTTCGCCTAAAAAATTGTTGCAATCACAAATGTTTAAGCATTCTTATGTTTATTCATTCTGTTTGTATTGGTATAACACAAAGTGGAGAAACAAAAAGCCAAACTGGCGCATTCCACAAAACCCCATATGGACTGAACAAAATTATTGTCACCCTCAATATAATTTTTGGGAACACATCCCTTGGAAAAAATAACTGAAATCATTTGCTTCCTGCAACCATCAATGAGTTTCTTACATCTCTCTACTGGAATTTTGGACCACTCTTCTTTCTCCAACTGCTCCAGGTCTCTCAGATTGGAAGCGTTAATTTTCCCAACTGCTGTTTTGAGATCTCTCCACAGGTGCTCTATGGGATTGAGATCTGGACTCATTGCTGGCCAGTTCAGTACTCTCCAGCACTTTGTATTAAACCATTTCTGGGTGCTTTATAACTTGTGCTTTTTGTCATTGTCCTGCTGAAAGACTCATGACCACTTTCTGAAACTGGGCTCTACATTGCACCCAGAATTCTTTAGTAGTCCTCAGATTTCATAATGCCATGCACACGGTCAAGACATCCATTGCCTAAAGTAGCAAAGCAACCCCAAAACAGTGAACTTCCACCATGTTTGACTGTAGGGACTGTATTCTTTTCTTTACAGGCCTCGTTGTTTTTTTCTAAAAACAGTATTATGAGCTTTATCAAAAAGCTGTAATTTTGTTTCATCTGTCCACAGCAAGTTCAACCAAAAGGATGTTGGCTTCCTCAGGTAAGATTTTGCAAACTCCAATCTGGCTTGTTTATGTTTCTCTGTCAGCAGTGTGGTCTTCCTGGGTCTCCTACCATAGCGTCCCTTTTCATTCAGATTGTGACGTATAGTGGGAGCTGACACAGTTGTACCCTATGCCTGAAGGTCACCTTGAATTTGTCTGGAAGTTGATCGAGGTTCTTTAGCCACCATTCGAACAATCCTTCATTGCAATCTTTGATCAATTTTTCTCTTTTGTTCAGGTAGATTAGCTACAGTGCCATGGGCTGTAAACTTCTTGACAATGTTGCGCTCAGTGGGCACAAGAACATTAAGATCTCTGGAGATGGACTTGTAACCTTCAGATTGTCCATGCTTTTTCACAATTTTTGTTCTTAAATCCTCAGACAATTCTTTGCTGCTATTCGTCTTCTCCATGCTCCATGTGGCACACAGAGACACACAACAGAAAGGTTGAGTCAATTTTCACCATTTTAACTGGTTGCCAAATGATTTATTTATTGTCAGCACCTGTTAATTGATACAGGTGAATGTAATTACAAATTACAGAAGCACTACGAACTTGGAATGCATTTATTTCTTACAATTTATGAGAAGGTGCCTATCATTTTGTCCAGTCCATTTTTGGAGTTTTGCGTAGAATGTGTTAGATTTGGCTTTTTGTTTCTCCACTTTTTTTGTGTCATGCCAATACAAACAAAATAAATAAACATGAGAATGCCTAAACATTTGTAATTGCAACAATTTCTGGGTGAAGTGGTGCATTTTCTGACAGATATTCAGGGGTGCCAATATTTTTGGCCATGACTGTATGAGGCCACTTGGTGTTAAAGCCCACCCACCAAGAGGCTGCATATATGTGCCACAATGGGGGGAAGAGGTTAATGAACAATAAAAATATAAATAACTCACTTCTGGCAAGTATCACATACAGTATGCTGCATAATCTCAGGCAACATACAGACAGACCAGCACTTTTACAGGCTTTACAGTGAACACATTTCCATTCTTCTAGCTAACCAAATCTCCTAATCAAGTGTTGAGATTAGTAGGATGAAAAGATATATCTCCTGTGTAGCTCTGTTCTACTGGTTTCATCAGACGACTTCATCATTTGTCTGTAAATTTTCCCCTTCTTCTTTATCTGCTTCCCTGCTGCCCTATAGCAGAACTACTGCTACAGGGAGGCAGGGCTTCGCAAAATCACGTATATACATGATTTTGCATTTCCGGGTAGGGGACGCGTGCCGCCCTACTTGTGCCGCCATTGGTGGCTACAGAGGTCCATCACCGGGTCTCAGCCAGAGAGTTCCCGCCGGGACCCAGTGATCGCCGAGGAACAGTGACGGGGAGAGACCTGCGTGTAAACAACATAATCCTCTCTCCTGCCAGCAGTAACATGCTGCTGTGTACTTCTCTGCACAGCACAGAAATACACAGTAACATGTTTCCCTAGTAAAACACACACAACACATTATGAAAAATACAGCACACCACACAGTTAACCCTTTGATTGCCTGTCATTAGTACAGTGTCAGTGCTTTTTATTAGCACTGATCACTATATTAGTGTCATTGGGATGTCAGTAACACTTAGTCAATTCCCCCCCCATGTCAGAATGCCCGCCACAGTCCCATTATAAGTAACTGATTGCTACTAGTATTAAATAAAAAAAATCCAGCATATATACCACCATTTGTAAATTTGCAACTTTCACGGAAACCAATTAATTTACACGTATTGGGATTTTTTTTTTTTTTAAATGTAAGACAAAATTAGATCTTAGATTTTTACTGGATATGTTTTTTAGCAAAAAGTTAAAAATATTTTTTTTTTTTTCAAAATTGTCATAGCACAAAAAATAAAAAACGCACAGGTGGTCAAATACCCCCGAAAGAAATCTCTATTTGTGTTAAAAAAGGACATAAATTTCATTTGGGTGCAGCATTGCATGACCGTACAATTGTCAGTTAAAGTAAAGCACAAAAAATGGCCTGGTCAGGAAGGAGGGTTAATCCTCTGGAGGGCAAGAGATTAAATTTGAACATTACATGTGGATGGCTGCTGCATAGTACAAAATTCATACCTTGCTACAAGCAGGCTTCTACAAAGAGCACTGTATTTCTGGGTGCTGCTGCAATGAGAAATGCAGCTACAGTAGTGTCCAGTCGCAAATCCCCCACCCCTCTCACCCATTTACAAAAAGCCTTGTGTATTTTTCACAAAATACAAGGTGGTATGTGAACTGAGGAGTAGAAATCATTTTGAATACCCGCACCTTGTCTGCCATTCTCTCTCCTTCTCCATCTACACAACAATTTTTTATCTGTGAAAAAATACAGGGCTTTTTGTGAATGGTTGTGGGCAGGGGCGGACTGACAACTCATTGGGCCCCCGGGCAATAGCGGATCATGGGGCCCCTGTGTCCTTACCCAAACTCAAAAAAGCCTAAGAAAAAAGTACCAGGGGCATCTCATGGGGTCCCCTACTGACCCCGGGCCCTCGGGCAGTTCCCGAGTTTCCAAATGGTCAGTCCGCCCCTGGTTGTGGGAGGATTGGAGATTTGGGGGCGGGGAGTTGTGAATGGACACTGCTGTAATCACATTTATCACCCCAACAGCACCCAAAAATGCAGCACTCTTTGTAGGTGCCTGCTTGTAGCAAGTTATAAATTTTAAGCTAAGCAGCAGTCATCAACATGTAGTATACCTATTATTAGGGACAACTTACTTAGCTAGTTTTTAAAATAAACATTTTTCCTTGAGTTCAACTTAAAAAAAAAATCAAGCCTGGAAAATTCCTAGTATTTAATTTCAATTCAGAAATTAAGAGCATACATTTCGTGATTGCATTTACGATAGATACAATGGGGGGAATTAACAAGGTTAAATTATAATTACTGTATATAATTATTTATTATAATGGTGCAGGGAACTGGCAAGAGAGACCAAATAATTTGTTTCTGTCATAACAAGATTAAATAACATGAAGACATAAGGATTACTTTTCTGTAGACATAGAAGTTAATGAGGGACCATGTAATGCGTTCCTGGTGCCTCCTAATAACTCACTCAGATCAGCAGTGAACAGTATAGATACACATATAGAATTTGCTGTTCTACAAACTAACAATAGCATAACATGGAAAAGACACAAGCAACCAACAAGCCAGCACTGAAAGCTAGCCCATGCATGGAGAATGAAACATTTTTATTTATTTCAGGTACTTATATAGTGCAGTCAATTTACACAGCGCTTTACATATACTGTATATTGTACCTTCACATCAGTCCCTAACCCTCAAGGGGTATACAATCTAAGGTCCTTAACTTGCATTCATACATACACATACTAGGGACAATTTAGACAGGAGCCAATTAACCTACCAGCATGTCTTTGGAGTGTCGGAGGAAACCGGAGTGCCTGGAGGAAACCCACACAAGCACAGGGAGAACATGCAACTCCCAGGAGGTGCCATGGTTGGGATTTGAACCAACGCCCCTAGTACTGCCAGGCGGAAGTGCTGAATATTTAGCCACTGTGCTGCCCATGATCAGCACCTCTTTTTTTAAAGTTAGTATTGCAAAGTTTACATTAAAGTTATGTTCTTCACATTTACATTTCACATTGAATTTCACATTTTTTATTCTTCATCTCCCATATTTTAGGGATCCAAAAAAGAGGGCTGCAATATTTTATTCTTACACCAGGTCGATTTCTGTTAAATGTATATCTACAGTATGTACATCTTCACAATTGTAAAATGACTGTTGGTTGCCTCTAATATTTCCTTTACTTTCCTTTTGAATTACATTATATTTTTTCAGGATTGTTCAGGGCCATTATTTACTTTCTGTATCAAGACGCTGGCATACCTTTAACACAGTTATGTAAATCCTGGGACTTGCTGCAAAAGTTTCAAAGTACAACGCAAGTGATGCCTTTAGTAGACCAAGGTTCCAAGGTTGCACCTCTCTGACCAGACTCACTTATGTTACTGAAGCTCAAAAACTCTTTCTCATGACAATTAATAAAAGGTAATCAATGGCTCATACACAAACACTGCAGGCGCACTTATGTGCTCAAATGTTTTCTCAGTGCCCTGTATACAAAAACATATTGAGCAGATAAATCTCATTAGAGCATTTCCTGGGGTTCCCATTTAGGAAAGTACAGATGGGGGTATGATGTGGGCACTTGTAACATAGCAAGTTGCTGCAAACGTTACAAAGTAAAAAGGTAAGTGACCAATGGCATCATGTTCCAAGGTTGTACCTGTCTGACCAGACTCACTTACTTTACTGAAGCTCAAAAACTCTTTATCATGACAATTAATAAAAGGTAATCAATGGCTCATACACAAACACCTAAGGCAGTTTTCAATATGCACACTTATGTTCTCAAATGTTTTCACAGTGCCCTGTATGCAAACACACTTATAACATACTTGGTGCAAAAGTTACAAAGTAAAAGGTAAGTGATGCTTTCAATCAGGGGCGAACTGACAACTCATGGGGCCCCCGGGCAATAGGGGATCATGGGGCCCCTGTGTCCTTGCCCAAACTCAAAAAAGCCTATGAAAAAGGTACCAGGGGCATGTCATGGGGCCTCCTACTGACCCCGGGCCCTCGGGCAGTGCCCGAGTTTCCAAATGGTCAGTCCGCCCCTGCTTTCAATAGACCATCGGCATCATGTTCCGAGGTTGCAACTCTCTGACCTCTTTAACAGCTCTCTGACACACTCACTTTACTGAAGCTTAAAAACTATTTATCATGATAATTAATAAAAGGTCATCAATAAATATACAGTATATACAGTTATATTTTGTGACATGTCAGAATGTATTTGTGTGCTGTTGAAGCTCAAGGATGTCTAAACAGTTTACGATAAATGACTGGCTGGTGTTACTATTTGAAAATACTTCATTGTGTAGGTTAAAAAAAGAAATGTGCTCCAAGAGAAATATAACCTACCCCTTCAATCTTACTATGGCTATCTCCAGACACGCCATTATGCACATACCATAGCCCCCACGCTTCAATTTTCCAAACTAGCTGCTTTCAAACGAGTAGTCCTTGCAGGTCCTTCTCAGTAAGGATTAATCTCTGACATTTATAAACTCCTCAATGCATATTCTGTATCTACTCATGGAAAACATGGTTGCATGCATAAATGAGAACAGGCAATTGGCGAAGAGTTGCCTCTGGAGTTGTCGCAGATGATCTGGCCCAAAGCAGCAAGAGTTCCATTTGTACTCTTTATAAGGAGAATATCTATAAAATACTCTAAATACGCTATTTTTTATATTTAACCCCTTCTCATCTCCAAGCCATCTATCCCAATGTCACAGATCACTGTTGGAGGGCAGCTTGTTACATGTCTATTGGCATTGTCCACTCCTCAAATTCTATTGGAGGACTGTTCATCACCTCCGACGGCTATTTGACTTAGACTTCCCTTTCTTTCCTAAAGTGTTTTTCTTGGGTCTGCTTCCTCCTAGACTTTATAGAACAGCTAAGAAACTGGCACATGGCAGCTTCACTGGAATAAACAAACTCTGCCCAGCTCTGTAGAGTTATACTCTAGGATTAAGGATGTACAACTAATGAAATCCCTGACAGCACGTCGTCTTACTGATAGGGTGGATAGACATAATAAGGTTTGGGAGCTTTGGCACTTACAGGAGGACCCCCATGATGGGACAACTGTGCCTCTTTTTGGCTCTTTTTGAGTGCCCATTAACGGAAGTCTATGGAAGTGGGGAGTTCTGGATTCTCTTTCTATTCCTTTACTTATTCCCTTTTCTTATACTCTCTTTGCCCCTTTTTATTTATTTTTCTCTTCTCTTTTGCTCTTTGTAAAGCATTTCAGATAGAGATGGCTACATTTCTGGAGCGATTACTGCTCTTTATGTAGTTTTTTTGAATGGTATATGCAGATTGATAAATCTCATGCTATGTACATGGCTTGATTCCTATGTGCACCGATTTGTGATCTTCTGTGTTCCTACTTTAATTATGCATGTGTTGGTTGCATGTGCTTTGTCATTCACAACTGTTTTTTTTTTATTTTTGCTCTATCTGTGTCAGTTCTGATGAATGCTCTGCGAAGTGTCCTTTGTTTGTTATATTTAAAAAAAAAACAATAAAAATGTTCATTATAAAAAAAAAGAAAATAAAGAAATGTATTAATGTAGATAATTTCTCTTTAAGCACTTGACCTCCGGAAGATTTACCCCCTTCCTGACCATGCCATTTTTTGCAATATTAGTATATTGAGTTATAGCGTCAAAAAACTATTGGACATATACTAAATATTTTTTATTGTTTTAATACTAGTGATGGCGATGATTAGTGACTTATAGTGGGACTGTGATATTGCGAAGGACATTTTTACATTAACTGACACTTTGTGGGAAACAGTGACACTAATACAGTGGTCAGTGCTAAAAATATGCACTGACACTGTATTAACGACACTGGCTGGGAAGGGGTTAAACATCTAGGGTGATCAAAGGGTTAACTGTGTGCCTAGCTACTGTATGTGCTTGGTACACTGGATGGTGCTTTTACTAGAGGAATCTTTGCAGGTACACACGATCCTTCACTTCCCCTCCTGGCAGAACACAGAACAGAACTCTGCCTATGTAAACAAGGCAGAGCTCTGTTCTGTGTTCTCCCCAATGATCGTCTGGTGCTGGCGGATATCCATTCACCAGCACTCGGACATCAGCTTCTGCTGTGAGTATTCAGAAGCAATCTGTTGGTGGTCCCCCTATGGCGGAAGTGCAAAATCACATAAATATGCTAGAGTATAGCATAGTATATTATCTCAGCACAGTATATTACACAGTATGTTTAAAGGATAAGTACATCTTTTAGACAAAAATAATAAATGCACATTTTTTTGCAGGTAAAAAAATGTGCATTTATTATTGTTGTCTACAGGGGCCTGCAAAGCATTGCACCAGCCAGCAGTAGATCGCTGATGCCATGTAGGTCTCCTGCCCCTAAAAATGGGTGGAACATGTAACATGTTCCCAAAGGTGAACTTATCTTTTAAACCAGGCAGAGGTAGGCAAACTTAAAGAGGTGGCAATGTACCTAAACAACATGGGAGAAGTCAAAGATCACTGGGCACAGTGTCATCTCCTCACACCTGATTTAATGGAGAAGTAAAGCCAAAGCTCTTTTGGCTGTACTTCTGTGGATCACAGGAGTGCAGTTCGTTCTGCTCTCTGCTCAGAGTGGCTAAGAGAACTCAGTGATCAGGTGATCGCTGAGTTCTCACCCTTAGAGCTGGCGGGGGACAGATGCTGCGTCGGACCAATGCTACATCCACATAGGTAAGTATTAATAGGGGAAAAAATCCTTACTTCTCTTTTGAACCTCTAATTGCCATACTACAGTGTCACAATTGGGTGCATTGCAGAGCAATCATGGGTTTAAACCAGGTGATGAGGAGGCAACATATCGCCCCCTCACCACCTGCCAAACACACTGGGATCACTTTGCAGAGGAGCAGCAGTGTCTGCTGCCCTTGTGAATGAGCCCTTAATTGCATCCGGCAATGGCACCCTTAAGACTCACATGTAAAGGTTCACATGTAAATTTGGGGAATGGTAACACCCTGCCATTGAGTCATGGTTTTACTGCAACCAATTCCTACCCCCTTTAGATGCTGAGGTGCCAGCCAAAGATGTACACCACAGCAGGAATTACCCCCCCCCCCCCCGTTGCTTTTGGCGAGTGCTATCACCTGTCAATTGAGACCCAATCAAGCAAATGCGGCCACTCTGCAAATACACTGTAACTGCATGCTTCTGTGGGGTCCAAGGGCTTAAAACAGGTGGTGAGAAAGCAACACACCGCTGCCTGTTTAGCCCCTTGTTTGCTGTACTGCACAAGGTTGCAGGGCACTTGCAGAGTGGCATCATTCACTTGAATGGGGCATGCTTGGCAGGTGCTACACCCACCAACCATGATATGGCGTAGGAGCCAGTACTACAGAAGGATATCGGCTTATGCAGCTCTTGCTCCTGACTAGAACTCCAACTTTATATATAGTCCCACTCAGGGGCAGACTGACAACTCATGGGGCCCCCGGGCAATAGGGGATTATGGGGCCCCTGTGTCCTTCCCCAAACTCAAAAATGCCTATGAAAAAGGTACCAGGGGCATCTCATGGGGCCCACTACTGACCCCAGGCCCTCGGGCAGTGCCCGAGTTTCCAAATGGTCATTCCGCCCCTGATCCTGCTGCACTGAACTCTGTTTGATGCTTTGGGATGGCGGGCCAGCAAGTCCTAACTGTGATCTACCAGTCACCTGGGTGAGTACTACGGGTTACTGACCCCCCGTTCTACATGATGTATAACTTAAATTGGTTGTAAAGGAACTTTTTCTTAAAAAAAAACCAAACATGTTGCATATAAAAATGCACTCCTAGCCCCTCCCTCATGTTGAGTGACTCCATAGCAAGCCATTTGCTATGCCCACACATATATATTATAGCAAAATATAATAAAAAAAGAAGCCTAATGGGAATTATTTCCTAAATGTATTCACCATTCTTCCGTGTTATTAGCATAACCTAACGTAGCAGAATCCTGTATATTCTCTGTCTTCCTCCAGCTTACTTGCTGCATATCTATCGCTTTTTCTGTACAGCACAGTACCTGTTTCACAAAACCCTGATTCCTAGATCTGACATTGAATCATTTATGCAATATAGGGTAGGAACCAAACTGGACAGGATTCAATGTCCCATTTAAAAAATAAACTTTTAGTAGCTCCGAACCCTAACTGGATGACATTTGTGTGTACCATAAACAATTGCCATGCTTTTCTTTTTTTCCAAAAAATAGATTTCACTTTTTTTCATCACTTTCTGCATCTCATTTCTGCTGTTCTCCTCAAGTCTCTTTCTATCATTTCCTGTCTACATGCGACTGCCCCAAGGCTCCATGCACACTGAATTAAAAATCGCTGCTTCTACAGGAGTTTTGTGTTTTGCCTGTAGAAGCAGCTCCTATGTGTCCTTGCACATTAAGGCGATTAGAGGCATATTTTAAGCTCAATATTTTGAGGCAGGAAAAAAAAACCCTTCTGGTTTGTGTTTTTGAGTGGAGCTTTCAGGCGGAAAACAAAACCCTTCTGGTTTGCGTTTTTGATTGGAGCTTTCAGGAGGAAAAAATGCTAAACTCTTCTAAACTCACCTAAAGTGTGTGCAAAAATGCTGTATATCAGCATTTTTTTCTGCCAAGGGATCTGGAGTTTTTTTAAGCCCAGTGTGCACGGGGCCTAATAATAAAGATAGTTCATGCCTGTGCAATGGGTGTTGGCATAGCCACTTGTAGTCTCAGCCAGTGTTGCATGTGACAGGGTGACAATACAGGAATACTTTTGGTTGACAATGGTCATCCCATAACAGGCAGTGGCTGCAGAGAAATTTCATAGCAGGATTATTGAGTAGTCTTTTAATGAAAGCTGCAGATTTACGAAGATTGCATTTAGTCCTACTTTAACCACCTTCCGCCCGCCCTATAGTACAATGACGGGCACAAGGTGGTTCTCTCGTTCTGATAGGACGTCATATGACGTCCTACCATTCTCACTGCGCATGCGCGGCTCAGGGAGTGCCGGCTCAGTCATGTGATCAGCTGTGTCCAATCACAGCTGATCACATGTAAACACGGAAATGCCGGTTATTGGCATTTCTCTCCTCTCGAGCTGTCACGCTGACAGCTCGAGAGGAGAGGAGAGCCGGTAATCGTCTTTCCACGGAGGGGACATGTACACTGATCATCAGGGCACTGATGATCAGTGTGCCCTGATGATCAGTGTGGCCCCAGAAGTGCCACCTGTCAGTGCTAATCAGTGCCAGTGCTCATCGGTGACACATGCCAGTGCACATCAGTGCCACATCAATGCCACATATCAGTGCCCATCTGAGCTGCCTTTCAATGTCACCCATCAGTGCCAGTCAGTGCCACCTATCAATACCAATCAGTGCCACCTATCAGTGCTGCCAATCAGTGCCACGTATCAGTCCCAGTCAGTGTTGCCTATCAGTGCCAATCATTGCCGCCTATCAGTGCCAGTCGGTGCTGCCTAACAGTGCCAGTCAGTGCTACCTATTAGTGCCAGTCAGTGCCACCTATCAGTGCCAGTCAGTGCTGCCTATCAGTGCCGCCTATCAGTGTCATGTATCAGTGCTGCCTTTCAGTGCCCATCAGTGATGCCTGTCAATGCCCATCAGTGCAACCTACCAGTGCCTCTTCATCAGTGCCCATCAGTGCCACCTATCAGTGTCATGTATCAGTGCAGCCTATCAGTGCCCATCACTGCAGCCTCATTAGCGCACATCAGTGAAGGAGAAAAATCACTTATTTACAAAATTGTATAACAAAAACTAAGAAAAAAAATTTTTTTTTCAAAATTTTCAGTGGTTTTTGGTTTGTTTAAGAAAAAATAAAAATCCCAGAGGTGATTAAATACCACCAAAAGAAAGCTCTATCTGTCTCAAAAAAATGATAAAAATTTCATATCGGTACAATGTTGCATGACTGCGCAATTGTCATTCAAAATGTGACAGCGCTGAAAGCTGGAAATTGGCCTGGGCAGGAAGGGGGTATAAGTGCCCTGTAGGCTAGTGGTTAAAATTCAAATGAAAATGAAACACCAAAACATTGTGGATTCCCCTTTATGCAAAGGTTCTACCATCCATGATTTTTTTTTCTTCAGATATTTTGTGAACATTCTGATACTAGCAAATATTGGACACATTCCCCTTCCCGTTATTTAAAGCATGCCCTCTGAAACTTTCTCAGGGATTCAAACACCAACACCTGAGTTAAATTAGCAACTCTAAGTTTCAAGATCTAATGGGAAGTGAATTCTCATGGTCGTTTGGAGCAGATTGCTTGGTTACGTATGTGCCCAGAGTCACAGTTTTCGACTCGACTGCAATTCATAACCAAGGTTTGTTTTTTCTCTCTAATCTTAATCCCAGTATGCAAGCAGCATTTTAAGTGAAAACACTGATGGGTTATGGGAAATCTCTTGAGGATGTGTAATGTATCAAACATTAAACAAGAATAAAATTTTAATAGCCACACTAAATCACTCTGTCATTTTTCAATAGTAATGGGTAACATATGGCAGGATTTAAAGGCACCTTAAAAACTGTTTAAACAGGTACATATCAGAGAATCCTAAAACCTAACAGTAAATTAATTCAATGAAGTGATAATGTATCTATAAGAAATGATAAATGTTCTGTTTCATTGGCTTTTACAAATATCCAATTATTTTGCCCAGCTTTTTTAATAGTTTTGCAGCTTCTATTTTGGGGTTGTAGAAAAAGTACAGCATAGTAAAAAGTAACCATATATAAGGTATTCAACTAGTTTTTTTTAATGTAGTGCCAAAAAATACAATGGATCCTGGTTGGTCTATAAAAATGCAGTAAGTGAAGAATGGAACTAACCAGTTCCCTAGAATAGACACACAAGGATTTGTTTACTAAAGGCTGTTCAGTCTATGCACAGTTGCACTCTGTAAGATAATTTTTTCCAGAGCTTAGTAAAAGAGACAAAGTACAATTTAAAGGGTATCTCCACTTTCAGGAAAAACATATTAATAATACTAATACAGCATGTACAATTGCTATACAAGTAATATTGTAATTTAATGTTTTTAAAAATTTTCCTTTTTATTTTGCAGTCGTTGTGATTTTTTATTTAAAAAATATGGCAACCTGGAGGCATTCGGTACACTGCCTACAGAAATCCCACAGAAATCTAATGCCCTACTTGTGTGTTTGGCTCATTAATTTTCACAGAAGTCTGCCCTAAGGCTTCATTCACATCTGGGCGTAGCATTTTTGCGTGTTTTTTCATGCATTTTGTCATGCGTTTTCCACGCGTTTTGATCAGGCGTTTTCTGGCTTTTTCAACTTTTGGCATTTTTTATTAGCCAATAGAGAAAATTGTCATTTGTGACATCATTTCTTGTCATGTTTACTTTTTTTTCTCTTCCTAGGTCAATCTCAGTTCTTTCCTGTTTACATCAGCATTCCAGCCTTGATTTGTCCTCTGCAAGCATGGAGGACTAAATGATGTGCTTCATAGCAACAGCTGCTGTAACTTCATATTTTTTTCATGAAGAGGAAAGAAAGAGGAGGAGACACAGATATGGGTCCATCCTGTCATTTCTGAGCAAGAACAGAGGGGTCAGTTCTGGGTCCTGTACAAAGACCTACGTTCACACGAGGGAACATTTTTTGAGTATATACTGATGTCAACTAAAAGGTAAGCATTGTAATAATTTCTCTTGTACTTTTTCTCTTGTTGTTGCTTTGTGTTTTATATTTTTTTTTTATGTTTTATTTTTTTTATTCCATAGTTTTATATTTTATATTTTATTTTTTTTTATGTTTTATATTTTTTTTATTCCATAGTTTTGATGAGTTGCTGGGTTTACTCAGTAGTCCTTTGCAAGGAATGGACACGTACTTCAGAAACAGTATACCTCCTGTTGAAAGGTTACTCATCACACTGAGGTAAGTTGTGCTTGAACACCAAAGTAAATAATGTTATTGATGTTATTATTGGTTATAATCTGATTTTTAAGTATTGCAAATATATCATCTATGGGGTTTACTAAACTGGAGGGTGCAAAATCTGGCAATGCTCAGCACAAAAACCAATTGTCTACCAGGTTTTATTTCCAAAGTTTAATTGCACAAGCTGAGTTTTGAAGCTGATTGGCTTCTATGCACATGTCTGCAAGATTCTAAGCTCACCAGTTAAATCTCTTCCAATCAGGGACGGACTGACAACTCATGGGATGGCAACAAGGGGATCATGGGGCCCCTGTGTCCTTACCCAAACTCAAAAAAGCCTATGAAAAAGGTACCAGGGGCATTTCATGGGGCCCCCTACTGACCCCGGGCCCTCGGGCAGTGCTCGAGTTTCCAAATGGTCAGTCCGCCCCTGCTTCCAATGTATATGTCGTTTAGTCATAACAGCTCCCACTATCCAATATTAAGATTTTTTTATATGTAAATGTAAATATCAAACACAAAAATACGTGTTAGGTAATGAAAAAAATTCTTTATTCTATTTCTTTTTTTTTTTTTTAGTAAATTAGCTGCAAAGCTCAATTTTATGCAGTGGAGTGATGGTCACAACAATTTTTTTTATTATTATTATACAGGATTTATATAGTGCCAACAGTTTGTTCAGCTCTTTACAATATAAAGGGAGACAATACAGCAACAATACAGTTCAATACAAGAGGGTTAAGAGGGCCCTGCTCCTTGGAGCTTACAATCTTAAATATAAACAAAATTTTATTTAAAAACAACTTTTTTGAAAGTAGCCAAAACTACAAAAAATATTTTTTTACCAAAAAATATTTGCATAGAGAACACTTTTTTTTTTTTTTTTACAATTGAGGCAAGCAATGGAAGGGAAGACAATGTAGCCGGATTGTAACCTAATGTGGAACATTTTAGCCACACATACATTACCGGTGTCTAGAGGTGATGGTAGGTTGCTGGTGAGTGGATAGGGTCATTAGATGTAAGCACATTCATGGCCTGTGTATAGTCGTGATCAGGGGTGGACTGACAACTCATGGGGCCCCCGGGCAATAGGGGATCATGGGGCCCCTGTGTCCTTGCCCAAACTCAAAAAAGCCTATGAAAAAGGTACCAGAGGCATCTCATGGGGCTCCCTACTGACCCCGGGCCCTCAGGCAGTGCCCGAGATTCCAAATTGTCAGTCCGCCCCTGGTCATGATGTGGCAAAGGTTTGGTGGAACTGGTGGTATGTCTTGTCTGCGTCATGTGTGTGTGCATGATGGGTGGAAACGAATGCATGAACTGGTATGGTGTAGGAGGTTGTATGTGTGAATATGTATTATTATTATTATACAGGATTTATATAGCGCCAACAGTTTGCTCAGCGCTTTACAATATAAAGGGAGACAATACAGAAACGATACAGTTCAATACAACAGGGTTAGGAGGGCCCTGCTCCTTGGAGCTTACAATCTAAGAGGGAGGTGCTGATGGTACAAAAGGTAATAACTGTGGGGGATGAACTGATAGGAGGAACAGAAGATTCCGTTATTAGATGAAGGCAGGATAGGCTTCCCTGAAGAGATAGGTTTTCAGAGATCGCCTAAAAGTGGGCAGAGTAGGCGATAGTGGGATAGATTGGGGTAGAGAGTTCCAGAGGATGGGGGAGGCTCTGGAGAAGTCCTGGAGATGAGCATGGGAGGAGACAAGGGAGCTAGAGAGCAGGAAGTCATGGGAGGAGCAGTGAGGATGGTTTGGGTGATATTTGCAGACAAGATTGGTAATGTAATTTGGGGCAGAGTTATAAATGGATTTATATGTTATTGTTAATGTTTTGAATTGTATTCACCTGGCACTGAGAAGCCAGTGGAGGGATTGGCAGAGAGGGATGGCAGATATTAGTAATGTGGATGAGTCTGGCAGCAGTATTCATGATAGACTGAAGAAGGAATAGCCTGCGATTAGGTAGGCCAATGAGGAGGGAGATACAATAGTCAAGGTGAGAGATAACAAGGGAGTGAATAAGTTGCTTAGTGGTTTTAGAGGTTAAGAATGGGCGTATCTTGGAGATGTTGCGGAAGTGAAGTCTACAAGATTTGGCCAGTGATTGGATTTGGGGCTGAAAGAACAGACTGGAGTCCAGGATTACACCTAGTACCCTGGCATGAGGGGAAGGGCTGATGGTTGTATTATTGATCTTGATGGAGAAGTCAGGAGGGGGGGGCGCGGGCTGGAGGGAATAGTAAGAGCTCAGTTTTAGAAAGATTTAGTTTGAGGAAGTGGAGTGACATCCATGCCGATAGGTCACTTAGTAGGTTAGCAATTGCGAGAGGAGACTGAAGGGGTGAGGTGAGGAGTAGAAAGATAGATTTGTGTGTCATCAGCATAGAGATGGTACTCTATACTGGCCAAAATGTCCAACATCCAGTTAACATCCAGCACAGTTGTCCTCCCCCTGGTTGCATGTGTGCTTGCACGTGAAGGTGGGATTTCAATGGGAATAAAAACGCACCAAAAGTGCTTCAATCTGCGCAAATGGAGCTACAAAAGTAGCTCCAAAACTTTTTTGAGCTTCAGGCGTTCTGCTTCAGGCAACTTGGAGTGGGGATGTGAACCATCTCCATAAAGTAATATTGATTCCCCCCCGCCCCCCACCGGGCATTTTGGAGCTTCAAGCTTCGCGCTATAAAACGCTCAGGTGTGCATGGGGGCTAAGATACAAGTCAAATTTTAGACATCCACTGCAGTAGAAATTTTAGATTTGGTAAGATGCTATACAAGGGTTACATAGTGCTAAAGCACCTTTCCTCATCAGAAGACTGAGAGTTAACCGTCTGTTTAGAAGGATCCAGATCTTTTTCTTTAAAGCAAAATGGTAAGACCCTGCAAGGTTTGTAAAAAAAATACTGCAATGTATGTTGAAAACAAAGTGGAATTTCTCTATCATGGATGCATTGGACTATTTATGTTCATTACTTGCAGAGACATGCTTTTACTTTCTCTACTTTGTAGAGGTTAGATTAAGAGACCACTGACGTACTACAAGAGGATTCTACCATGCAAGAGAATACTAAGAGTAAGACCATCAACAAGAAACAAGAGACTACTAGAATGCACCAACATGTAGCAAGACACATCTTACATGTAGCAAGAGATTCTAGAGGCCAATAAAATGCTACAAGAGACTTCTGTAGAAGAAAAACAAATAGCAGAAAACTACTTAAGAACACACTTACATTTAGCAAGAGACAACTATTGGCCAACAAAATACAAAATGATTGCTAGAGGCAACCAATATACTGAAAAATCTACTAAAGACCCTCAACTTGCTACAGGACAATTTTACAGACCACTGAAAGCAAGAGAATGCTAGAGGACATCAACATGTAGCCAAGATTATGAAGTACAGAAGTGCAACAATATAAAAAAATCAAGTGTTAATAAAAAAGGACTTTACAACCCCTAATGATACATAATACTATCAAATGTGTAACCAGAAAAGATTGGAGTGAAGGGAAACACTTCTGTTTCTGAATGTCTTCTGGAGATAATCATTAATTTTGTTGTCCTTAAAGCGGAGTTCCAGCTGAAAAAATAAAAATTAAAAGTCAGCAGCTACAAAAACTACAGCTGCTGACTTTTAAAATACAGACACTCACCTGTCCCTCAGTCCAGCAGTGTCCTCACCACGGCTGTTTCCACCAGCCATCTTCTCTCCCCAGCGCTGGCATCTTCAGTGTGGGAACCCAGCTGTGACAGCTTGCGGCTTCACAGCCGGGTGCCCACTGCGCATGCGCGAGAAATGCCGTGCTTTGTGAATGGCCCCATAGTCTTCTGAGACCTGTCACGTGTCCCAGAAAACTATGGGGAGAGAAGGAGGGAGGACAACTTCCGCTTCCGATCGCCTAGGTGATCGCAGCAGAAGTGGGAGCAGGTACTTGTCAAATTCAGGTACCTGCTCAGCCCCCGCTCCCCAAAGGTGCCAATCCTTAACGGGGATCGGGGACAAATGCTCCACCCAAAAGCGGAACTTCCCCTTTTGGGTGGAGCTCCGCTTTAAACAGGAAATCCTTTGCCTATTGTGTTTGTATTTGTATGTGAAATGGACTCATGGAACAGATGGTCTTTTGGGAAAAAGGCACTGAGTGTACTGTCTTACTAACGGTTAGCCAACAGCTAACTTGCAAAACTGTCAGAAGCCATGTTGTGTTTCATTCCAAAACTGAATTTACGTTTGTGAATTGTCTTGGTAAATTGCAATATAATCACATAAACTGATATTACAATATGCTTGTAAACATGTATCTCACAAATGCATACAATGAACAAATTGCTTACAAACAGTTACCTACAAATCACACTGAATACATTGAAATGCAATCTAGCTATGTATGTGACCTTAACAAACACAATGAAAGAGTGAAAGAGACGCCATTTTTTTTGTTTTCTGTTATTTTGAAAGTGTAAATGATGGAAATAAAATCTGACTTTTATTGACATATTATGAGAATGTCTAATCTGTAATTTGATGCCTATTGGAGATTTTTCCATCTTTCCTTGGCTTCTTTATGCACATTAATACACATTTTTAGCTGGGGTGCCCAAACTTTCGATCCCCACTGTAAGTCCAATACTTGTCCCAATACTTTTGGCAATATAGTGTATATATATATATATATATATACAGTTGCAAGAAAAAGTATGTGAACCCCTTGGGATTACGTGGAGTTTTGCATGAATTGGGCATAAAATGTGCTCTGAACGTCATCTAAGTCACAACAATAGAAGAACACAGTCTGCTGAACATAATACTACACAAACATTAGATGTTGCCATGGTTTAATTGCACATAACATGTAAACATTCACAGTGCAGGGAGGAAAAAGTATGTGAACCTTTGGACTTAATAACTGGTTGACCCTCCTTTGGCAGCAATAACCTCAACCAAACGTTTCCTGTAGTTGCGGATCAGACCTGCACAATGATCAGGAGTAATTTTGGACCACTCCTCTTCACAAAACTGTTTCAGCAATATTCTTGGGATGTCTGGTGTGAATAGCTCTCTTAAGGTCATGCCACAGCATTTCAATCGGGTTGAGGTCAGGACTCTGACTGGGCCACTCCAGAAGGCGTATTCTGTGCTGTTGCAGCCATTGTTTTGTTGAATTACTTGTATGCTTTGGGTCATTGTCCTGTTGCATCACCTATCCTCTGCGGAGCTTCAGTTGGCAGACAGATGGTCATACGTTTTCCTGCAAAATGTCTTGATAAACTCTGGAATTCATTTTCCCATCAATGACAGCAATCCGTCCAGGCCCTGAGGCAGCAAAGCAGCCCCAAACCATGATGCTCCCTCCGCCATGTTTTACAGTGGGGATGAGGTTTTGATGTTGGTGTGCTGTGCCTTTTTTTCTCCACACATAGTGTTGTGTGTTCTTCCCAAATAACTCAATCTTGGTTTCATCTGTCCACAGTATATTTTGCCAGTAGTGCTGTGGAACATCCAGGTGCTCTTTTGCAAACTTCAAACGTGCTGCAATATTCTTTTTGGACAGCAATGGCTTCCTCCGTGGTGTCCTCCCATGTACTCCATTCTTGTTTAATGTTTTTCTTATTGTAGATGTGTCAACAAAAATGTTAGATTGTGCCAGAGATTTCTGTAGGTCTTTAGCTGACACTCTGGGATTCTTCTTTACCTCATGCAGCATTCTGTGCTGTGCTCTTGTAGTCATTTTTACAGGACGACCACGCCTAGGGAGAGTAGCAACAGTGCTAAACTTTCTCCATTTGTAGACAGTCTGTCTTACCGTGGACACATGAACATCAAGGCTTTTGGAGATACTTTTGTAACCCTTTCCAGCTTCATGCAAGTCAACAATTCTTGATCGTAGGTCTGAGAGCTCTTTTCTGCGAGGCATGGTTCACATCAGACAGTGCTTCTTGAAACCAGTAAACCCAAAACAGGTGTGTGTTTTTTAAGGGCAGGACAGTTGTCAGCAACACATCCAATATCATCACACTTATTGGAGTCAAGGTTGGCTCACTCCTGGCTCCAATTAGCTCTGGGAGAAGTCATTAAGCTAGGGCCTCACATACTTTTTCCTCCCTGCACTGTGAATGTTTACATGTTATGTGCAAATAAACCATGGCAACATCTAATGTTTGTGTAGTATTATGTTCAGCAGACTGTGTTCTTCTATTGTTGTGACTTAGATGACATTCAGAAAACATTTTATGCCCAATTCATGCAAAACTCCTTGTACTCCCAAGGGGTTCACATACTTTTTCTTGCAACTGTATATATATATATATATATATATATATATATATAAAAGAAGTGTGGATCAGTGATGGTGGACCCTAGTGGTAGAGGTGGTAGCAAGAATCAGTGTTGTTGCAGTGGAATGGGAAAAACATCAATAAAGAAAGAGGGAGATGAGAGCAACAGAGACTAGAGATTAAAGCTTGCTTCTGAGAGTCCAAGGGCTACTGAGAATAAATGGACACAATTGTAGTGCCATTTTAAAGTTTGGGTCAAGGGTGTCCACCAAGGTCACCTTGCTCATAAAGCAGACTTGAGTAAAAGTTTATATGACTACTGTAGGACCCAATAGTACAGGGGTACAATACAGTAAAAAAAACTATAATCTTTTTGCAAAGCAAAAAACAATATTAGGCAAATACGCTTGGATAAAAAGAATGCATATTTATTTGAGACATGAGAATCAGGAAGCTAGAAAACAATGGCATGTTGCAGAGCTGGCTATAAGATGTTAGAAGTATGAGTAATGAGACTGACCTATGATGGAGAATGGGCAGGTTATCTACTGCACTTTTTATAGAGCAATTGAATGTTTCTTGTATGAGTCAAATGGAGAGACAACAAGGGGACCCCACCACTAGACATCACTGGGACACCATTTCTCTTGCTTCACCTTGTAAGGGGCTATTTGGTAGCTAATTAGTTACCTTAGGAATTTAAATTGCCTGATTGGTAAATGTAGCTAGTGGCATAATATGTAGTTACCATTCAATAAAATTTCTATATATAACTGCTTTCACTGTCCCTGTTCAATCATGGACGTTAGTTAAAACACTTTATTTGTTTTTATACTATCCCAAAACGTAAGAAAAATTCTGATAAATCGATTCAAACTGCCTACAACTGCAGGTGTAGTTCCAGCTAAACTGCAATTTTTAGAATATCTTTTATAAATTAAATTTCTATTTAGCAGACTGTGCTGACCAAATATGACGATCAGAATGAACAGGATTAAGGGTTAGTACAATGTACTGAGGCCACTGACCATTAAAGTTTTGGAGTGCTATGAGATAAACGCATCTTTAACTGTTCCGCTCTGATACAAAGTGTTGATTTTGGATTGGACTTCAAAGAGTGCTAATCTTTGATGACGATGCATTTTATGCATTATATTTCAGAGCAAGAAAACCGGCATTGACGTGTGATGATTTCATTTTTTTTAAGAGGACAATAACAAAGGTTAGAGGGGGTTAAATTGGCTGAATGGAAAGCCTGTGATTTAGAGGAGCCTATGACAGCTTTGAGAGGGGACCTAGTGACAGATGTGGGCGATATAGCCAAGAGAGCCTGAGTGATTTCTCACCACATGCATGCCAGCCTAAGACTCCAGATAACTCGCCAAGTGCATCCCCGCCCCTAGCGACTAGAGAAATGAGAGGTGGAAGGATAAGGGACCAACTCCCATCCAAGAGAAGATTATTAAGCAATTGAAGCTCTTAAAAGTTGACAGCAGCAGACATCTCGGAAACACATCATACAAGGGTTCCCAATCCCATAGGATTTCATCATTTTATTTTAGCAGACTTTTGGGTGCTTGGAGGAGATAAGACATGTTACTTTCCCAGCACTAAAGAGTCTAATGTAATGACATTTGTTGTTCAAGAGGGTTCTGAGAATGTGCTTCTCTGTTATGTCTCTGTAGTCATGGCACATATTGCTATAAACTGTTTGCACCCCAACACAACCTGGGCTTACCGCAGGAATTTGTATTGGACAGGGACAGATTTGTGAAAGAACAAAAGGCTGCTTTGCTTTATTGTCACTTGTTTTAGATAATGGATTATACCAATTCTTTTCTCATGATAGATCCAGCACTAAAGTGGCACTTTACAGAAAGAGTGATGATGATTTTGTAAAATTATTTACCTATTGTAGTAAATAGAGATGAGCGAATCGAACATGACGAAGTGGAATTCGTTTCGAAGATTAGGAAAAATTCGATTCGCGCCGAATCCGAAAATTAGCAAACTTCGGATGCACGAATCGAATTTTCCCAAAAATGGCGGCGACATGTGTGGCGACGGAGCGGGGATCTCTGGGAAGGCGCGCAGACAAGGCGCGCTGACCCATAATGCATTCATTCATGACATGTGATCGCATTAGCCAATCAGCAGCCAGCCAGCCAGCACTGTGTAATGGTGGAGCTATAAATCGCGGCCATCTTAGAATTCTCCATTAGCCTCCGGTCATTCAAGAGAGACAGACCTGTCTGTATTAGGGACAGAGTTAGGGCCACAGAGACTTTAGGGCCACAGAATCGTTACTCAGGGACACAGAATCGTTACTCAGGAACACAGAATCGTTACTCAGGGACACAGAATTGTTACTCAGGGACACAAAATCGTTACTCAGGGACAGACACAGAATTGTTACTCAGGGACACAGAATTGTTACTCAGGGACACAGAATCGTTACTCAGGGACACAGAATCGTTACTCAGGGACACAGAATCGTTACTCAGGGACACAGAATCGTTACTCAGGGACACAGAATTGTTACTGAGGGACACAGAATCGTTACTCAGGGACACAGAATCGTTACTCAGGGACACAGAATCGTTACTCAGGGACACAGAATCGTTACTCAGGGACACAGAATCGTTACTCAGGGACACAGAATCGTTACTCAGGGACACAGAATTGTTACTCAGGGACACAGAATCGTTACTCAGGGACAGACACAGAATTGTTACTCAGGGACACAGAATTGTTACTCAGGGACACAGAATCGTTACTCAGGGGCACAGAATCGTTACTCAGGGACACAGAATTGTTACTCAGGGACACAGAATCGTTACTCAGGGACACAGAATCGTTACTCAGGGACACAGAATTGTTACTCAGGGACACAGAATCGTTACTCAGGGACACAGAATTGTTACTCAGGGACACAGAATCGTTACTTTCTGCTTCACAACCACTATTGTACGTTCAAAGAGTTAAATCCTGTTTTATGTTTGGGATGCTTATTGAATTAAAGAGTATGTCAGACAACACGCAGAGGAGGCAATGTTTCAGGAGCGAGCAGACGTGGCAGCAGAGGAAGGGGTCGAGGCAGCACTAGTCGCAGCCAGAGGCCAGTGCTCCCGGTGTCATCCAGCGGTCGTGTCTCCACCGACAACCCTGCCGTCATCGATTGGTTGACTCGGTCGTCTTCCTCTTCCCAGGTCACCTCTGACACCTACAGCCAACGGTCGGTGGGTACGTCAGACACAACCGTTAGTTGGCATGGCCCGGGAGCAAGCCCACTGAAATCACGTGTCCTCGACCTGCCCCTGTCCTTTGGTGTTCCCTCACCAAGCGAAGTATCGCATGCTGTGGGCTCAGCCCCACTGTACAGTGAGGAAGAGCTAACAGAGGGCGGTCAGGAACGGGGGGAGACATCCGCCTCTTCAGCAGCCAGGCGAAGAAGTACTGGCGAGGAGAGTGGCTCGGTAGCCGGTCTAGAGACAGGTCTGTCTCCTGACCCACACGCAGCCGAGGGGGCTAGTAGTGACGCGGAGCCCCCAATTGATGATGATGAGGCTGATCGCACTTGGCAGCCTCGTCGTCATCAGGCTATTGCTTCCGCATCATCAGGAGAAGAGGGTGCCAGAGTGCCAGCGAGCAAAACAGTCGGTGGGTTGCCCAGGAGGCAGCAGGGTCGCAGCAGTGTCAGTGGAGGCAAACGGCCACGGAGTAGAGCACCAGCTCCATTGCAGCCTACCACCACGGCCAGTAGTGGTGCCGGTGTGCACGGAGGAAGTAGCAGTCAGCCAGTGAGGAGTAGCGGGGGCAAAGTTTCGTACTCGGCGGTGTGGCAATTTTTCGTCAAGGCGCCCGAGGAAGTAACCGTAGCCGTATGTCGACTATGTGGCCAGAAAGTCAAGCGTGGCCAGGGGGCCCATGTTGGGACTACAGCGTTGCGTCAGCATATGCAGCGTCGCCATTCGGTGGCCTGGGAAAACCGTGATAAAGATACGGCGGTTCTGCCTGCCCCAGCCCCCGCTCCATCACCCGCTCCGTTACTTGCTCCGTCACCCGACGTCAATCGCCCTCTATCAGCCAGTCAAGGCTCCAACACCTCTGCTGAGGGGAGTTGTTGCTCGTTGGCATCTTCCGCTCGTTCAGATGCTCCTTCTCCTGCTACTCCTCTTCACGGATTCCGTCAGCAGTCTTTCTTGGAATCCGTTTCCAAGAGACAACAGTTTGCGAGCACGCACCCGATGGTGCAGAAGCTGAACGTCCTCCTGGCCAAGTTGCTGGTGCTGCAGTCCCTCCCTTTCCAAGTGGTGGACTCAGCACCTTTCCGAGAAATGATGGCTTGTGCCGAGCCGCGGTGGAGAGTGCCAAGCCGGCATTTCTTCGCCAAAAAGGCAGTACCAGCCCTGCATTCACATGTAGAAGAGATGGTGGGCCAGTCTTTGAGCATGTCGGTCTCTGCCAAAGTGCACGGCAGCGCCGAGGTGTGGAGCTGTAACTACGGTCTGGGACAGTACATGTCATTTACGGCCCACTGGGTGAACGTGGTGCCGGCACAGCCGCACCAGCAACTTGGACAGGTCACGCCGCTTTTGCCTCCACGTTTGCACGTCCTTGGTCCAGCAAAGATGTCCGCCTCTACCACCTCTTCTTCCGCCGTGTCCTCAGCCGCCACCCCCGTGCCAAGTCCCATTACCCGACCGGCATATCACATGTGCAGGGCGCAACGGTGTCATGCTGTGCTGCACCTGGTATGCCTTGGCGAACGTAGTCACACAGGGGAGGAACTTCTGAGTGTAATGAACAGAGAAATCGACAGATGGCTGTCTCCGCGCAAACTGAAAATCGGAACCATGTTGACCGACAACGGAAAGAACATGGTGTCTGCTCTGCGTCAAGGAAGGTTGTGCCATGCGCCATGCATGGCTCACGTGTTCAATCTGGTTGTCAAGCGGTTCCTAAAATCCACCATCCCACTGCAAGACATCCTTAAAATGTCACGTAAACTTTGCATGCATTTCAGCCATTCCTACACCGCAAAGCACACCCTCCTTGAGCTGCAGCGGCAGAACGGAATTCCACAGCATCGCCTGATCTGCGACGTTGCAACAAGGTGGAATTCAACCCTACATATGTTAGACCGCCTTTACGAACAGCGAAAGGCCATCACCGATTTCCTGATTTTACAAGCGGATAAAGGTACTCCCCTGTGTAACTTAGATGTCAGCCATTGGCAGCTCATGCGTGACACCTGCCGCTTGCTCAGGCCCTTTGAGGAGGCCACGCTATTCGTGAGTCGGCAGGACTATGGGATGAACGACGTCATTCCTCTGTTGCACGTCCTGGAACAAATGCTGTTAACAATGGCTGGTCAGGGTGCGGTAGACGTGGCGCACAGATCTCAACGCCACATGACCCCTGTGGGGGCAGGACAGGAAGAAGAGGAGGAGGTAGAGGAGGACATTGGTGCTCAGGAATTATTGAGTGAAATGGGTGGTTTTTCCACTCAGCGGACAGGAGTGGAGGAGCAGGAGCATCTGGTAGAGGAGGAGGAGGAGACAGAGGACCCAGACGCACCGTGGCAGTATGCTGTGGAGATGGAGGCAGGGAGTCCCTCGCATTCCTTGGCACAAATGGCCCATAGCATGCTCGGTTGCTTGCGTAGCGACAGCCGAATAATAACCATCAGACAGAGGGATGACTTTTGGCTGTCCACCTTGTTGGACCCTCGCTACCGTTCAAAAATGGTGGCCTTTTTCACACCTGCTGAGAGGGAGGCCAAAATAAAGTACTATAAAAACCACCTATGTAGTCAGTTGGTCTCTGCCTTTCTGCGCCAACGTCCATCCTCAGACACTGTGGGCCCTGTGCGCTCGCGTTCCGCTGCCATGGCAGCAGGGGAGGGGTGGGGTGGTAGGAGCAGTGGCAGCTCCACCAGCAGTGGCTGCCTCATTCTGCAGTAGCTTTCTTCACCAGCGCAGTGAGGAAACTACTAACCAGCCGCAGCAGCAGCAGCATCAGGTGGACCTGGAGCAGGACCTCAAACAACAGGCTCGGGCCTACTTGGACAGCGCCCTGCCAACCGAGGTAGACAATCCCCTTGACTACTGGGCAACGAAACTTGACCTTTGGCCCCAACTAGCTGAATTTGCCCTTGAAAGGCTGTCATGCCCGACTATTAGTCGTCTCCCCACGCTGCTGCTGGGGGGACTTTTTAACATAGGCCTCTGTATGGCCTTCAATTTTAGCTGCTTACACTCCGCCACTCTGCCATGGGCCCCTGTACCGCCTCCTCATGCTGCTGCCAGGCCCGTAATCTGCCATGGGCCCCCGTACCGACTCCTCATGCTGCTGCCAGGCCCGTAATCTGTCATGGGCCCCTGTACCGCCTCCTCATGCTGCTGCCAGGTCCAGAGTGTGTCATGGGTCCCTGTACGGCCTCCCATTGCTGCTGTCTCCATCGCCACACTCTGCCATGTGCCACTTTCAGGTCTCCTCACACTGCTGGTGGGTTCCATTTTGTCATAGGGTGCTGTATGGCCTCCCATTGCTGCTGCCTCCACCGCCACACTGTGGCTCCACACTCTGGTTTTGGCCCCGTGACTGCCCAAATGAGTGGAGTGTGCGGTGATTCTAAGATCGACGGCACTCATCTGCATGTCATACTGACTGACAGTATTAGTTCTCTTCCCCAGCAGACTCCAAGGGCATTTAAATTAAAGGTACAGTGTTCTGCACTAATATAAAGGCTCTCTGAAGCCTAGAAACACCCTTTTTATAAGTTAAATTCGCAGCGAATATATTCGCCTCGAATCGAATTTATTCTGCGAATTCGGCGAATCAGCCGAATCGAATTTTTGAATAATTCGCTCATCTCTAGTAGTAAAGGTTTACAAGATATATAAGGTGAATGCACCTATGAAAGTCCCTTTGTGAGTGTTGTCATCCAAAACATCTGTAACCAGACTTGGTACACCAGCCAATAGTGGGCTTTTAATTCCAGCACTCACAAAATACAACCATGGATAAAGTATAAAAAGATTTTAGAAAATGTTTTATTTACTTTAATATAAATGAAAAACACTTGGATATATTGGTCATAGTGCTCTCTAGGAGCCATTAATAATCACATGGACATACTGTATTTATGATATAGTGTTATCTGCAACCAACTTAGTAATAGTATTTTGCTCTAAATACCAGTACAGTTTAATCATACAGAAGCATGGGTCTGTGTGGTCCATGGTGAATAGGCCACTTCTTCAGGGGTGTATGATTGGACTTTTAGGGAGTAAAATAATATTGCTGAGATGGTTACAGATACTATATGTATATGTCGTAGATGTATCCATCCATATGTCCTATGTATATAGAAGTTTTTATTTTACGTTTATGTATAAATACTGTATAATTTTTTTTATAAAATATACATACTTTATATATGGTTGGTGATTGTTCTTTGTGAGTGCTGGAATTAAAAAGTCTGCATTTGTTGGTGTACTAATTTTGGATAGTAATGTATTAAAGTTCCACATCCAACTAATAAATATATATGAGATTTTAATCTCTTTGATGATCAAAGACTGCTATTCCAAAGAGCAATTATGGATACAATATTTGCTGGCCCTGAGGTGCAGCATTACCTGTATGTGGTGGCATTTGTGAGTCAGACGTCCAGATTTATGTTGGCAGCATTGTCATTTCTTTTATGTGATGAAGAATGAAGGTGTTAGAAGGAATCTACCATTTTAAATTTGGTGTTCTATATAAAAATTTTTGTTTTTAAGGTTTGACCTATCGATTTTTTAAAATTTTGTGTAAGTTAGTTGATTACCCTATACTTAAGGGGTGAGTATAATTAAATTTGAGATCTCATTATAAAACTTTACAATTTTTATGAATTTTGGAAAGCATGGATATCTGCACTGCCTGAGCCCACATACCTGATATAACCATTATGAGAGAATCCAATTCCTCAAGGGAAAATGAGAGGTATGTGGAAACATCCAAAACTTCAATTTGGACAGAAACAGTCATGAATAGGGAGATTTCGATGATGGTAGTTTCCAAGACATAAAAGAAGTCAGGGGCTGACTTAAGCCACCACTCTTTACTTATAATTAAATTACCACATTTGAGTGGATTGGCCCTTTAAGTACAGATGTTACTTTATAAATCTGTTATTTCATTACTTTAGGAAAGTCTATGTTTTATGTTCACTAGATCTTCAAGGACTTCTCAAAGCCAGCAGTTCTGATGAAAGCTGTTTGTGGATTTTTTCAAAACTATAAACTAAAAAAGCCATTTTGAAAACTACCACCTGTAGTAGTTGGCTGTAAGGCTTCAGAAATAATGCAAAAGAGTGAACAGACAGTATATGTCTTCATCAGCTGTGTTTTCCTCAGATGCTCGAGCTTTGGGAAGGATTATTCACTAAGATGGTGCAGAAATACATATTAAAATGTAGTAAAGATACAAATTCCATGGCGTATTTATCCTAGCGGGCATAGGATCAGGGGGCTAATAAAGGGCCTATTGCTAAGGGTTAATATTATGGAGGTTAATTGTAGCTTATTATTCTGAGGGATAGTTTTTAAAGAGACATGGCATTATGTGGAGAAGAGTCAAATAGCACCAGCCAAACATGTATGAGTCACATTACCAGGGGCGGACTGACCATTTGGAAACTCGGGCAGTGCCCGAGGGCCTGGGGTCAGTAGGGGGCCCCATGAGATGCCCCTGGTACCTTTTTCATAGGCTTTTTTGAGTTTGGACAAGGACACAGGGGCCCCATGATCCCCTATTGCCCGGGGGCCCCATGAGTTGTCAGTCCGCCCCTGCACATTACGCTACTGTGGGAAGATTACATTGTAGCCTGGTTATTCTGTGAAGGCCTTGTTTACATAGGGTGCACAATATCATACTCCTATGGAGGGCAATATTTACCTGCAAAGGGATGCACAGGTTTCCCATATATCCCCTGCAGGCAGGCCCATTCATGATTATTGGGAGACAGTGACTATACAGACACAATTGCTGTGTCCAAATTTGACATTCGTGTGGGTGCGGGGAATTTTGGTGCATGTCTCTGAATTCACTAAAGTTGCATTCAGGGACATGCACCCTCACCAACACTGATGTCATATTGGGACACAGTGGCTGTGTCCGTGCAGCCGCTGTGTCCCAATAGACATCAAAAAGACTGCCTACATTGGGATGCACAGAACCTCTGCATCCCAAATCAATATTTGGCGTTACCACCCTTTTCCTTCCAAACAGCATCAATTCTTCTAGGTACACTTGCACACAGTTTTTGAAGGAACGTGGCAGGTAGGTTTTTCCAAACGTCTTAGTGAACTAACCACAGATCTTCTGTGGATGTAGGCTGCCTCAAATCCTTGATGTTGTTGAGATTGGGGCTCTGTTGGAGCCAAACCATCACTTCCAGGACTCCTTGTTCTTTTTGCTGAAAATACTGTAATTCTAATGTCCTTGGCTGTATGTTTGGGGTCGTCACATGCCTTCCTTGATTTTATGGCATGCTGGATAGGTATCTGCCTGTATTTCTCAGCATTGAGGACACCATTGATCCTGACCAAATCTCCAACTCCATTTGCAGAAATGCAGCCCCAAACTTGCAGGGAACTTCCACCATGATTAACTGTTGCCTGCAGACACTCATTATTATACTGTTCTCCAGCCCTTTGTGAACAAACTGCCTCCTGCTATATTGCAAATTTTGACTTACAAGTCCAGAGCATTTGCTACCATTTTCTGCACCCCAGTTCCTATGTTTTTGTGCATAGTTTAGCCACTTAGCCTTGTTTCCACTGAGGTATGGCTTTTTGGCTGCAATTATTCCATGAGAGCCACTTCTGGCCAGACTTCTCTGGACAATAGATGGATGTAGCTGGTTCCCACTGGTTTCTGCCTATTCTGTGCTGATGGCACTGCTGGACATCTTCCGATGTTGAAGGGAATTAAGCATGATTTGTCTTTCATCTGCTGCTTTTATTTGCTTTCCTTGGCCAACCACTGCATCTTTAGTCCTCAATGTTGCCCATTTATTTGTGCTTCTTCAAAAGAGCTTGAACAGCACATCTTGGATCCCAAGTTTGCTTTGAAATCTTGGCCTGGGAAGGAACTTGCTGATGCAGTATAACTACCTTTTGTCTTGTTGCTGTGCTCAGTATTGCCATGGTGTATGACCTGTGACATGAAGCTGTCTTCCACAACCTCACCTTTGGCTGTTGTTCATCCTGTTTTAGGCCTGTTAATGACTGTGTTTAAACCTACATATGAAATTAATGATCATTATCCCCTGCCTGGTATAATTGGTTAATTATACACCTAACTCTACTCCTACACAGTGGCATTGCTATGGGGGTGCGGGGGGGTACAGACCACACCCAGATGACACCCACCAGACCGGTGACATCCAGAGCCAGATAAACATAGGGGCACAACAGATCCTACTGTTCTTGCTGCTCAGCGTCCCTAGGAACAGCTGGTTGTTAAGGCTCCACGCTGAGCACCTGACAGCCAGGCAGCCAATAGACAACTTCCACAGAAAAATGGGAGGTGGCGTACTGTGATTGGCAGCAGCACGAGCCATGGAGAGCACGGGCAGATCCAGAGTTCTACAATGATGCTTCTCCTTGGATGCAGCAGAACTAGCAAGCTGGTAACGTGACGGAGAATCTGAAAGAGGTGCGCAAACTTAAGAGAGAAACAGACAGGAGCATCACAGGAGGGGTCTATAAGAATGACAAGCAGGTGGACAGAGAGACATAGAGGGAGCACTGAGAACAATGGAGGGAGAACTGAGAGACATGCAAGGAGGACTGAGAGGTGTGGAGGGAGAACTGAGATACGTACAGGGAGGACTGAAAGACATGGAGGGGTTTATGAGAGGGACATGAAGGTGGACTAAGAGACATGTAGGGAGGTCTGAGAGACATAGAGGTAGGACTGAGAGATGTGGAGGGAGAACTTAAAGACATGGAGGGGTATATGATAGGGATATGGAGGTGGACTGAGAGACATGGAGGGAGGACTGCGAAACATGCAGCGATAACTCAAAGACATGCTTGGTGGACTGAGAGACATGGAGGGAGGACTAAGATACATGGAGGGAGGACTGAGAGACATGGAGGGAGGACTAAGATACATGGAGGGAGGACTGAGAGACATGGAGGGAGGACTGAGAGACATGGAGGGGTATATGAGAGGGACAACGAGGTGGACTGGGAGACATGCAGGGAGAACTCAGAGACATGCAGTGAGGACTAAGAGACATGGAAGAAGGACTGAGAGACGTGGAGGAAGGACTGAGAGACATGGAGTGAGAACTGAGGGACATGGAGGGAGGACTGAGAAACATGGAGGGAGGACTGAGAGACATGGAAGGAGGGCTGAAAGACATGGAGGGGTATATGAGAGGGACATGGAGTTGGACTGAGAGATATGGAGGGAGGACTGAGAGACATGCAGGGAGAACTCAGAGACATGCAGGGAGGACTGAGAGACGTTGAGCGGATAATAGAAATATACAAAGGGAATAACCAAGAGACATAGAAGGGGTATATGAGAGGAAAGAGTAGAGTAGGGGTATGGATGGGTATATGAGAGGGAAAGAATAGAGATATGCAGGTGGAATCCTATAGATTAGTATTAAGTTGCACATTTTTTTCGGAATTTTTTGAAAGCACACCAAAAGTCCCACAAGCTGCATCTTTGGTGCACTTTCAGAAAACATGGTGTGGTGTCACCATGTTTTACCACACCAGGTGACACCAATCCTAGACGCTATTGATCCTACAAAATTCCTGACTTTGTGCACCTGCACAAAGTGTGAAGTGATAGAATTGATACTGGTTCAAAGCCAAAGAATAGTCACACCAAATACTGGTTTGATTTACATTTTTCTTCTGTTAGCTCACTTTGCGTTTCGTATATTGATACAAATAAACATTTAAAATATATATTTTTAAGGCATTCTTACTGTACCTCATTTCTTCACACCGACCTAACTTGCACAGCACTGGATACATTCATTATGTGATCAAGATTTGTGAGTGATTTTTTAAAGCAATTTTCATGGAACTTAGTCAGAATGTGTATAATTATAAAATGCAAGGAAACCCACAATATTAATACTAGTAAAATAATCATTACGGAAGGTAACCATCCATAATAGGCATGCATGCACACAGAAGTAATTTTAGTACAGTCAATTCATCATCTCCTCATAAAGCTATAAATCAAGGATAGATTTAGTGACAACTCATATAGGATGAATTCACATTATTATTTCAATAATTCATTTCTGACAAGCCATGATGTACTGTACTTTGAGCTACTTTGGTTTTCAGTACGCTGGGACTGCTCTACTTTCCCCCTATCATTCAGTAACAATTTTTGTTTTCTAAATGTAGGAACATTTATCCTATTTTATTTTTTTGTATATTTTGCACTTGCATGCATTGCTTTCCTCACTCCCAATTAGAAGGGTGTAGTTCCTTGGATTTACCCTAAAAGGTATGGGGGTGGGGGGCATGTGGCCTTACGGTCAGGTCCCTCCCCCTTCCTCCCTTCACCACACTGAACATGGAACAAAAAAAAAGAGGAGAGATTTGTTTGAAAAGATAAGAAAGACAACCATAGATCAGAAAGTCAAAATAAAGGCTATACCCCAAGTAGTATGATGATCTGATAACTATAGAACATTATTAAGTGTAAGGTTCATGGGAGCGTAGTCAACCTCACTGGAGGTGGCCACAAAAGGGAAACAGACCCCAGATTGAACAGAAGGATAGTGCAGATAGTAAATTAAGAGCCAAGGAAAATTTCCAAAGAGATACTTCAAGGTCCATGTACATCAGTGTCTAATTGCATGATCCATAATTTTTTTGAGTGACAGTGGGCTCAAAGAAAGAAGGAGAACATTAAAAAGTCAGACTGTAATTTGTTAAAATGCATATTGACAGGCTGCAGCACTTGGGAGAATATTCTGTGGACAGGACTGGAGCTTTTTGGCATGTCACATTAAAAAAAAAAAAAGCTTTCAAAGAAAAGAAACATAACAACTTCAAAACATGGAGGAGGTTCAATTATGTTTTGGGGCTGATTGGTGGAATCTTGTAGAGAATGTCTTGAATTTGTGCAGGGCACAAAAGAATCCCAAGCCTGTAAATTAATTCTGGACTGAGCTATACTGCTCTGTGTCTAAAAGCTCTTTCTCAGTTGCAGCTCATGGGTCCTTGAATAGGAAAATGACTCAAAATACATACTGCAGCTAAAAACACCCAAGAATAGATAAGGTCAAAGCATTGGTGTTCAGATTTGAATCCTATTAAACTTCTAAAGTAAGTATTGAATCATGCAGCCTGATGAAGGTACCCTTAAAGCCTGAGACATCTGGGGCAGTTTGTTCAAGAAGAGTTGGTCAAACTAATTGTTGGCAGGTGCAGAAATCTCATTGGGATCTACAGAAATCACTTGTTTGTAGAGATTGTCTCTAAAGGTTGTGCAACAAAATATTTGGATAAGGGTTCCATCATTTTTGACCATGCCATTTTCATTTGTTTTAATTTAAAGAATATTCTGTTGGATCACAAATTAAAAACAATTTCTGATTTTTATTAAATATGGATTCAACAATAATGGATAACTTTGGTTACGTCAGAGAAAACTGTGGCTTCTCCTGTTTTTTATGGATGAATACAAACAAATATGTGCACATTTGTATTATTGTTATGCTGCTAAAAAAAAAAGGTTTAAATGTGGTATGCTTTGATCCTTTATGACCTTGGTCATATTAAAATGGTGTTCTTTATGAGAATCTTTGCTGGCTGTTTATTATCTGGCACTGGACTGGTGATGACATTGTTTGATGGTTATTATTTGGCATATCAATAATGTTAGCACTTCTTACTCTTATTAAGAGGTGGCCATAATTGTGTCCTATGAGAAATAAACAGTGATTTAGGAGTAAATTGATTCAGTTCTGGCTCACTGCATCCAGTGGAGCTGCATTTTTGCTGTTAGGTAAATTTAGCTTGTCTCACTGTACTCAGTGTAGCTGAAATTCTGGGTTAGGCAAATTTAGTTCTAGCTCACTGTAGTGTGTGCAGCTGCATGTCATTTTTAAGGGTTTGCGCTGTGTCTCACAGGCTGCAGATTTAATTGCTATCACTCTGCATCTTTAGAGCTACCTGGACAATTCTGGAACATAGGTGTGATTGGGTATAATGTAAATGGGCAGCCAATCTTTATGAGCCCTGCACAGGTGGCTGCTGGAAAAGGGGTATAAATAGTATGCAATCTTGAGCTTGCTTGTCTTGTCCTTGAGAAGAGGAGTCCAGCCTAGAGGGCTTGAGCCATGTGCTTGCCTGGCCACAGATTGGATAGCTGAGAGGCCTGGAATATGGCTGATCTTGTTGGATCTGATCTGGGTCAGCTGGTAGAGGGGTCTGGAAAACATAGGAAGGAGGCATCCATTTGTCTGAAGACATTCAACATTTGTGAGTACAGACTGTATGTTGCTGCCTTAGGAGACTGGACAAAAGCTGAAAGCTGCAGCCCCATATAACCTACTCCTATCCCCAGCCTGCTTCAGTTTTGTAGCAAGAAATAGTAGACATGGATCATAAGAAAAACAAAGTTAAGGAATGAGTATCCTATAATGTAATCCAAGAAAAAGATTTTATGGAAAATATGGGATACAGGATGAACATTCAGGTACATAGTTATTAGAGATGAGCGAAGTATTCAAAAATTCGATTCGGCTGATTCGGCGAATTCGATGAATAAATTTGATTCGATGCGAATATATTCGCTGCGAATTTAACTTATAAAAAGGGTGTTTCTAGGCTTCAGAGAGCCTTTATATTAGTGCAGAACACTGTACCCTTAATTTAAATGCCCTTGGAGTCTGCTGGGGAAGAGAAATAATACTGTCAGTCAGTATGACATGCAGATGAGTGCCGTCGATCTTAGAATCACCGCACACTTCACTCATTTGGGCAGTCATGGGGCCAAAACCAGAGTGTGGAGCCACAGTGTGGCGGTGGAGGCAGCAGCAATGGGAGGCCATACAGCACCCTATGACAAAATGGAACCCACCAGCAGTGTGAGGAGACCTGAAAGTGGCACATGGCAGAGTGTGGCGATGGAGACAGCAGCAATGGGAGGCCGTACAGGGACCCATGACACACTCTGGACCTGGCAGCAGCATGAGGAGGCGGAACAGGGGCCCATGACAGATTACGGGCCTGGCAGCAGCACGAGGAGTCGGTACGGGGGCCCATGGCAGATTAGGGGCCTGGCAGCAGCAATGGGAGGCCCGTAATCTGCCAGCACCCTATGACAAAATGGAACCCACCAGCAGTGTGAGGAGACCTGAAAGTGGCACATGGCAGAGTGTGGCGATGGAGACAGCAGCAATGGGAGGCCGTACAGGGACCCATGAGAGACTCTGGACCTGGCAGCAGCATGAGGAGGCGGTACAGGGGCCCATGACAGATTACGGGCCTGGCAGCAGCAATGGGAGGCCCGTAATCTGCCAGCACCCAATGACAAAATGAACCCACCAGCAGTGTGAGGAGACCTGAAAGTGGCACATGGCAGAGTGTGGCGATGGAGACAGCAGCAATGGGAGGCCGTACAGGGACCCATGAGAGACTCTGGACCTGGCAGCAGCATGAGGAGGTGGTACAGGGGCCCATGACAGATTACGGGTCTGGCAGCAGCAATGGGAGGCCCGTAATCTGCCAGCACCCTATGACAAAATGGAACACACCAGCAGTGTGAGGAGACCTGAAAGTGGCACATGGCAGAGTGTGGCGATGGAGACAGCAGCAATGGGAGGCCGTACAGGGACCCATGAGAGACTCTGGACCTGGCAGCAGCATGAGGAGGCGGTACAGGGGCCCATGACAGATTACGGGTCTGGCAGCAGCAATGGGAGGCCCGTAATCTGCCAGCACCCTATGACAAAATGGAACACACCAGCAGTGTGAGGAGACCTGAAAGTGGCACATGGCAGAGTGTGGCGACGGAGACAGCAGCAATGGGAGGCCGTACAGGGACCCATGAGACACTGTGGACCTGGCAGCAGCATGAGGAGGCGGTACAGGGGCCCATGGCAGATTACGGGCCTGGCAGCAGCAATGGGGGGCCCGTAATCTGCCAGCACCCTATGACAAAATGGAACCCACCAGCAGTGTGAGGAGACCTGAAAGTGGCACATGGCAGAGTGTGGCAACGGAGACAGCAACAATGGGAGGCCGTACAGGGACCCATGAGAGACTCTGGACCTGGCAGCAGCATGAGGAGGCGGTACAGGGGCCCATGACAGATTACGGGTCTGGCAGCAGCAATGGGAGGCCCGTAATCTGCCAGCACCCTATGACAAAATGGAACACACCAGCAGTGTGAGGAGACCTGAAAGTGGCACATGGCAGAGTGTGGCGATGGAGACAGCAGCAATGGGAGGCCGTACAGGGACCCATGAGAGACTCTGGACCTGGCAGCAGCATGAGGAGGCGGTACAGGGGCCCATGACAGATTACGGGTCTGGCAGCAGCAATGGGAGGCCCGTAATCTGCCAGCACCCTATGACAAAATGGAACACACCAGCAGTGTGAGGAGACCTGAAAGTGGCACATGGCAGAGTGTGGCGATGGAGACAGCAGCAATGGGAGGCCGTACAGGGACCCATGAGAGACTCTGGACCTGGCAGCAGCATGAGGAGGCGGTACAGGGGCCCATGACAGATTACGGGTCTGGCAGCAGCAATGGGAGGCCCGTAATCTGCCAGCACCCTATGACAAAATGGAACCCACCAGCAGTGTGAGGAGACCTGAAAGTGGCACATGGCAGAGTGTGGCGATGGAGACAGCAGCAATGGGAGGCCGTACAGGGACCCATGAGACACTCTGGACCTGGCAGCAGCATGAGGAGGCGGTACGGGGGCCCATGGCAGATTACGGGCCTGGCAGCAGCAATGGGAGGCCCGTAATCTGCCAGCACCCTATGACAAAATGGAACCCACCAGCAGTGTGAGGAGACCTGAAAGTGGCACATGGCAGAGTGTGGCGATGGAGACAGCAGCAATGGGAGGCCGTACAGGGACCCATGAGAGACTCTGGACCTGGCAGCAGCATGAGGAGGCGGTACAGGGGCCCATGACAGATTAGGGGTCTGGCAGCAGCAATGGGAGGCCCGTAATCTGCCAGCACCCTATGACAAAATGGAACACACCAGCAGTGTGAGGAGACCTGAAAGTGGCACATGGCAGAGTGTGGCGATGGAGACATGGGCCCCCTGGCCACGCTTGACTTTCTGGCCACATAGTCAACATACGGCTACGTTTACTTCCTCGGGCGGCTTGACGAAAAATTGCCACACCGCCGAGTACGAAACTTTGCCCCCGCTACTCCTCACTGGCTGACTGCTACTTCCTCCGTGCACACCGACACCACTACTGGCCGTGGTGGTAGGCTGCAGTGGAGCTGGTGCTCTACTCCGTGGCCGTTTGCCTCCACTGACACTGCTGCGACCCTGCTGCCTCCTGGGCAACCCACCGACTGTTTTGCTCGCTGCCAAGCTGGCACCCTCTTCTCCTGATGATGCGGAAGCAATAGCCTGATGACGACGAGGCTGCCAAGTGCGATCAGCCTCATCATCATCAATTAGGGTCTCCGCCTCACTACTAGCCCCCTCGGCTGCGTGTGGGTCAGGAGACAGACCTGTCTCTAGACCGGCTACCGAGCCACTCTCCTCGCCAGTACTTCTTCGCCTGGCTGCTGAAGAGGCGGATGTCTCCCCCCGTTCCTGACCGCCCTCTGTTAGCTCTTCCTCACTGTACAGTGGGGCTGAGCCCACAGCATGCGATACTTCGCTTGGTGAGGGAACACCAAAGGACAGGGGCAGGTCGAGGACACGTGATTTCAGTGGGCTTGCTCCCGGGCCATGCCAACTAACGGTTGTGTCTGACGTACCCACCGACCGTTGGCTGTAGGTGTCAGAGGTGACCTGGGAAGAGGAAGACGACCGAGCCAACCAATCGATGACGGCAGGGTTGTCGGTGGAGACACGACCGCTGGATGACACCGGGAGCACTGGCCTCTGGCTGCGACTAGTGCTGCCTCGACCCCTTCCTCTGCTGCCACGTCTGCTCGCTCCTAAAACATGGCCTCCTCTGACACTCCTCTGCGTGTTGTCTGACATACTCTTTAATTCAACGATTCTGTGTCCCTGAGTAACGATTCTGTGTCCCTGAGTAACAGTTCTGTGTCCCTCAGTAACAATTCTGTGTCCCTCAGTAACAATTCTGTGTCTGTCCCTGAGTAACAATTCTGTGTCCCTCAGTAACAATTCTGTGTCCCTCAGTAACAATTCTGTGTCCCTCAGTAACAATTCTGTGTCCCTCAGTAACAATTCTGTGTCTGTCCCTGAGTAACAATTCTGTGTCCCTCAGTAACAATTCTGTGTCCCTCAGTAACAATTCTGTGTCCCTCAGTAACAATTCTGTGTCTGTCCCTCAGTAACAATTCTGTGTCCCTCAGTAACAATTCTGTGTCCTTCAGTAACAATTCTGTGTCCCTCAGTAACAATTCTGTGTCTGTCCCTGAGTAACAATTCTGTGTCCCTGAGTAACAGTTCTGTGTCCCTGAGTAACAATTCTGTGTCCCTAAGTAACAGTTCTGTGTCCCTGAGTAACAATTCTGTGTCCCTGAGTAACAATTCTGTGTCCCTGAGTAACAATTCTGTGTCCCTCAGTAACAATTCTGTGTCCCTCAGTAACAATTCTGTGTCTGTCCCTGAGTAACAATTCTGTGTCCCTCAGTAAAAATTCTGTGTCCCTCAGTAACAATTCTGTGTCCCTCAGTAACAATTATGTGTCCCTCAGTAACAATTCTGTGTCTGTCCCTGAGTAACAATTCTGTGTCCCTCAGTAACAATTCTGTGTCCCTCAGTAACAATTCTGTGTCCCTCAGTAACAATTCTGTGTCTGTCCCTGAGTAACAATTCTGTGTCCCTGAGTAACAGTTCTGTGTCCCTGAGTAACAATTCTGTGTCCCTGAGTAACAGTTCTGTGTCCCTGAGTAACAATTCTGTGTCCCTGAGTAACAATTCTGTGTCCCTGAGTAACAATTCTGTGTCCCTGAGTAACAATTCTGTGTCCCTCAGTAACAATTCTGTGTCCCTGAGTAACAGTTCTGTGTCCCTGAGTAACAATTCTGTGTCCCTGAGTAACAGTTCTGTGTCCCTGAGTAACAATTCTGTGTCCCTGAGTAACATTTCTGTGTCCCTGAGTAACAATTCTGTGTCCCTCCGTAACAATTCTGTGTCCCTCAGTAACAATTCTGTGTCCCTCAGTAACAATTCTGTGTCTGTCCCTGAGTAACAATTCTGTGTCCCTGAGTAACAATTCTGTGTCCCTGAGTAACAATTCTGTGTCCCTGAGTAACAGTTCTGTGTCCCTGAGTAACAATTCTGTGTCCCTGAGTAACAATTATGTGTCCCTGAGTAACAATTCTGTGTCCCTCAGTAACAATTCTGTGTCCCTCAGTAACAATTCTGTGTCCCTGAGTAACAATTCTGTGTCTGTCCCTGAGTAACAATTCTGTGTCCCTCAGTAACAATTCTGTGTCCCTCAGTAACAATTCTGTGTCTGTCCCTGAGTAACAATTCTGTGTCCCTGAGTAACAGTTCTGTGTCCCTCAGTAACAATTCTGTGTCCCTCAGTAACAATTCTGTGTCCCTCAGTAACAATTCTGTGTCTGTCCCTGAGTAACAATTCTGTGTCCCTGAGTAACAATTCTGTGTCCCTCAGTAACAATTCTGTGTCCCTCAGTAACAATTCTGTGTCTGTCCCTGAGTAACAATTCTGTGTCCCTGAGTAACAGTTCTGTGTCCCTGAGTAACAATTCTGTGTCCCTGAGTAACAGTTCTGTGTCCCTGAGTAACAATTCTGTGTCCCTGAGTAACAATTCTGTGTCCCTCAGTAACAATTCTGTGTCCCTCAGTAACAATTCTGTGTCCCTCAGTAACAATTCTGTGTCTGTCCCTCAGTAACAATTCTGTGTCCCTCAGTAACAATTCTGTGTCCCTCAGTAACAATTCTGTGTCTGTCCCTGAGTAACAATTCTGTGTCCCTGAGTAACAATTCTGTGTCCCTGAGTAACAGTTCTGTGTCCCTGAGTAACAATTCTGTGTCCCTGAGTAACAATTCTGTGTCCCTCAGTAACAATTCTTTGTCCCTCAGTAACAATTCTGTGTCCCTCAGTAACAATTCTGTGTCTGTCCCTGAGTAACAATTCTGTGTACCTCAGTAACAATTCTGTGTCCCTCAGTAACAATTCTGTGTCCCTCAGTAACAATTCTGTGTCTGTCCCTGAGTAACAATTCTGTGTCCCTCAGTAACAATTCTGTGTCCCTCAGTAACAATTCTGTGTCCCTCAGTAACAATTCTGTGTCTGTCCCTGAGTAACAATTCTGTGTCCCTCAGTAACAATTCTGTGTCCCTCAGTAACAATTCTGTGTCTGTCCCTCAGTAACAATTCTGTGTCCCTGAGTAACAGTTCTGTGTCCCTGAGTAACAGTTCTCTGTCCCTAAGTAACAGTTCTGTGTCCCTGAGTAACAATTCTGTGTCCCTGAGTAACAGTTCTGTGTCCCTGAGTAACAATTCTGTGTCCCTGAGTAACAATTCTGTGTCCCTCAGTAACAATTCTGTGTCCCTCAGTAACAATTCTGTGTCTGTCCCTGAGTAACAATTCTGTGTCCCTCAGTAAAAATTCTGTGTCCCTCAGTAACAATTCTGTGTCCCTCAGTAACAATTCTGTGTCTGTCCCTGAGTAACAATTCTGTGTCCCTCAGTAACAATTCTGTGTCCCTCAGTAACAATTCTGTGTCCCTCAGTAACAATTCTGTGTCTGTCCCTGAGTAACAATTCTGTGTCCCTGAGTAACAGTTCTGTGTCCCTGAGTAACAATTCTGTGTCCCTGAGTAACAGTTCTGTGTCCCTGAGTAACAATTCTGTGTCCCTGAGTAACAATTCTGTGTCCCTCAGTAACATTTCTGTGTCCCTCAGTAACAATTCTGTGTCTGTCCCTGAGTAACAATTCTGTGTCCCTGAGTAACAGTTCTGTGTCCCTGAGTAACAATTCTGTGTCCTTGAGTAACAGTTCTGTGTCCCTGAGTAACAATTCTGTGTCCCTGAGTAACAATTCTGTGTCCCTGAGTAACAATTCTGTGTCCCTCAGTAACAATTCTGTGTCTGTCCCTGAGTAACAATTCTGTGTCCCTGAGTAACAGTTCTGTGTCCCTGAGTAACAATTCTGTGTCCCTGAGTAACAGTTCTGTGTCCCTGAGTAACAATTCTGTGTCCCTGAGTAACAATTCTGTGTCCCTCAGTAACAATTCTGTGTCCCTCAGTAACAATTCTGTGTCCCTGAGTAACAATTCTGTGTCCCTCAGTAACAATTCTGTGTCCCTCAGTAACAATTCTGTGTCTGTCCCTGAGTAACAATTCTGTGTCCCTCAGTAACAATTCTGTGTCCCTCAGTAACAATTCTGTTTCCCTCAGTAACAATTCTGTGTCTGTCCCTGAGTAACAATTCTGTGTCCCTGAGTAACAGTTCTGTGTCCCTGAGTAACAATTCTGTGTCCCTGAGTAACAGTTCTGTGTCCCTGAGTAACAGTTCTGTGTCCCTGAGTAACAATTCTGTGTCCCTGAGTAACAATTCTGTGTCCCTCAGTAACAATTCTGTGTCCCTCAGTAACAATTCTGTGTCCCTCAGTAACAATTCTGTGTCTGTCCCTGAGTAACAATTCTGTGTCCCTCAGTAACAATTCTGTGTCCCTCAGTAACAATTCTGTGTCTGTCCCTGAGTAACAATTCTGTGTCCCTGAGTAACAGTTCTGTGTCCCTGAGTAACAATTCTGTGTCCCTGAGTAACAGTTCTGTGTCCCTGAGTAACAATTCTGTGTCCCTGAGTAACAATTCTGTGTCCCTGAGTAACAATTCTGTGTCCCTCAGTAACAATTCTGTGTCCCTCAGTAACAATTCTTTGTCCCTCAGTAACAATTCTGTGTCCCTCAGTAACAATTCTGTGTCCCTCAGTAACAATTCTGTGTCTGTCCCTCAGTAACAATTCTGTGTCCCTCAGTAACAATTCTGTGTCCCTCAGTAACAATTCTGTGTCCCTCAGTAACAGTTCTGTGTCCCTGAGTAACAGTTCTGTGTCCCTGAGTAACAATTCTGTGTCTGTCCCTGAGTAACAATTCTGTGTCCCTCAGTAACAATTCTGTGTCCTTCAGTAACAATTCTGTGTCCCTCAGTAACAATTCTGTGTCTGTCCCTGAGTAACAGTTCTGTGTCCCTGAGTAACAGTTCTGTGTCCCTGAGTATCAATTCTGTGTCCCTCAGTAACAATTCTGTGTCCCTCAGTAACAATTCTGTGTCCCTCAGTAACAATTCTGTGTCTGTCCCTCAGTAACAATTCTGTGTCCCTCAGTAACAATTCTGTGTCCCTCAGTAACAATTCTGTGTCTGTCCCTGAGTAACAATTCTGTGTCCCTGAGTAACAGTTCTGTGTCCCTGAGTAACAGTTCTGTGTCCCTGAGTAACAGTTCTGTGTCCCTCAGTAACAATTCTGTGTCTGTCCCTGAGTATCAATTCTGTGTCCCTCAGTAACAATTCTGTGTCCCTCAGTAACAATTCTGTGTCCCTCAGTAACAATTCTGTGTCTGTCCCTGAGTAACAGTTCTGTGTCCCTGAGTAACAGTTCTGTGTCCCTGAGTAACAATTCTGTGTCCCTAAGTAACGATTCTGTGTCCCTAAAGTATCTGTGGCCCTAACTCTGTCCCTAATACAGAGAGGTCTGTCTCTCTTGAATGACCGGAGGCAAATGGAGAATTGTAAGATGGCCGCAATTTATAGCTCCACCATTACACAGTGCTGGCTGGCTGGCTGCTGATTGGCTAATGCGATCACATGTCATGAATGAATGCATTATGGGTCAGCGCGCCTTGTCTGCGCGCCTTCCCAGAGATCCCCGCTCCGTCGCCACACATGTCGCCGCCATTTTTGGAAAAATTTTGATTCGCGCATCCGAAGTATGCTAATTTTTCCTAATATTCGAAACGAATTCCACTTCGCCAAGTTCGATTCGCTTATCTCTAATAGTTATCCAAAAGCAGTCTAACTGAGAGATGGGCAACAGAAAATGAAAGGTTAACAGGCCTATGAAAACCAATAGGAAAACAGAGGGGTCTCAACAAAGTCCATGGAAGCAACCAAAGTACCTTATGACTGAAGCCAGCATCAGGTGAGGTCTGAATATTCCCCTAGAGAGTGCTCTGATAGGCAAATGAGGAACGGTGTCCCTAAGATTGTAGATTTGAATAATATGTTGCTAAATCCACCTGGGAATGGTAGAACAGGAACTAGGTTATCCCTTATGAGAACCTTCAAGAATGACAGCAGAGAGTCGGACTGTCATAAGGAAGCTGCATCTGTAAGATGTGAAACATGTGTATCACATCCAGAAAAGGGAGGGGAATCTCCTTAGAATATTTCAGAGCAGGGAGATGGTAAAACCAGGGATGCATCTACCGCAAGGTAAACAAGGCGTTTGCCTAGGGCGGCAATTTTTAGGGGGGCGGCACAGCTGCCCGGAAGAAGGGACCTGGTGAGCAGTGGCAGACAGAGCCATGCAGGGCTACCATCTGAGGGGTACCTACCACCGGTACTACTGTAGGTGGCCCGGACAGCAGGAGGATCGGTGTGGTGGCATTTGCAAAAGGATGCCCTGTGTATCTCTCTCTCCAGCAGCTGAAAAGCTGGTTTTAGGTTTCTCCCCCTCTCCCTCCCATTGACTTTCTGCTGCTGGAGGGAGAGACAGACCTGACTGGATGGAGGGGTTGCCCTGGTGTTCCTGAGTGGCTACTCTCCTCTGAGCTCCTTCTCCAGCCTGCACTCAGAGCTGGGACCAGGGGAAAGCCTGGAGCAGGGAGAGGAGAAGTGGCAGAGAGGAAAGAGTCAGGAGGAGGTGAGCTGTGTTTTGTTCTCTGGGCTCTCCCTCCTGTCACCCATCCAGCACATGATACACAATCACTGATAGGTCATATGTGCCTGCACACACACGTTATGATTACCACCCCCTGCCCACATTTCCTGCTGCCCAGAGATGAGCAGACCTTGGAGAAAGTGGTGGGGGGTAATCATACTGTGTGTGTGTATACAGTCCCATACGATCTATCAGTGATTGTGTATCATGTGCTGGGTGGAAGACAGGAGGGAGAGCCCAGAGAACACAACACAGCTCACCTCCTCCTGGTTCTTTCCTCTCTGCTTTTTCTAGGAAGTGTAATGTGGATTTTGGGAAGGGGGGTGGTATTTGCTAGGAGAGAGAAAAGAGAAAGGGAAAAGAGAGAGGCAAGAGAGAGAGAGGGAGGAGAGAGAAAGAGAAGAGTGAGGGAAGAGAGAGAGAGAGGGAAGAGAGAGAAAGAGAGATGGAAGAGGGAGACTGAAAGAGAGAGGGAAGAGAGATGGAGAGAGAGAGAAAGAGAGGGAAGAGAGAGAGAAGAGAGGGGGAAGAGAGGGAGAGAAGAGAGGGAGGGAAGAGAGATAGAGAGAGAGGAGAGGGAGAGAGGGAAGAGAGAGAGAGAAGAGAGGGGGAAGAGGGAGAGGGGGGGGGGAGAGAGAGAAGGAAGAGAGAGAGAAGAGAGAAGGAAGAGAGAGGGAAAGAGATAGAGAGAGGAAGAGAAAGAGGGGGAGAAAGAGAGAGATGGAAGAGACAGAGAGAAGAGAAAGAGAGGCAGAAAGAGAGAGAGAAGAGAGAGAGAGAGAATCATATATACACACATATACACACACACACAAAAGTTTAAGGGAGAAACCACCTTGGGAAAAAGAGGAAACCACCTTGGGAACATTATCCTTGTGTAGCACAAGACGGGGTGCTTTACAAGTTAAGGCTGCCAATTCAGAAACCTGAGAAATTGATTCAATAGGTTTAAATTTCAGCTTTTGAAGATCTGAAACAACCATGTTGAGATCAAATGGAGTCACTGGTGAGCGTACTGGGGTAACAATGTGGGCGACATAGACCTGTACATATACTGTACCTTCACTAAGGCTGTGATTTGACCTTGAATAATAGTACTCAAGGCCAAATGTTGATCCAGACCAGACTAGGGAAAAACAGGATTCATCTCAAGAAGTACATTCAGGGATGAACTTTTCTGGCTTTGTACCAAAAGAAACATGCCTCCCAAGTGTGAAGGTATACTTTGAGTAAAGTTGAATTCTTACCTTTTAGGTGCATAGCAATACCTGGATCAGATAGGGCCCTGTCCCTTAGGACCTAGGCTTCAACAGTCAGGTCATTAAAACCAACAACCAAGAAGCAGAGGGGCTCATAGGTCCCTGAAACAGATGATCCAGACAATCTGGGAGGGCCAAAAAATGTTTGCCAAGAGTCTGTCTAGGTCTGAATACCACTTCCTCCCAGGCCATCTTGATCCTGTGGAATAAAGGAGGAAGACACAGATCATGTTGAAATGGTTCCACAGAATTACCAAAGCATTCACTGTGAAGGCTAAGGAATCCCTGGACCTGAAGACAAACTTAGTCAGTTTGTTTTTGAACCTAAAAGCAAAAAGGTCTACTCACTATTCCCACCTTCCACACCTGGAATGTACATGGCAGACAGGACTGGAATGGAATTCTCTCTCCAAAGCAGAATTTTGGTTGGCTTCACTTTGAGCTGCATAACTTATGATTCTCCTTGATGTATGCCACTGCTGTTACATTGTCCAACTAAATCCAAGATGGATGATCTTGTAGTTGGGAGGTCCAGCATTGCAGGATCAACTGCTTCAGAATATTAATTGGGCGATGAGCTTTCTTTGGCTACCAAGTTCTCTGTACTAAAAGAGTATCAATGACTTTTCCCCAGTGTGACAGGCTTGCATCATGGGAGGAAGTATTTTCCTGACTCCAGTGCTATACTTATGACCCATCATCCCAGGGCAAGTCTGGTATTGTAGGCCAGACTTGTGACAGTCCAGGGACTAAGTAGGAGAAGGTCAGGGCAACACATGTTGGGGGCATAGCTTGGATGAATCAATCTGAGGCTGTTTTTATCTGGGCGGGTGAGTTATATGCCAGCCAGGCTACCATTGGCTGCCAGGCTTCGTCTTCCTACTTCCACAGTGTGTTTTGGGTCTGGACAAACCTTTCCCTAGCCTGCACCCTCATCAGTCCTTGTTAGCCTGAACAGGGGGCGCTAAGCATTTATTGTGGGTCAAAGTCCAGGGACTATGCTGTACTGTCCCACAGCCAGAATGTTGTGTTGCAGCAGTCTGAAGTGATTGACCCAAAATAGTGCAGCAGTAATTATCGCTGCACTATTTGAGTTAATTGTTTGCTAAATTTATATATATATATATATATACTGTATATATACTCTCCTCCTACTCTCTAGCTCCCTTGTCTCCTCCTCCCATGCTCGTCTCCAGGATTTCCTCTGGAACTCCCTACCCCAAGCTATCAGGCTATCGCCTACTCTGCTCACTTTTAGGCGCACTCTGAAAACCCATCTCTTCAGGGAAGCCTACCCCGACCCCAGCTAATACTGTAATCTCCTACTCCTCCTACCATTCCATCCCCTACAGCTAATTACCTCTTGTACCACTATCGCCTCCCTCCTAGATTGTAAACTCCAAGGAGCAGGGCCCTCTAATCCCACTTGTATTGAACTGTATTGTTACTGTACTGTCTCCCTCCATAATGTAAAGCGCTGAGCAAATTGTCGGCGCTATATAAGTCCTGTATAATAATAATAATAATATATTGTTAGAGGTGGTGCAGTGATGACGTTTAGTTATTTCTGCACAGTCTGAAATGAAATTAGGCATACAGAAATGCCTGAAAGGAGACCACCATAAGGCCCAAGACACTAATGCAAAAGCAGAGGTTCAGTTGGTCCCTGGATTGCAGTAACCAAATGTAGACAGTTCATTGGACATTGGCTAACAGAGCCTCTTCCACATTTTCTCTCAGTCATCCAGATATCCCACTACAGAAATGACCCAAAAGGGAAGAAAAGCAACAACAGGGGCTAGTATTTTGGTGAAGACCCGCGTTGCAGTGGTCAGACCAAAGGAAAGGGTGAAAAAACTGGTATTCTTGCAAAGGTGTAAGTGAGCATCCTTGATGCCCTTGAAGATTCCATAAAAAACTTTTGCACTGCAAGGAACTTGTTGATGACCTTCAGAGCCCAAATAGGGTGGATCCCTGCCTTGGTGACAGTAAATAGGTTTATAGAAAACCTAGAACCTCTCTCTGTCTGGGTCATAGGTCATGACCCCCTGAAAGAGGAACAGTCTGGAGGTCTTCCTGTCTTTGCAGAGTCTTTTGTAGAGAAGTTGGTGAGTTTGATGACATTAAGGGGGGTAGAGACAGGAATTCCAGGTTGTAGCCTTTAGATGCGCGTTTTGAACTGAAACATCTAAAACACCCCAGGACTAGATAGCCACAACGGCCAACAGATATCTCCCCACATTGATAAGTAAGTTGTCTTCTCATTGAGAAGAGGACTTATTTGTGGAGCTGGAGGATTTGGGGGCCCAGTATTTATGGCAGAACTGAGTTCCAAGCTTTGTCTTGGACTTGAAGGCCTTGGAGGCTTGAAAGGTACTCTCCCTAGTCTAAGTAGAATTGAGTTTCCCAGAAGGAGGCTTTAACTTCTTTTTACCTTTTTTTCTAGGGCAAAAAGATACCTTTCCCTCTAGTGGCCTTCTTGATAAAATTGTCCAGGGATTCACCAAAAAGGTGCTCCCCAAAGGGTATACAGAAGAGAAGTTTCTTGAACCTAAGCTCTGTAGACCAACATTTGAGACAAAGGGTCCTCTATATGTGTACCACAAGGAGTGCTCTTCTGGAAATTTGGCAAATAATATTCCTAGTCCAATAACACAATAGGGCAGAACCACAGGTAAGAGTTCCAAGTATTGGAGGACAGATCTGTTGATATAGAATCAGGATCCTGGGACATATCCAATGTCTGGCAAATAGACATGGCTGCAATGGTAGATCCTGCATGTAAACAAATGTTAGAAGGGGCTTATTTACAGATACCTTAAAAACTGGGATATCATTCACAGGGACAGTTCACAGCTCATTCAGACAGGAGATGGGTGGGTTCACAACAGGGAACCCCACATTTTTAAGAACACCTACTCAATAAGATATTGCTGGATAAAGTGTAGTGGGGAAGTGTGGTAACATTTTTTTCAGGATTAGGCCAAAGTTTGGGTTGCATAAAAGGACAGGAAAATTTTGGCAGCTCGTGGACTCTTTAGAGGCTGTTAACCTTGGAAGATGCAGTTTGTTCTAGGTCAAGACAATGTGTTAAAAAGGAGCAAAATGGTATTCTTAAGTTTGGTAGAGATGTCAGTCGCCTGAGACTCTTGATTACCAGGTCCTCAAAAATGTTCAGTCATCATCCTTCTCAGCTGAAAGTGTCAAAGCAACTACAGTTAGATGAAAATTAGAAAGAGTACTTTAAAGCAAAGGGCATGAGTGCCTGTTTGTGGCCTCTGCTTTTTGTATTTTCCATACAAACTCACACACAGTAGCAGAAAACTCCTCCCTGGGTAAGCAGGAGCTGAAAGCCACTCGTAAAGTGGTTAAAGAGGCCTCTCGGGAGGGTTGCGATTTAAGCAGGGTACTGTGCTCCAGGCTTTTGATGTCAGGACCTCTTGTGCTGCAAATCCCTCCATAACTGTTAGCTGATTGTAATTGATCATGATGCCATGAAGGCTCCCAAGATGGTAGAAGCCCTGACTTTCATATCTTGATGGATTATTTATTGGATTGACCATAATTTGCTGGATTCCTGGCTGCAGATTGAAGGAGAGGAATGAAGGACATATGGGTAGCTCCTAAAATAGCCATGTAACTTACACAGTAGTTAAGCACAAAGATGGTAAAAAAACAAAAAAGAGAAGTTTTCATTATTCCCTACTTTACTTTACTTTTCCATCTGCTGAGGGGAAATTTCATCAATGTGGTAACAGACAGCAATAGATATTGTAAACCCTTTCCTGCTCCACTTAAAAAAAAAGAATATATTAAGTGGCTGCATGAGAGACACTTTTTTGCCTTGCTTTTTATTTGTACTCTCCTTTTTTTCCTTCTCTTCATTGTCTAGCTACTCATCTCACATTATTTGTTCCTGGGAGTACTGCAAAATGTACCACCTTATATACTGATAAGGTGACTAGATAAGCTATGCATAAAGCAACCCAAGTGAGTAAGCATATGAATATCATTGCAAGACTATAATGTACAGGACTGGCTTGTAGGGAGGAGGATAGGATTTGTCTATATGGACTGCATTCCTTCCACCTTAATTTTTAAAGAAATTGATTTGCCAGTTTTCGGATCCGTTACTTCTAGTGTACTGTAATAATGTGCATAGCGTGGTGTGGTGTCGTGCTTTGCAGTGCCATTCATTTTGAATAGCACCTCAACACACCAACTGTTTGAGCAGTGTGGGGCTGGGAGCTAAGTTCTAACTGACACCAACTCAAGGGCAGGAGGAGGATTTTTTATTCTCACTGACACCAGTGCTGTGCAGTAGGTTTTAAATCCCACTGAAATAAATGCTGCGTAAGGGTTTTTGTTCTTTTTTTGTTCTATTTTGTTCTTTATTTAATTCCACCAATAACAATTCTGATTTTTTTTACATTGTATCCCACTGACACCAATGCTGGGGGGATTTTTATGTATCCCACTGACAGCAACAAGTGTTTTTTTTTCCTCCAACTAACCACCTACACTAGAGTACTTTTTATCTGTTATCTGTGTTATTTCCACTCACTACTGACACAGAGAGATTTTTTTCCTCCTACTGACAATGGGGCATTTTTTCCTGCCATTGATTGTATTGTAAGGGTATTTCATTACATACCTTTGGCCACTGCAGTCTTTAAGCTGGGCTGTTCATTACATAATTTCTGATAAAGGTGCTTATTGTCTCAACAGTTCTTGGTGGCATCATAGTCCTTATTTGTTCTTCATTAAGACAAGATCAGAAAAAGTCTATGCTCTTTATATTCCTAGTGCCGAAAAGTATATGTAATGTAATGGAGTTTCATTTTTTGAAAAATATCCTTTGTACTAAGGTTTATGTGTGTCTCTTGTGGCTCAGTAATTACTGAGTATTTTGTGGGTATAAGGACCGTGGCAGTGAAGGTAGCAAGCAATAGGTAGGCCCCATACCCATTTTATCCATACCCAATATTCAGCACAAGATAGCGACACTCACATTTGCCACAGAGCACAAAATGTCTCATATGATCTGACTGTAAGATTGTCTCTTTTGTAATATGGTATAATGTTAGGAGGTATGCTGTGTGTGCTTGTGTATGAATTCAGGTAATTGACAGCATAACTACTGTCAACATTAAGCTGATTTATGAACTTTGTTCACTAAAGCCTAAGTATCCGGCTTAAACAAAATAAGGCAGCAAATAAACATTTTTTGTAAAATTGTTCCATTTTATTTGAACTGAGTATTCAGTTTTCATTTCTGTCTAGCTGTAACCAGTTCTCTTTATGATGCTATTAATAATGCTGTTTTTAACTGAATGACAGTGTAACTTTTAACATGCCTGTTTTACCAAGTAGAGATTAAGCTAGAGAATTAAACACTGATAGGAGGAATGGTCGAGCTGTGTTGGCCAATTGGTTCTCACTTGCTGACAACCTTCTGGTTTCCAATGCTAATACATTTCTAACCTCTCATTAAACTCAACTTGATATAATAGATGTAATACCTAGACATATCCCTATCATATGATATTACTTGTAGTGTTGAATTATAATTTAGATCACCAGCAAGTGTTGCAGAACAGACACAGATCCTCAAACTCATTAACTTCTAAGCATCATCTCTAAATAATATGATGTTGGGTCTTATGCCAACGCAGTAATCCCAACTTCCGTCTCCTCCAAATTCCATGTGCGTGCGTCTGACACCTTGCAAGCTAGAGGTGATGAAAAGCAATGTGTGATGTGAAGGCAAGGTGGGATGTACTTGGTCTATACAGTAATAGACATACACATAGGCCATTTTTGTCACTTGCTGTAGCAACCAGCAATCAGCGCGATTAGTTGGAAGAGTGAGAGATAAGGGTCAGTGATCATGAATTCATTTATGAACAGGCTTTTCTGCTAACACGTGCTGCAACAAACAACATCCCAAATAAGAAGATGCTTGTAGACATGCAATACGTGACATATAGTGTATAGGTAATGGCTGCTTGGCGTGACTAGAAGGTGTCAGATTGACTTCAGTGACCGGGAAGCAGCTGACTTTTTCATTGTAAATGTTCTACTGCTACTAAATTATGAACAAGTTAAAAAGAACAAGGGGTTTTGTTAATTGGTTTTAAGACCATTAGGATTTGATTCACGCTAGAGAATTGTTTGGAGCTTATAAAGGTGATGAAACAGTTGTTCCCACAGATAATAATTTTTAGCAAATTCATATCTTCCTAAGGAAACAGAATTCACTGCAGAAACCTGTCCATCTGCAGCAGTTTGGAAATTGAAAACCTATCCATGATGATGTAACAGAGGCCAAGCATCAAAGTCCATGCACATTTCCTTGCAGCCAAGTCCGTGCAGATGTAACATAGTCCTTGCAGCAAAGTATATGTAAATGCAATAGGATCCATGCATTAACGTCATAGGAGATGTAACAGAGCTTACATAAGATCCACATTTTTTTATAGAAAAACATTTCAATATTGATTTTGTAAAAGAGGCTGACAGGGAGTACTTGGTGACAGGTCATTGGCTCCAATTTATTGCATTAAGGTACATGTATCTAAAACCAAACCAGTATATCTAAAATATTTTTTTTAAGTTTTGAATAGAGTAGTGAGTGGTTACAACTCATGTCAAGTGTTATAGCTGTCTGTATTCCCACTGGGCAGATTCACTTATTGTCCTTGTGACAAATGTAGTAGTAGGCAGGCTAAAAAAATATGTTCAAAGCTGGAAATGTGACTAGAAATGTGTGTACCCATACGAAAGAGCATAACAGTGACTTTACCTCTTCATGGTCTGATGTTTGTATCTTACATTTTATGAATGAGCCGTGAAATGTGGGCCATGTGTGTAAAGCCCCGAGGAGTCCTCCAGAAGCATCAGCATCACAAAAGTAGTCGTGAAAAAGGTATCAGTGGGTTTACAGTTAATATTTTGAGCCTATCATGACACCTATAATGGAAGGTGTGGCAGCGGTATGGTCTTTGCCTAAATACTTTGTTTTAAAAGGTGTCACTCTTTCTTGTCTTAGGAAATTGAAAGATATGGATCTAGGTAGGGTTTCTGAAGGCAGCCTTTTTTATAACACATGGCAGGAATAAAAAGCACTGGTTCACTTGAAGTAAAAACCCCAAATGTTACTAGTAATATAATAAAATTCACTGAGCTGATGTATGATGTGGATTACAAGAAAAAGTCATAATGAACTGTACTGGATTAGTCAGAACTGACCTCAGACTTTTGCTGATTAGTTTTAACCACAATATCCATTGCTGTCCTGAGAGACACGATTCTTAGAATATTGTATTAAAATTTGTTCTAGCAAGATCCATGTCAAGTAACGCAGAAATAATATAAACAGTTTCTGCCAGAATAACACAACCCCACAGAACACCCACTTTGTGTAGGAAATGGACTGCCTTTAGCTCCAGGAAATAATTTATGCCCCTTCAAGGCATTCTGACTAAGCAGAATGACTATGCATTTCACACCTTTCTTTCTAAGGACTGAACACAGATATAGTTTGATGCCTGCACATTATTCAGAAATAATCAAAAATACAAGAAGAATTTCATTTCACAGATAAGAAGATGCAAATAATCTCTTCAGGGAAGCATATCCTGCCTTCAGCTAATAAGGGAATCTTCTATTCCTCCAACTAGTCCATCCCCCAACGTTATTACCTTTTGTACCATTAGTCCTCCCTCTTAGATTGTAAGCTCCAAGGAGCAGGGCCCTCCAATCCCTCTTGTATTGAACTGTATTGTTGCTGTATTGTCTCCCATTATATTATAAAGCGCTAAGCAAACTGTTGGCGCTATATAAATCCTGTATAATAAAAATAATATGTGTATAAAAGGGAAAATGGAGGAGAACTTCACTGGTGTTCTTCGAGAAGCTAAATGGCTTTGCAGTGGCAGAAGAATCCTTATTAGCAAGACACTCCCTATTCATGTTGAAAGGAATAATAAAAAGAGGTGCAGCTGCAGCGAATGCCCAATAGATGGCTCCCTACTATCACGTACCTGGTGATGGAGGCCAATGGAGAGAGGGCTTCCCTTGCGGCTAAGTTCCAGACTCCCCTGAGAGTGGGACAGCGGGAGTCAGGCCCAAAGTTGCACAGGTCGCCTGTAGGAGTGCTGGTTGGTGGTTCACTCAGAAGCACAGCTGGTGCATGGAGACAGGTCTGCAGACAGGAGGCGCCTGTGCGTGGTATGCAAGCCCTTCCGGGATTTAGATGTTTACTGGGTAGTCGGTTCAAGCCAAGGTCAGGTACCAGGTGGGAAGTAGAGCAGACGAAGTCAGATGGGATAGCCGAGGTCATACACAGAGGAGAGAGAGAGAGTATCCGTAAGCCAAGCCGAGGTCAGATCAGGGGTTAAGCATAGTAGACAGGTCCAGGAGCAAGCCGAGTCGGTATCAGGAAATCAAAGGTCACAATCACAGGAAACAGGAACAAGGAGATAGAGATCATCCAGCAACTTGAGGAAGTGATGAGCCTCCTTATAAAGGCTGTCTGGCACCAAACTGAGGCTGATGTGTGCTTCTGCGGCCATGCAGGGTACTAGCAGAAATGCCAGATCTTCCAGAACTTCTGCCGTGGACAGGACCCTGACACCTACTAATAATAATAATAATAATTAGGATTTAGGTGTGTTACATTATACAAGGAGGACTAAAATGTTTGGGTTTGATGGGTCAGCATTCTTTTCCACATACCACATTGCTACCTCCAAGTTGACTGACCCCTAACTTTTATCTAGCACCCACAATCCGTCTAAAAATACACCTGCATACAGTACTTCCTTGCACTGGGATGTTAAATCATACCTCCCAACTTTCTGAGATGGGAACAAGGGACACCTATTAGCAAAAATATGTAAGCGTAGGATACACCCCCCCTGCCAAGTCCCTTAAAAGAGAATTATACAAAAAATGATTGGTTCAACCCACAAGTGCTTTTTTTAATCACTATTATTCCAATATATTGGCTTTATAAATTTACAAATACAGCAATTTAGAAATTGGATGAAAGGTTTAGCACTGTAAAACACTTTTTGATAGTTAAATAGTGCATTTTATATACAGCTATATAGATCAGACCAAAATGAGGGACACAAAATGAGGGAAAGAGGGACAGAGGGACTTTGTTCCAAATTAAATCAGGGACAATTGGGAGCTATGGTTAAATCAGTTCTCACACTGAGGCCTACAGTCTTTTTTTCAGTGATAGTGGGTCTGAGACCCCAGTAACAATCGCTTTGGTTCATCACTTTTTCAGGTTCTACTCATCTTGGACCACAAGCAATGTCAGGAAGTACTCATTAACATACTTATAAGAGGCCTTGCTGTTTACAGTTGTTCTAGGCTCAGTCTATATGGGTCCTGCCAAACACCAGAAGCCCATGAGACATGGAGGACCATGTTACTGAGTGTGTGCCCCCTGGGGAATATTTCCTAACAGTGCCAAGCAAGATGGCCTTCCTCCACTAGGCCACCTCTCATTCCCCAGAGTCCTGTTCCCATTTTTTCCAAAATGTTTACTGAACTTCTTAGCAACAACACACGAAAGTCCAAACACATGGTAATAATGCAAAGGCACGCAAACATATTCAGAGACATTAATGTTCACAGTACTGGCAATGCAAGTGGAGAAAAGTGGCCATACTCACAATCACAGTTCCCATAAGATACCAGTGACCAAAATCACCTCACTGCTGTTTCCAATCTATTCCATTGGAGATGTTTACAGTAGTGTCCTAACACCCCGTTACATGCAAAGTAAGAAAGAAAACTTTCCATGTAGGAGTGGCAGATTTTTTGACATTTAACCTTACTATAGTTTTAAAAAAAATATTAAAATAACAGTATTTCCTAATAACTGGTTCCACAAAGTGCCAGGAATTACCTCTAGTTGGCATTATTGCATCCACTGTGCAAACCTGATCACACATTTCTGGAATCTTTAAAGTGAATCAATCAGATTAAGAAAACATAACAACTGGCAACAAATGTGAAGGTGCCTATAGCAGTTTTCTGTATTTCCTTCTTACATGAATTCTGGTGATTTCTGATAATACATAAGCTTTTGTACCTCTTCATTCCTCCTGCAAGTTCCTATTGGGTAGTAGTATATTATACAGGAGGGTTAAGAGGGCCCCCCTGAATTGAAATGTATTTTCACTGTACTGTCTCCCTTAATTATGTAAAGTGTTGTGCAACTGTTGGCACTATATAAATTGTGTACAATAATACCAATAATTGGCCAATTGGAATGTGTAGTTCTGCCACCCTTTCCCACCAACATTTCTATTTCACAATCCATTCTAATATCAATAGGAAGACCATTAATTTGGATTGCAAAATGGTTGGGGAATGCATGAGCACCAAGCAAAGTATTCCAGGAAGTATGTGTGCAGAGTTCAGTAACCGGGAGTCTGAAGTTTGCACTGTGTTGCTGTTCATCACACTATGAATGAACATCAAGGCACCAGTAGTGGTGTTATCTCTATGCCTTCCTGTGTGGTTACAAAATGATAAATGGAGGGGGGAAGCACACAGGGATATACCATATTTGGGCCATGTCTTAGTTAGTAAACTCCCTAGTTAGATACTCCAAGCCTCCCCATGGCTCTCTAAATTTTATTTTCACTCTCACTTAGGCTTTTCAGAGAGCATGTAGGTTTTGAGATAAAAAAAGTATTTTCAGTTCAAAGAAAACTGAAGAAGATATTTCTTGTAATGCACTTACCTGTGAGCTTTATTGATGAGTTGAAACTGCCTGTTAATCTTGCTGAGTAAGCAAGTTGCCATACTGTCTTTATAGACGGAGTCTCAGGAAGCTTGTAGTTTGCACAAAGCACTTTTTGAGAAAGTGTTGAGAGAAGTGTTTCTGAATGCTAAATGTTTTTTACCTTCTACATTCTATGCATGAAGGAAAAAAAACCTTCTTTGTGCAGCTCCCTCAACAGCTCCCACCCCCCTAATACTTATCTGAGCCTGATAACAGTCCAGTGCTGTTCCCGAGGGCAGCAGCTTTTTTGGCTCTCTCCTTCCCCATTGGCTCAGAGACAGCAGTGGGAGATTTGTTGCCTCCCACTGCTGTCAATCAGAGCCAGTGAGGAGGAAGTGGGGGCGGACCTGCACTGTGTTCTGTGTGTCAATGGAAACACACAGCCAGCCTGGGATTGAGCATTCATGAGTGCCCCCGTAGCAAGCGACTTGCTATGGTAGCATTCAGCAAGGAAGGGTGAGCCAGGAGCACCTGTGGGGGAGCCCAGAAAAGGAGGGTTGGGGCTGCTCTGTGCAAAACAATTGCACAGAGCAGATAAGTATGACGTGTGTTATTAAAAAAAATGACCTTTAGCATCATTTTTACATTGACTACTTGTAATCCTTATCCTGCTAGCATTAGTATATAGTTTACTTGTTTTAAACAGTTTGTTACATTTCTTTAGTTACTTTTTAGTATCCATGCCTAGGCAAATTATGTAATATATGCCAGGAATCTTCAGGAGGGGTTTTCTCAGCTTAGCACACCCTTCTGCCTGCATGCCTGAGCAAAGGGCAGATGGATTCCAGGAAATAATTGCTACATGAATAATCTGCCATGGGCAGAAATGCCGGTGTTAGGTTCTAAGTGATTTCACAGCAAAATAAAGCATGGAAACATGGATGGATGGGTGAGTTTTCTTTGATTATTAAAAAATGAATTAAATAGTGATCTTGGCTTGTTGTGATCAGATACAGTGTAGTTCCACTTTAAAATACTACAATGTATTTATGTAAATACATGAATCTGTATTGAAATCAGCCTCCAGGAAATATCCATATAGCAGTGCTCAGATTATGAAAGGGTGGGTCAGTCACTCTGAACCAGTCAGGCTTTTGCCTGAATGCTGAATGGAAGCGAGAGCAGAGAGCTGACCTTATCCCTGTGCAGCTGCTCCTTCATTGTCCAATCACAAGCCGAGGAGGAGAAGGTTACCAAGTTCCATTGCATAATCTCAGGAACAACTGGACAAAATTTCATATCCACACCTATGTGTTTTAGTGTGGTGTTTACTGCACCTTCCTGCAAAACCCTTCTTCTATAGGGATGAAAAACACATGTAAAATACACTGCTCTGCAACTTTACTGTATCAAAAATGCAGGAGGTATGGAATGAATGTAGCCTGAAACTACATAGCTGAAAATATCTACATCTAGGGTACTGTACACAAATATATATGACAAGAAATCCATTTAAAAAGATATTTTCTATAATGCAGTCCAACCCTTTCAAAAGTAAACGTTTTATAAGGTTCTGGTCTTTGAAAAGATCCTCCTACATCTAATGAAAACCCCAAATCTAATGTACAGTGTTACTAAACCGTGGACCCTGCATGTGTACTGTGTGAGACCAGATATAGTGAATGTAACGTCCTGGGTTTAGTAACACTTTAATGAAAAAAACATTGGTGCGATATCTGCTTATGGTCTATTGATTTAACCTCTTGCCGCCCGGCCAATGGCCGTTTGGCGGCCGGCAAAATCCCTCAGTGTTCCGGGTGGATGACATATGGCATCCCCCCAGGCATGCGCAGCTTGCGTGCCTGCAGAGCCGCGCAGCGGCGCGATCTGTCACTGGCCGTGTACCTCGGACACGGACGATGACAGATCTGAGTACCGGCCCCGTTGCCAATACCATGTGACCTGCTGTGACCAATCACAGCAGGTCACATGACAATTGTATACAATGGATGGCTTCATTCATGCCATCCATTGTATACTAGTGTGTCTAGCTGTGAATGGTCACAGTGATCACATGCACAAGCTGGGCCAATCACAGCCCAGCTGTGTCATGTGATTAGCCGTGGCCAAATCACAGCTAAGCTCAAAAAAAAAAAAACCTGAATGAATCGATGTCATTCAGGTAAATGCTTGCTTATAGCAAAGTAATTCTTTGCTATAAGCAAATTGTGTAAAAAAAAAAATACTGATCACTTCCCCAAAGTAGTACAATGTTACTATGGTAACATTGTACTACTTTGGTCATAGTGAAATATGAAAACAAAATCTTAAAAAAAAAGAAAAAAATGTAATAAAAAATTTAAAATAATTTAAAAAATTAAAAAAAAATTATATATTTTTTTTTTCATACTGTCACCAGTCAGTGTCCCTGATCACTGCCATGCCAGTTATATGATGACGCTGTACTGCACAGGTGACAGTATGTAAAAAAAAAAATAGTGAAAATTATTTTTAAATTTTTTCATTTTCCAAAAAATTATAACAAAAAAATACAGCTTCAAAAAACTTGCCATTCCTCCTATGAAGTACGTCGGACTGTCTACTCTGCAAAAAGGGGTCATTTGGGGGATATCTGTACTGTTCTGACATTCTTGGACCTCAAGAAATTAAATTGGCCGTCAGTACTTCAGGATTGATCAATATTCAGATCTATACCATAGTTTGTGAACTCTATAACTTTCCTACAAACTAAATAATACATCCTCATTTGGGTTATTTTCACCAAAGACATGTAGCAGAATACATCTTGGCCTAAATTTATGAAGAACAATTATTTATTTGCAAACTTTTATAACAGAAACAAAGAAAAATGTGTTTTTTTAAAAAAAAAATCAGTCTTTTTTTGTTAATTTAGCAAAAAATAAAAACCCCAGTGGTGATTAAATACCACCAAAAGAAAGCTCTAGTTGTGTGAAGAAAATGATAAAATTTTAGTTTGGGTACAATGTTGTATGACCGCGCAATTGTCATTCAAAGTGTGAGAGCGCTGAAACCTGAAAAATGGCCTGAGCAGGAAGGGGGTAAAAGTGCCCGGTATGGAAGAGGTTAATAACAAGAAAAGAAAAAAATATATATATATATCATTATTAATATAATAAAGAAAAATTATTGCTAAAAACAACTCTACAATGAAAGGCTAAACTTGTTCAGCATGTCCTGTTCTGTCTGTGCAACTTGTTTTTTTTTTTCTAAAGTCCACACTAGTCGGTATATAATCATCTATGGAGAGAGGAGCTATGTAATGTTGTGCCACCTTGTGGTTATGACTGGCAATGCACCAGTAAATGAAAGTGTAAGCTGTTTTTTTTATTACTTTTGGCTAGGACTAGAACTCCTGTCAGGTTTTACTGTAGTTGGGGTCTTTGTTAGAAAGATCCTTTCACTCCCTGTCTGGTAAATGGTTATTTCCGACAGAAAGTGAGGAGAAATCTCTCTAACAGCAATAGGGAGAGAAATAAAAAGTTTATAAGCAGTATTAAACATAAAACCAAAAAAGCTTATCAATCATTAGATGATGTGGCCAGGGGCAGACTGACAACTCATGGGGCCCCCGGGCAATAGGGGATCATAGGGCCCCGTGTCCTTGCCCACACTCAAAAAAAGCCTATGAAAGGTACCAGGGGCATTTCATGGTGCCCCCTACTGACCCCAGGCCCTCGGGTAGTGCCCGAGTTCTCGAATGGTCAGTCCGCCCCTGGATGTGGCTATATCCATTTGTTCACATTTTTTCTTCTTCATCACTTCTAAGAACTGGTAAGCTGCAATCTAATAAATGTTCACTTTTTGGGTAGTAAATAATACTTCTTAATACTAAGTTAATAAAAGTGAATATTAGAACAGGGCTTAAAATTTTGAGTCTAGACCTACTAGCCAGGCACAAACCTTACTCTTCACCAGTTGCCCCACCCAAAGTTGCCCAGGTCCAATTCCAACCCCACCCCTGGCCCGTCCCCCAACCAGCCCTGCCCCCAACCACCACCCCTTAAAGCTTATGAAATTACATTTTTCTTTAGAATAAAGAGTCCAAAATATAAAAAACTGCAATTATAACATAGCTTTATTATGTCAGGTTAAACATAGCGTTTGCAAATGGCGGTATAGATACTGGAATTTTTTTCTTTTAATTTTATTTTTACTAGTAATGGCGGCGATCAGCGACTTATAGCGGGACTGCGGCAGGCATTCTGACATTGGGGGGGAACTGACTTGGTGTCACTAACATCCACAGTGACACCAATACAGTGATCAGTGCTAATAAAAAGCACCGACACTGTTCTAATGGCACTGGGCAGGAAGGGGTTAACATCAGGGGCGATCAAAGGGTTAACTGTGTGCTGTGTGTGTTTTATTATGTGGCTGTGTGTGTGCTTTCCACTGTAAGCACACTGCTTTGTATGGCTCTGCTATGCTGACAGGGGAGAGCTCTGTGTAGTTTACATACAGTTCTCTTCCTTGTCTGTAATGCTTGGCAATCACCATGTGCCGGCGAGTAATCAGTGGCTGGGACCCAGTGATTGACAAAGAATGGTGCCGCAGGTAGGGCGTGCGTGCGGCCCGTGCATGCCTTCTACCCGGAAATGCAAAATTACGTATATATACGTGATTTTGCGCACTCCTGCTGCCCTGTAGCAGGATTTCTGCTATAGGGTGGCGGGAAAGTGGTTAAATTACACTATTAAACTTTTTATTCAGAAGTTACAAAAATAAATAGTAACAACAACAATGTAAACATAAAAGGAAAATACGTGCTTTACATCAATAGGGACACCAACGCTGAGCCACTAATTCTCCTAGTGATACCAAAGCTGAGGCACTATTCCTTCCACTGACACCAACGATGGGGCACTATTCCTTCCACTGACACCAACGATGGGGCACTATTCCTCCCACTGACACCAACAATGGGGCACTATTCCTCCCACTGACACCAATGATGGGGCACTATTCCTCCCACTGACACCAACAATGAGGCACTATTCCTCCCACTGACACCAATGATGGAGCACTATTCCTCCCACTGACATCAACAATGGGGCACTGTTCCTCCCACTGACACCAACAACGGGGCACTCTTCCTTCCACTGACACCAACGATGGGGCACCATTTCTCCCACTGACACCAACAGTGGGACACTATTTCTCCCACTGACACCAACAGTGGGACACTATTTCTCCCACTGATGCCAATGACATGGCATCATTCCTCCCACTGACGCCAATGATGGGGCACCATTCCTCCCATTGACACCAAGCATGGAGCATTGTCCCTTTTACCGATGATAGGGTACAATTCAACCACTGATACAAATGCTGAGTCCCCACACAATGATGGGGTGTTCAGGCACAAAGATCCACAGTTCAGGGCCCTGGAGAGGTTCTTACTTGTGTTGTCAGTGGCTGCCATCCTTCCGAGTGGAGTGTCCTCTGTCCTCTCCCCGAGTACCTGGGCTCCTCAACCCTCCTTCAGCTCCAGAAACAGCAGTGCCATGCAGGGTGAAATGTTGGGGTCCCGGTGTCCGATTCTCGGGATGAGAGTGGCCACTGCATGCCAAGTCACACCCATCTTGTCCCCGTACACCGGAGTGGAGCCCACCCACTGCTCTAGAATTGGTCAAAGAGTCAGTGGAGCTCATGGCATCGCCCACTCCTTCCTCGCTGTGGAATAATATACAGCCCAGCGTGCTGCTGCCTGTCTCCTGTCTTGTGCAGAGTGTCAGCACGCACTCGCCCCCAAATTATTTCCACTTGCCAAATGCGAGCAGGCGAGTGGAAATTTCAAGGCCTGTATTAGAATACCTATAAAATTTGTATTGCTATTTCCCTGGTGCCTGGCAGGGGCAGTGTAAGCTCGTAAGTCCACAGTCCAGTTTCTAATGTGGCGGAGGCGTAATTTAGGATTAGGGCTCATGTACACTGCAGCTGATAAACTCACATTCAGGAGCTTTAATGCATTTTTTTTTTTCAGCAGCCCCTGAACTCCCCCTAATGTTTTCCTATGTGTCCATGTACACTATGTCGTTTACAGTTGTTTACAGGCAAATGAGTTTACAGTCATTTTTTTGAATGACCCAAACTTGCATTCAGGAGTAGATTTTATCAGCGTTTCCAACGACAAACACTTGTAAACGCTGCTAACCGTGTTTATAAGCGTTTGTGTTTAGAAGCGTTTTTTAACTGTTCCATATCCAAATGCTGTCCAGAGCCTTTTTTCATCATCATAAATGATTTTCCATGTATTCAAATGGACCTAGTACACCAACGCAGTCAGTTCTAGGTTTCCCGTGAAGGAAAAGAAAATGGTAGAACGTGCTGCATTATGCTCATGATGGGATCCATAGTGAATACAATCAAAAAAGACAGGTAATCTCAACACATACTGCTCTCTCTGCTTCTGCTCTCTCTATTTCTCTCAAAATGTCTGAAATAGTTAATTTTTTACTGTTTTTCAGTGCATTCTGGGCATTTTGGAAGGTCTCCTGATGTTATCTTTAAAAAACGCTTCTAAATGCAAACGCACATAAACGCGGTATGCAAACGTGGCTAAACTGACGTTTTTTAACCTACGTTTTCCAGCAGTCAGTTCCCATCGTTCAGAAGTGTTTTCCAAATGTTCCGTGTACATGAGTCCTAACTCTAAAGTTTTTTTTTAAAAAGATCCATGTGGGATTACCATCTTGAGATTTATATGAGGCACACAAGCGCTGACCGAACTTAACAGTTCGGTGATATATTCCAGGTGAGACCACATCCGGTGGAGGACATTTTGTAAACACATGATTATACATGGCACTATAGAGGTGGTGGCATCCAGAAGTATAATGCGAAGTGGATAATGATTATTTTGCACACAGAAGATTGAAAGTGCACATTTTTGTTTATTATTTATACTTTTGGAGTATTGAATTTTTTAAATTAAATAAATAAAGAAATCTTGTGCTCTTCTATGAATCAACCAAAAACTTACTCCTAGTGATAGTGAAATATAACATAAGCAGTTAAGTAGCCGCTATAGCACACAACCCTTATCCCATATAAGGCAAAATCAATATATATGTGAAAACAAAAGACTTGTGCGCTAGATGCGTGATAGCCAATGAAAATCAAACAATAAAAAATATATAAATGAAATATAAATTACAAAAAACAATGCTGCCAATTCAAACAAAATCAATTAAACCAATAAAAAAACCCTCAAGTGATTCAGTAGCGCACAAAATATATATAAAAAATATATACATATATAAATAGGTGAATAGTCAACATAAATGAAAACGGAAAGTCCATAAATGTCTCTTCCACCAAACAATTCTTCTAATTCCCAAAAAAGAAATCACCACGTGCTCATAAAGAAGGTGTTCCCCCTTTCGGGTATGCACTCACTGAATAACCATGCCCCCCATTCTCATGGTTGGCTGGAATCGCTTATTATATTAATCCACATGGGAAGGAAGTCGACCTGTATCGAAGTGAAACAATATTGATACTGATCGACTTCCTTCCCACCTGGTTTAATATAATAAGCGATTCCAGCCAACCATGAGAATGGGGGGCATGGTTATTCGGTGAGTGCATACCCAAAAGGAGGAACGCCTTCTTTATGAGCACGAAGTAATTTATTTTTTGGGAATTAGAAGAATTGTTTGGTGGAAGAGACATTTATGGACTTTCCATTTTCATTTATGTTGATTAATCACTTATTTATATATGTCTATATTTGTTATATATTTTTTTTGCGCTACTGAATCACTTGAGGGTTCTTTTTGAATTGGTAAAATCAATATACAGTATACACAGTGAACCAGTGCAATACTACAAGCCAAACAGCCTACATTAAAAAAGAAATGAATATTAGAAATAAAAAGTCCAAAAAATGTATTCTTTATGATGCTTTTCTTCTTTCTACAATTACTGAGTGCTTCAAACAGAAAAGTGCAAAATTCCACCACCAGATGTCTGCTCACCTCCAGCAGTGTGACCTCAGAAAATACTGTTTGGTCTAACTGCACTTTTTGTCCCACATTGGACACTGAAGATCAACTTGATGGATTTCAACTGTAGTTCACACCTTGTTCGGACTACAACTTTCACCAACACTTCACCTCATAAATAAAAAACTCCACATTGTGCACAAAGCTTTAAAACATTTTAATACCAAACTTGAATACAAATGCACACTCACATGTATCAGGTTCTCCACAGCACCAGGTATATACCACCTCTGTTATAAATTGCTCCATGATCTGATGAAACTACGCCGTGAGGAGTCAGCAATATAGATACTACAGTGGTGTGCCCTCCGTGATTAACATCCTTCCATATGTCAGATATCGTAAACCCCAGATGCCGTTATGCTCAACAGCTATGACTGGCAAGGTATCCTGCGTATGTGGATCAGTGTGCACCATCGCCGACTCCGTACATGCGTCATGACGTCATCCAAAGCTCCTCCCCATAATTGTATGTTTTTATGTTATAGTGAATAGAAGCGTGGCACTGTATGAAATAATTTTGGTTACGTCACATACTGGATATGAGAGTATGATTAGCGTGTACGATTCACTGATGTTTTTATTTTTTATTTTTGCACATAGCAGCTCACAAGCTTTTGGTATTAATACTATTTCTATTTATTATATAATATTGGTAGTTCATATAGCAAATTCAGTGCAAAGTTGTGGTATCTCTAAGGTCACTGAAACAGACACAAAATGCTGGGAAAAAATGTCCATAGTTTTCCACAGAAACTGATTAAGTTGACTCATTAGATTTACTAAAGAGCTAGATGTCTTTCTAAGGGCTCATGTACACAGGACGTTTGGAAAACACTTCTGAATGATGGAAACTGAACTCTGGAAAACATAGGTTAAAAAATGTCTGTTTAGCTGCGTTTGCATACCGTGTTTATGCACATTTGCGTTTAGAAGCATTTTTTAAAGATAAAATCAGGAGACCTTCCAAAATGCCCAGAATGCACTGAAAAACAGTAAAAAATTAACTATTTCAGACATTTTGAGATAAATAGAGATAGCAGAAGCAGAGAGATCCGTATGTGTTGAGATGACCTGTCTTTTCTGGTTGTATTCACTATGGATCCCATCATGAGCATAATGCAGCACATTCTACCATTTTCTTTTCCTTCACGGGAAACCTGGAACTGACTGCGCTGGTGTACTAGGTCCATTTGAATACATGGAAAATGCTTTGCATGCATTTCTGAAGATGAAAAAAGGCTTTGGACAGCATTTGGGTATGGAACAGTTAAAAAACGCTTCTAAAAGCAATCGCTTATAAACACGGTTAGCCACGTTTACACGCATTTACAAGCATTTCGTATTTGAAGCTCTGATAGAATCTACTCCTGAACGCAAGTTTGCGGTGTTCCAAAAAACCACTGTAAATTCAACTGCCTGTAAACGACTTTAAATGACAGAGTGTACATGGACACATAGGAAAATATTAGGGAGAGTTCAGGGCTGCTGAAAAAAACGCAGAAAAGCTCCTGAACATGAGTTTATCAGCTGCAGTGTACATGAGCCCTAAGGGCTATTTCACCTCCGCAGGCATGTACATTGCGCATGCACACTAAGATGAGTTAATTTATCTCAGTGCTTGCATTTATTTCCTTTTTTTACCTTAAACTTTTATTAACTTTACATTTCAGTTTACTTTACATGTGCCAGTGCATTAATACATTACAGTGCATCTTAATGAGCTGCACCAAAATGCACCATGAGAAGTGCTATAATGCAGTTCATTTATTACAGGAAATGTCTATCCAAATGACCCCTTCAAACTGTGCCATTCAGGCCAAAGGACAGCGTTATAAATAGTTCAGAAAGAGGAAACACTTCAGTGTTGTCTGGATTCCAATATTTTCGTTTTTACTGAAACAGCTTCCTTTATTGCTGAATCTGTGTCATAGAATGTGTATGTTTATATCATTAGTTAAAATTAGCGAGAGCCTTCATGCTTCAGATGTGATGTTCCGGTCTTGAGCCTATTAACAAAAAAATCCAAACATAGCACATTTGTAATCATGTTGTGAGAAAATAGCTCAGATTACTCCCTAGACAACATCAAAGTAATAAAATGTAAATCTGACTGTTGTTCATGCTTAAGATTTCCATACAAAATAGCCAATTTCACAGGTTTGCCAAGTTTGTTCTAAGCTTGGGATAAATAAGTGCATCAAGCAGTGGTTTCTGACTTTCTGTACAGGAACTTTTTTTTTTGCATCATTTACGAGAAAAAATGGGTGCAAGAACAGAGTGGGCCTAAACCACTTCACATTTCACTCCACACATTCAACACCCCCTCCTATTCCCATAAATCAGGGGTGTCAAACTCCATTTCATGGCAGGCCATATCAGCATTATGCTTGCCCTCAAAGGGCCGGTTGTATCTGTAAGACTAGATGTCCAGAGCACCCTACACCCCATTACATCAGATGTCAAGAATCCCACACCCTCCCTAACATCACTGTGTACCCCCCTTTGGGGGCAGAGCTAGAAAGCAGAAAGTGCAGGGTCTAGAGGAGGACCAGAGGCAGAGTGGAATCAGTTACCAGAATCTGCTGAATGCTGAGAAAAGGGGAGGCAGGGATGAGGGAGTGCTGCAGCTGCACTGAGAGGTGCAGGATTTGGCAGAGGAGTTCTATTCTCCTCTCTGCTGCCAACTGCTGAGACAAGGTGGGGGCAAAGACAAGGGGGTACCAGCAGGAGAGGTGCAAGGGCCACATGAAATGGCCTGGAGGGCCAGATTCGGCCAGCGGGCCTTGTGTTTAACACCTGTGCTATAAATAAAATAAAAGTTAGGCTTCCACCGGTTAGGCATATTATCCCTGATTAAAACTATCCTGTTGCTGGGAATTTTTTTTTTTTTTTTGAAGCATGCAGGCCACTTCTTCAAGCAATATGGCAGTAAGGTAAAATGCATATGTTCTCATCTTGATGTATATGAGTGGTATTGGGTACTGGAAAGGTCAGGATACATGTGTACAGGGGCGGACTGACCATTTGGAAACTCGGGTACTGCCCGAGGGCCCGGGGTCAGTAGGGGGCCTCATGAGATGCCCCTGGTACCTTTTTCATAGGCTTTTTTGAGTTTGGGCAAGGACACAGGGGCCCCATGATCCCCCTATTGCCCGGGGGCCCCATGAGTTGTCAGTCTGCCCCTGCATGTGTAGATAGAGATCAGTGTCTCCATGAGAGAAAAGGAACTGATACTCTTTACACCTAAGTAGGAAGTCGCAATTAATTATTTAAAAACTCTTTATGCCATTACTAATTGGTAAATTACATTAATCAGTATGACTTACCAAAACATAACAGAAAATTATATAACTTTTTATAAACCGTTCACAAAAAAGTAAGTTTGCTCATTAGCTGTCTAAACACATGTATGCCTAACACAAAAAGGTGCATAAACAGATAAAACATTTTTTCTTTTCTTTTCCACTACAGAAAAGGTGATTCTGTCACAAGCATTGTATTGTTTAAGCAAAGTCAGCTAGTGCAGTCTCTTCTCTTCTTCATCTTTGTCAGGCAAACGGGAAATATTCATGAACTTTGATACCTTTTGTTTTGGCATCCACACCAAACTTCTTTGGATCAGGAGTTCCATTTGGTTTGAGTAGAATATTTCTGTGACAGCAGAAAAATGTTGCCCTGTCAGGAGAGTCTAGTTCAATTACATAGTGGGAGCAGGTGGGAAAAAGTGTGGGATCAAGTTTCTACTCTTTAATAAGCAATCACATTATTAAAGCTTCGGACCCATATTGGAGTACCTTGGTGTGCTGGTGACATTTCTCCCTTGTAATGTCTCTTGGTTCCAGCCGATGGTCACTTTACAGCACCCACCTACAGTACATGTACAGCCACTCTTTGATGCAGGAACGTGTGCGTTGGAGTTTTGGAAATGTGCTTCAGGTTTCTACTTTCTCTATCTTGTTTAATCACTTCTGTAAAGGGGCAATTTTTTATTTTTAGACAGATAGGTTTTAAAATCGTCATTTTTTTGCTGGCAATTAAATTTTTCCCTCAAACAATTATACGGTGCCTTAAAAAAAATATTCATAGCCCTTGACATTTTCCACATTTTGTCAGGTTACAACCAAGAACGTGAATAAATTTTATTGGGATTTTATGTGATAGACCAACACAAAGTGGCACATAATTGTGAAGTGGTACGAAAATGATAAACGGTTTTCAAAATTTTTTACAAATAAATATCTGAAAAGTGAGGCATACATTTGTACTCAGCCCCCTGAGTCAATACTTTGTAGAACCACCTTTTGCTGCAACTAGAGCTGCAAATCTTTGTGGGGATGTCTCTACCAGCTTTGCTAGAGAGTGACATTTTTGCCCATTCTGCTGTGCAAAATAGTTCAAGCTCTGTCAGATTGGATGGAGAACGTCTGTGAATAGTAATTCTTGCCACAGATTATAATCTCAATTGGATTTAGGTCTGGACTTTGACTGGGCCATTCTAACACATGAATACGTTTTGATCTAAACCATTCCATTGGAGCTCTGGCTGTATGGTTAGGGTCCAGGGGCGGACTGACCATTTGGAAACTCAGGCACTATCTGAGGGCCCAGGGTCAATAGGGGGCCCCATGAGATGCCCCTGGTACCTTTTTCATAGGCTTTTTTGATATTGGGCAAGGACACAGGGGCCCCATGATCCCCTATTGCCCGGGGGCCCCATGAGTTGTCAGTCTGCCCTGTTAGGGTCCTTGCCCTGCTGGAAGGTGAACCTCTGCCCCAGTCTCAAGTCTTTTGCAGACTCTAACAGATTTTCTTCTAAGATCACCCTGTATTTGGCTCCATACATCTTCCCATCAACTCTGACCAACTTCCCTGTCCCTACTGAAGAAAAGCATCCTCACAATATGATGCTGCCACCACCATGTTTCACGGTGGGGATGGTGTGTTCAGGGTGATGTGCATAGCGTTTTGCTTTTAGGTCAAAAAGTAAAATTTTGGTCTCATCTGACCAGAGCACCTTCTTTCACATGTTTCCTGTGTCCTCCATATGGCTTCTCGCAAACTTCAAATGGAACTTCTTATGGCTTTTTTTCAACAATGACTTTCTTCTTGCTACTCTTCAATAAAGGCTAGATTTGTGGCGTGGCTGCTTTTCTGATTAATGCTGTCAGTGCTCACTGAGATGTGCAAAGCTTGTGATTTTTTTTATAACCTAACCCTGCTTTACACTTCTGCAAAATTTTACCCATGACCTGTATGGTGTGTTTCTTGGCCTTCATGATGCTGTTTGTTCACTATGATTCTTCTACTGTACCGCGCTCCAATATTATCAACCTTATGTGATTGACCTTTTTTGGTTGTGTGAATTTCTTAATATACCACCTATAATCCAATCATTACTTACTTCTATGGTGCTTAAATATACAATTAACATAAATTAATTTATAAATATGAATTAAAAAATTATATGTGATTATAACAAATATTAATAAAAAATTAATGAAAAATTGGAATGTCAATTCTATGTGAATAAAATAATAAGAAATTAATAAAACATAAAAAAAAAAAAAAAGGGAATGTCAATTATTTTCTTTGAATTTGAGATGGTGTTGCTATTCAATTTAGTTAATGTGATAAGTCTGTGTTGGCAGATTGAAGCTCTCCCTCTTGTCTCCTCTCCTCTCTCCTCAGCTCAGCTTTCTCAATTGTGCTTTCTTCACTGGCTGCTTTGTTTATTCCTCCATATACGGAACATGCAGAGAAGGGAAAAGAAACATAGTGTCTTATCCGGGATATAAGTGATTTATTGCTCTTTAATCTCCCACTCACATTGTGTAAATGTAAATAACGCTTTGCATACAATGTATCAAGACCGTGCTTCAGACAGCCTGGCTGATGTGTTTGCTTGCAGTAAATATACTCGCCGCTCCTCTGTGGATGCGTGATAACGTCACCGCCCCTCCCCTACGCGTTACGCTACAGGGACTCCTAGCTTCCTCTGGGGGATGTGGATTCACATCCCCCAGAGGAAGCTAGGAGTCCCTGTAGCGTAACGCGTAGGGGAGGGGCGGTGACGTTATCACGCATCCACAGAGGAACGGCGAGTATATTTACTGCAAGCAAACACATCAGCCAGGCTGTCTGAAGCACGGTCTTGATACATTGTATGCAAAGCGTTATTTACATTTACACAATGTGAGTGGGAGATCAAAGAGCAATAAATCACTTATATCCCGGATAAGACACTATGTTTCTTTTCCCTTCTCTGCATGTTCCGTATATGGAGGAATAAACAAAGCAGCCAGTGAAGAAAGCACAATTGAGAAAGCTGAGCTGAGGAGAGAGGAGAGGAGACAAGAGGGAGAGCTTCAATCTGCCAACACAGACTTATCACATTAACTAAATTGAATAGCAACACCATCTCAAATTCAAAGAAAATAATTGACATTCCCTTTTTTTTTTTTTTTTTTTTTTTTTTTATGTTTTATTAATTTCTTATTATTTTATTCACATAGAATTGACATTCCAATTTTTCATTAATTTTTTATTAATATTTGTTATAATCACATATAATTTTTTAATTCATATTTATAAATTAATTTATGTTAATTGTATATTTAAGCACCATAGAAGTAAGTAATGATTGGATTATAGGTGGTATATTAAGAAATTCACACAACCAAAAAGGTCAATCACATAAGGTTGATAATATTGGAGCGCGGTACAGTAGAAGAATCATAGTTTATATTTATACACCTAGAGAGGGTGTAATTAGTGCCTGGCGATCCAATATTTAATAAATATTCACTTAAGCACACAATTAACACTAATAGAGTAAGTTAACTCCTGGTGGCTCACAAATAACTATTCTATTAAAGCTGTTTGTTCACTAATGTTCTCTAACAAACCTTTGAGGGCGTCACAAAACAGCTGTATTTATACTGAGATTAAATCACACACGGGTGGCCTTTATTTACTAATTAGGTGACTTCTGAAGGCAATTGGTTCCACTAGATTTTAGTTAGGGGTAGCAGAGTAAAGAGGGCTGCATAAAAAGGTATGCCTCACTTTTCAGGTAGATATTTGTAAAAAAAATTTTGAAAACCAAGGCACTGCACATTTTCCGAAAGCAGAGGCCCTGTAGAATAAAATGGTGGCAGTTGCATTTTTTTATGTTGTATGATATCTACGCAACTGTTTGTCAGTATCATTTTTAGAACAAAAAAAAACAATTGACAGAAATGTGGTGGGGTTAGCTAAAAAAGAGGTGTAGAAAAAGGGTGCATGAGCTTAACAGGATATCTGGAATAGTACACTGCAGTATTTTAATAGTTGAATAGCACCGTAACATCATCATGCTTATTAGCAGCAAATCATAGATGTGCTAGGAGTATTCCAGTTATGTCATGCTCTAGACCGCAGGGTAATTAAGTCCATTAGGATACCTGGCATGCAATAAGACACATGGACACATGGCTGATTGATATTTAGGTTTGATCTATACTGATAGCCTTGGTTACTTGACCTGCATACAGTCCCTCTTAAGCTCACAGTTTTTCACAAATCTACACACAATTCATGAAAACTGATATAATGAAGCTATGTTAATAGCAAGCATTTAGCTCACAGTATTGACATCTCATGAGCAGTCTGGTACCAGACACATTGATGCTATCATATGCAGGAGGTGGAATAGATGCATTCCATCCCCTGTATGACCTAAACATCTGAGTTACAGTATATGATCCCTAGTCTCTAGGGAATGGTATTTGCATGCACTGAATATGGGGGTTATTAAATTGTAACCTGCAGTACAAAAAATAATATCCCCACATTTAGGAAAACTGACATTGTTGTTTGGTCTTTTGGATTAATATAAAACATTTCAGTACTCCTACCTCCCACTCCTTAAATCTTCAGCGACACCCTCTGTAAGGTGTTAAAAAAGCATAGGCAATCTAGAGCTCTCCTTTACCATCAGCTGAGGAACATCTGCCAAGAGTGTTTTTTCTTGAGAGCAAAGAATCAGATCCATTTGATGGCCTTTAACTGAACTTTGTTGAAACTCAAAAACCCCAGAACTTTGTTTAGACTTTCATTTTTTATCTCTTTTTTTTTTGCTTTGGCTGTAATCTGACACCACTGTTGGGAATACTGGGGAAGCTGGTCCAGTGGTCCAGGGATTTGAAATCCCTGCTCTTATTCCTCTTCTCCATGCATAGAGAAGAGGAAATAGAGCAGGAATTTCAAATCCCCAAAATGCTGGACTGGTTGCAGGGGTGACGATAGCTCCGCAGCCTTGGAGGTAAGTACAGCAAGGACTGGGGAGATGGAGAGCGTGTCTGGTATTAGTTCACTTTTATGTTTCTTTTCTGTAAAAGTGAACTAACTCTTTAAGTCCAGCTATAATAATAACTCCCCTTAGGAGTTGCCGAAGTTTTGGGTCCCCCTATAGTCCTGCACAGCCAGGCAACACGCATTTTCACATACGCTTGCAAAGAGTCAGTGACCAGTCCTTGAGCTTGTTTTGATTTTTTATGCCCAAAAGGACAACTTCCTGAACTTTGTACAAATGGTTACAGCAACAGTATCTTTTGGAGAGCTAGCTAACGTCTCCTGTAGTACCACCCCAGACCACAGATGCTCCTCTGTCTGGCTGCCTGGAGGATTCCCTGAGCAGGGGATCCAGTGCTTGTCACTTTAAGAAATAAGTCCCAGGTGGTGGCTAATCTGGTTTCCCACCAGAGTGCTCCTTCCCCTATCTGGCCCAGGGGGTGCAGGTCTACTCACTTTTAGGAATGGAGATTTTTTATTATGTATTGATGTCATACATATCCATCAGACTTATGCATAAAAGTATAAATATAAATAAATAAATAAATACAAAACTCAACAGAAAGGAAACTAAAATGTCCCAACAGTCCCTGGGGAAAAAAAAAAAAAAAAAAAAAAAAAACAAAAACAAAAACAAAACTCAAACATAGCCTGAACGGCTCATAAATAAAAGTCCATAACCTGAAAGGAAAAAAACGGAAACTATATACAATATTTACAGTACAAGGCCTTTATGGCCGAGACCACATGACTAAGAGCCTTTATGGCTCAGACAAAAACATAAACCATATGCAATTTCCATATTCAAACCTGCTGCTTACGGCCTATATGGCCTAAACTATATACAAAGGACCTAACCATACTATTATATACACCACAGGGGAGGGCTAAGGAACCCGCAAATCTTCCACGTCTGACTCCTACAACCTACCATGCAAAAGGCTACCAAAAAGATCCGAACGCAAAAATCTAGGGAGTGCTGAAGGCAGAAACTAGGGACAGATCCCACCACCCGAGATCAACAGACCGCAGCAACAGGCTTGATGTTCCTCCACGCCTCCATCCAAGCTCTGCGTCGCAGCCTGTCTTTCTCAAGACCCCGAATTTTCCCCACCTCACCAAGGATGTCACTCGCCACCACCTGAACAGGGAGGACCTTCTGCCGAATGGAGACCTGACACCGTGCCATCCAAGTGTAATAACGGACAACTAAGCTGACTAAAAACAGGGTGTCCAAATTAAAACCCATGCGACTCTCGAATGCTCCGTACACCCACTCCGCATACGACATGCGATGGAGGAAAGGAACACCCAGAGCCCCTCCCACCTGTTTATACACCTCTACGTTAAAGGGGCACTGAAGCAAGAAGTGGTCCATAGTCTCCACTACACCCCCACACTCCGACCTCGGACAACCACGGTCATCCGCAGGACGGTACTTCAGGTTACCCCTCACGTAGAGCCTGCCATGGAAGGAGAGCCAGGCCTGGTCCCGCAACTTCAGGGGGATCCGCTCCAGATTTATTAACCGCAAACCCTCCCTCATAACATGGCCCGGGCAATCTCTCAAGGCCAGCGGCGCATGGAAAGCAGATGCCACAATCCTCTCACCCAGGAGCCTCCTGGGGAGGGACCGGACCTCCTCCGCAGTCACATGCCACCGCCGGAGTAACTTCAGGCACGGGGCCACATAAGCCGGGAGCTTACCATGCTTGACCCGCAGGCTTCTCACTGGCCCGCCACTCTCCCAACTGTGCAGAAAGGGTCCAAACCAGATCCGGAACAGTCCTACCCATGCAGGCGGTCTCTCTGCCAGCATATTACCAAAGTTATGTTTCAAGAACATCAGAGAGAAAAAGACCACCGGGTTGACCATACCTAGGCCACCCTCCCGCCTGGATGAGTAAGTCACGTCCCTCTTGACGAGGTTCAGCCGATTCCCCCATAACATCTGGAAGAAACAGCTATAGATCCTCGTATAGAGCGATTCTGGCAAGAGGCAAACGAAGCTGACGTACAAAAAGACTGGGAGCAGGAAAGTCTTGATCAAATCAACCCTTTCCCTCAAGGAGAGCCGCCACCCCTTCCAACATCTCACTTTGACCTCGGCATCCGACAGCTTGGATTCCCAATTTTGCTTGCTGTAATCAGCAGAGCCAAAATTGATGCCCAACACTTTGATGTTCGGCTGAGGCACCGGGAAGGCGTCCAGGAGTGAGAAGCTCTCACCCTCCCTACCCATCCAGAGAACTTCACATTTGTCCTGATTGACCTTGGAACCTGATGCCTCGGCATACTGATCCATTACTGAAACCACCTCCTGCGCCTCCTCCGGTCCAGAAATGAAAACAGAAACGTCATCAGCATAAGCCACAACTCTCAAAGGCGGATCTCCAGTGGCACCCACCAGCACCCCACTCACCGCCCCGCCATCTAGCCTCCTGACGAAGGGGTCAATGGCAAAGGCATAGAGCAAGGGACTCAGCGGGCACCCCTGGTGCACCCCAGATCCAACCTCAAAGGGCTGCCCAACCCAACCATTCACCAACATGAAGCTCTCCGCCCCTTGGTACAATGTCTTCAACCAGCCGATGAACCTCCCCTCCAAACCATACCGGTCCAGGAGATGCCAGAGGTACTTGTGATCAACTCGATCAAAGGCCTTTGCCTGATCCACCGCCAGCAAGTACTTTCCCCATCCTTCAGCCTTACATCGCTCCAGAGCCTCCCGGACAGCTAACACCGCTGTGAAGGTACTCCTGCCCTGGACCGAGCAATGCTGCTGACGAGAAAGCAAACTGTCTGCCACTGACGACAAGCGCCAGAACAAGATCTTCGCCAGAACCTTTCTATCGACATTGAGGAGGCTGATGGGGCGCCAGTTCTCAATAGCCGAAGGATCTTTACCCTTTGACAGGAGAATAACTGCAGACTGTCTCATGGAAGGAGGGAGAGATCCCTCATCCAGACAGCTGTTATACACTTCCGCGAGACGAGGTGCCAGGCGGGATTTAAAAGCCTTAAAAAATTCGGCAGTCAGACCGTCTGGCCCAGGAGTCTTTTTAATGGCCAGACTATCAATCGCTCTGGACACCTCTTCTGCAGTAATCTCCCGAGCCAAACTCGCCAGAGGGACATCACTGTCCAGACCAGGCGTGGATTCCAAAAAGCTCGACATCCCTGTCCGGTCAAGGTGTTTCTCACTCAGTAAATCCGCATAAAAGGACCTGGAGACCTCCAGAATCCCTGACCTGGATTTAGCCAGGGACCCTGTACTATCCCTCAGAGCAGAGATCGTCTTAACTGCTGCACTCTGTTTGCAATTCTGGAAAGGGTCATATCTTAATCTTGCCATGTAACATATATGAATTATATGACATTGAATTTATGTATTTGGTGTTTATAAGATACATTTTGCTATGTATATTTTTCTAATGGGCGTTCAGTCTGTCTATGGTGGTGGCTGCCGGAGAGTGTATAGTCCTGGGGGCGGGCATATGTGTCAGTCTATTCTCCCAAGCCAGGAGTTTGTTTCTGGGTTGGCCGCCATGTCCCTTGTTCTTCCAGGGCCTTCCTGGCGGCATCAGTCCTGCTAGTGCGCCTTTGCTTTTCCTTCCTGGTCCAGCCCATGCGCATCCTTTGAGTGTACGTTACGTGCGCATGATGTCATTCGCACAAACGCACTTACGGCGGATACACACTGCACCATTACAGTACTTGGCCATGGTATATACACACAGCCGGCTGTGATTGGCGCAGTGGTGGTTCTTATTTGAGGCACTCAACCCCGGATACAGGCATAAACTGCAGCTATTCTGACGTATGTGGCCCTAAGGTATATTATTTTGCAGGTATACTGGGAGATATATATGGTGATTTGTCCTAAATGAGCACTCGTTGTATCTCATGGCTTTTTTGTAAGCGTTTACTATATGCATCAGGTGCAAGTGAATATTCATGGTTCTTCATTTGGATTAACTTCTATTGCTTTTGTATGAGGTGAAGTATTATATTGAGATATATACAGCGAGATATTGTACCCTATAAGCTATTAGAATATCTCTTGGTTACATTATTCTCTGTTTGTGGCACTGCAGGTGGCTTCTATTTCCAGAAGATACCATTTGATATACTTGGTTTATGTTTGAGGGGACAATGGTTGTCCTGCCTTGGAAAATCACACACTGAAAAATACGCTGTTTATCTGCCTAGCCATCTTCTTACTATTGCCTAGTCATACAAGTATGTTTATCACCATTATACACAAAATATGGTTTGAAATCTTTTAGTTCATATCTAATATACAATGTGTTACCTTTAGGCATAACCACCTTTTCCTGGTTACATCTTTGCTTTTGAACTTCCATTTGCTTCCACATCCTCAATCTGACTCACTCCATCTCACATGTGGGAACAATTTATGATCATTGTACTAGGTGATATATTAGGTATCGAGTTTTTGGCAATTAGTAGATGCAAACTTATAAATATACATACATCTTGCTAGTGGTGTTATGTGCTCCATTCATAGGATTCTATATATATGCTGATTGGTTCCCTTGCACCCGACCTGAGTGATCTACATTTGAGTGTCCTATGTCTGCCCCCTAGATTGGTTATCACTGGCTGCCGCTTTCCAATGTAAGCCCAATAATAATTTTGTGAATATTATATGTACATTTTATATCGTTCTGTTATATGTAATTGATTGTGTACATATCTTTTGTTTTTTTGTATTTTATTTATAGTAGTACCACTTTCCTTTACAAAGAAATTATGGTCCTGAAGAAGCCAAACGCACAAGCGAAACGCGTTCCTTACTGTACAGTTACATTCTTTGATAATAAGAATTATTCCATATGGTTATATGTACTACACAAAATGTAAAGGGTTAATGCCAGGAATTATTCCCCTCTTTGACAGGGTGTCCTGGATTTCATGTTTTATCTTGTTTGTTATGATCTTTATGTAAATAAAATTGTATTTTGTTAACATACCAGTTTGGTCTCTCACTGTGCCTAAAAAATCCACCATTTTGGTGGTACAATCTTTGTCCGGCACTTATTTCTATATATAACAACCCCATACTATAATCGCACTTCCACCAAACTTTACACTTGGCATAATGCAGTCAAGCAAGTACCGTTCTCCTGGTAACCGCCAAACCCAGACATGTCCATGTGATTGCCAAACAGAGAAGCGTCACTCCAGAGAACATGTCTCCACTGCTCTAGAGTCCAGTGGTGACATGCTTTACATCTGAAGTGTTTTATTGCACTTGGTGATATAAGGTTTGGATGCAGCTGCTTGGCCATGGGAACCCATTCTATGAAGCTCTCTATGCACTGTTGTTGTGCTAATCTGAAGGCCACATGAAGTTTGGAGGTCTTTAGGTATTGATTCTGCAGACAGTTGGCAATTTCTGCACTTATTGTACATTTAAGCATTTGCTGAACTCGTTCTGTCATTTTACGTGGGCTATCACTTTGTGGCTGAGTTGCTGTTGTTCCCAGTTGCTTCCACTTTGTTTTAATACCACTAACAGCTGACTGTTGAATATATAGTAGCAAGGAAATTTCACAAATGGACTTATTGCACAGGTGGCAACCTATCACGGTACCACGCTTGAATTCACTGAGCTCCTGAAGGTGACCCATTCTTTCACAAATGTTTCCAGAAGCAGTCTGCATGCCTAGGTGCTTGATTGTATACACCTGTGGTGACGGAGTTGATTGGAACATCTGAATCCAATGATTTGGAGGAGTGTCCCACTACTTTTGGCATTATAGTGTATGTGAAAGCCGCAGTGCCCACATCAAGGCTCCTCTGTATACTGTGGTCATATCTCTATAGTTTTGAGAGTTTCAAAGTTGGAGCATACTGTATATAATAGTGGATAAATTAAGGGCACGTTTGTCTGGAGGGAACCTACTTTTCTTTAAAGACATGGTGACACATTGAACGCCCAGCAAGAGTACAATAGCAGCGGAAGGCATCTAATGTGTCCCCCACACCAAATCAGTGAACAAGTGCTGGGAGCCAGAGACAGATGCTTGCTATCAAACCAGCCACTAGCTGCAATGTCAGGCATCCGTCTCTAACATTGCAACTGAATAATGTATAAAAAAGTGATAATTCTTTGAGTGTGTGCGTGTGTGGGGGGGGGGGATTACAAACTCGTTGGAACTACTAAACTTAACAAAGTTACGTTTCTATTTCTTTTCCTTACAGATGGTAGGAGCAATGATGTAACATGACATGACATCCAGATAAAAAGTGTGTGTACCCATGTTCAAGTTTATTCTGCTACCCTGACTGTAGCCTCAAGTCTCCTGTTTCAGGGTGGCTCTTTTCCATTGCAGCATGCTATGGAGTCACCCTTGCATGCAGGGACTAGATTTGTGTCTCCCTATACTGTGTGCATCAATAGAAACAAACAGCTTCACAGTTTAGGGTGGCAAGACACATCCCTGCTTCTTCCTCTTCCTTCGCCCTTTTTTCTTCAAGCCAGAAGACTGGCTGGAAAAATGCACTGTTCATTTTTATCTCTTTCCTACTGTGTACCCATCCATCCTCCAAAGCACAAGCATGCAAGTTCCTCTGGTGAAAAATCCATTGGCTGTAGGATATTTTGTTAGACAAATAAATTAGTATCTGGAACAGATCTAATGCTTGTAGTGAGAGAAGTTCTTGCCTCCGCTAGTTCCATGATGACTGACCATCACACTACACTGGGGTAAGCATTCCATCTTCTAATATAGCACCATGTTGCCTTTTTTTAGAAGCATTATATGATATTGTTTTTTGGAACCAAGGGTATAAAGGAAATTTAAGTACATCATTAGAGCAGATTGAACATACTGTAGCTGACAGGAATGTTATCTATTTCTGCCTTTAAGCCCGCAGCACCATCTCCTGGCCAACCAAAAAAAAAAACATGTTGTGTGGTATTCTTTATCTGGTGACCAGTCGGTCCAGTTATCTTTCTCTCACATTGTTAGAGGATTGTTAAAGTAGAACTAAAGGCAAAACATTTTTTTTTTCATTTTTGAACAGAGTAAGAGAGAGCTATAATTTCCTCCAAAGTGAATCACTTCTTGTCACCAGAACTAGTATCCCTTTAGGAAGATTTTCCCTCTATTCCTGGTGAAAGCCCAAAATTTGGGATTTTCTTTCACGTTCGCTCTTTGTGGTGGTAAAAAAAAAAGACACATGGAGAGGGTGATTGTTCTTAACCGGGGGCACAAATGGCAATAAAACCTGGCAGGTGTTCTAATCCCTTTCCACTCTAACCAAAACTACTTAAAAGGTTTTGCCTTTAGTAAAAAATGTATATGATTGATAAAATGTTACTAATACATTAATAACTTGGCATAATAGCCACTACCCTCTTTCAGTTTAACCACTTCAATACCGGGCACTTTCACCCCCTTCCTGCCCAGGTCAATTTTCATGTTTCAGCGCTCTCACACTTTGAATGACAATTGAGTGGTCATGCAACACTGCACTTGAGCCTGCACAGTAATGACAGTGCGCAGTGCATTTTGTTTAGTGCAGGTTGCTGTAGCAATGGCGGCGGCAGCAGAAGTACCCACCCTGTTGCAACGGCAACCTGTCAATCACATTACATTATTAGGCTTCCCAAAGACGCCGATATCCCAACAGTCAATGGGAATCGCCTAATGATGTCATCGCCTAGGCGGCCGGGACAGGAACTGCCGCCCAAAGAATTATAATAAAGGTATTTAGGAACAAACAAAAAAATAATTTCCATTTTGCACTGTACATTGGGGGGGCATTAGAAATATTGGAAGTTTAAAAAAAGACTGGAACTCCACTTTAAATTGAAATAGTTACAGTCAGTTAATTTCCACAGCCTAGTGCAACTCTTAGAATTGAAAAATTTAGGGCCACCAAATTATGCATTATTTATTTAATTGCTTCAAAAAATATTGGATATTGAATCCACCCAAAATATCGAAACCGAACACTAATATATAGCAATCTTTCGGAAAAAACTGCAAAATTTTTAAAATCCAACTGGATCAATGAATATACTAAACTACTGTTAAAGATATGAAACGAATTCCAAAATCAAATCGGTTTAACATAACAAATGTGACAAAACTAAATTCTTCAATGAACAAATGCATCCGATACAAAACAAAAATTTTCGGCATGCATGTCTAGTAATTAGACATAAATTACCCTGGAAAGCTCAAATCTTGATAATGTTACAAATAAAACATTTCAGAAGATTCAGACACAACCCATTGGAGTAGGGGGTGGTATCATCAAGCCAAGTAGGCCAATATTAACCACTTGCCTACCGGGCACTTTCACCCCCTTCCTGCCCAGGTCAATTTTCATGTTTCAGCGCTTTCACACTTTGAATGACAACTGACCGGTCATGCAACACTGTACCCAAACAAAACTTTTCTAATTTTGTTCACACAACTAGATCTTTCTTTTGGTGGTATTTAATCACCACTGGGGTTTTTATTTTTTGCTAAAGCAAGAAAAGCATGATCAGGGAAGGAGGTCATATGACACCCTCATGGAGGGACAAGAGGTTCACCCAGCTGTCATTGTACTATATGCAAGGAGGGAAATAGTTCATGTTGAAGGAGCCTACTCCTATCTAGAAGTTTATAAACTTACTTTGTGAAGATCCCACACATTTACTTCCTTGAAGTTTGTGACATGTATTCACAATGTCCTGTGGGTAGGCACTGCTGTATCACACATTTCACAGAGCCTGCCTTCTGAACTACAGAGGTGCTAAAAGGAGCAGTTTCTGGAGGTGGAGTCAGCACAGGAATCAAAGAAAGCAGGCAGCAAGGTATCATGGGATATGTAGTCCTTGGAAAATAAAAGGAAACAGCAGAGGGGAAGCTGCAAAGCATGCAGGGAATCTAGGAAGTTTTGGAAAGAGATGACCAGGAGACAGGCAGAACTCACAACATGAAAGAAGATTTTTCAAGTAAGTTTATATTGGATTGTCAATAATAACTATTGTATGTAATGTTATTACAATGCTGATATTATAAAATAAAAGTGTATGCTGTGACCAGAGAATCTCCTTTAAAAAGTATACTGTATGTAACTGGATTATGTTGAAAGATTCTTTTCTACAGAATGTGTACCGAAAGTTATTTTCGTAACTTCCTGCGAAATTCAAAAGAAAGATCTTGACAGGTGTATTGATGTGGAAAGGTTCCATTATTTTAGGACTGATTTCCCACTTAGCTAACCAGAGTAGAAAATAATAAAGGAACAAAGGCCTGGCTTGCAAATGATTGCAAACCCGTGTTTTCCAATTTAGCAACAAAGCAATAGGTACACTTTCATGTCTTGTATTAAATGTTTAATTATGCACCATGTAATACTGGAAACACTTGCCCTCCAGAGGATTTATCCCCCTTACAGACCTTGCCATTTTTTGCGTTACGCTGCTGCGTTACTTTAACTGACAATTGCGCAGTCATGCAACGCTGCACCCAAATAAAATTTACGTCCTTTTTTTCCCACGAATTGAGCTTTCTTTTGGTGGTATTTGCACTATAAAAAAGACTGACAATTTTGAGAAATATTTTTGACTTTTTGCTATTAAACATATCCAGTAAAAAAATGTTAAAAATCAAATTTCGTCATAAATTTAGGCCAAAATGTGTTCTGTCTTTGCTGAAAAAAAAATCCCAATACGTGTAAATAATTGGTTTATGTGAACGTTATAGTGTTTACAAATGGCAGTATATATACTGGGATTTTTTTTTACATTTTTACTAGTAATGGCGGTGATTAGCGCCTTATAGCAGAACTGCGACAGACATTCTGACACTGGGGGGAACTGACTTGGTATCACTGACATCCCCAGTGACACCAATACAGTGATCAGTGTTAAAAAAAAAGCACTGACACTGTACTAACGGCATTGGGAAGGAAGGGGTTAACATGAGGGGTGATCAAAGGGTTAACTCTGTGCTAAGTGTGTTTTACTAGGGGTTGGTGTCTGTGCGCTTCACTGTAAGTGCACTGCTTTGGATGGCCATGCTGTGCACAGCCATCCAAAGCAGTGTGCCCGAGCTGACAGGGAGGAGAACTGTTAGTAAACAAAACAGTTCTCCTCCCCATTACAGTTCTCATCCCCGTTGCAGATCCTCAGTAATCACTGGGCACCAATGAGTGATTGACAGCCGTGGCCCCTTGTGTTTAAATCTGTGTCATTAGTACAGTGTCAGTGTACAGTGTGATCACTGATCACTGTATTAGTGTCACTAGCGATGTCAGTGTCAGTGATGCTTCCAGAGAGTATTTGTTAGTGCCAGATTGCCCTCCACCCTATCACAGTCACACTATAAGTCGCTAATCACCGCCATTACAATATAGCCAATTCCAGGACATATATCATAGTTTGTAGATGCTATATCTTTTTCAAAAAGCAATTAATATACACTAATTTGGAGATTTTTCTTTTTTACCAAAGACATGTAGCAGAATACATTTTGGCCTGAATTTATAAAGAAATTTGATTTTTTGATTTTTGGTATGTTTGCTAGGGAGTACATGTCAAGTAACATTCACATGAATGGCAAGACCAAAACTTCCCAGCAGAACATTGTCCAAAGCATCACACTGTCCCTGCTGGTTTTCCTTCTTCCCACACTACATTCTGGTGCCATCTCTTCCCCAGGTAATTGAAGCACACACACCTGGCCATCCACATGATGCAAAAGAAAACATGATTCATCAGACCAGGCCACCTTCTTCCATTGCTTTGTGGTCCGGTTCTGATGCTTACTTGCCCATTATTGACACTTTTGGCTATGGTCAGGGAATGACGAACCCTGATCGGTCAACAGCTGCACAGCCCCATACACAATAAACTGTTGATTTTTTCTGCTTTCAGCACATCAATTTCAGGGATAATATGTTTGCTTGCTACCTAACATATCCCACCGAGTTTAAGAAGCCATTACAATGAGATAATCAATGGTATTCACTTAACCTGTCAGTGGTCATAAAGTTATGGCTGATCGGTATATACTGGGTTTAATAACATTAACCCTTTGAGGACCATAAGATTACGGAACGCCAAAAGAATCAATTTTTTGTTTTTAAAGTTCATACACTTCAGTTTCTGTAACTAAGCCATTTCACGAAATAATTGGCAAAAAGCTAGATCCATTTGTTGATAAGAACTAATATTTTGACTCAAACCAAAAAAAAAAAAGTATTTTAAGTTCTTAATCAGATGATACAGGCAATTAAAAACATGGGACAAATACGTCCCTTGGTCCTCAAAGGGTTAACTGGCTGGTTCACCAATGGATACGGTGGATTGGTACTGACAGTACAAGCTCTTTGAGGTTTATTTACTAAGGCAAATAGGCTGTTCACTTTGCAAAGAGAAGTTGCTCTTTGCAAGGGAATTTTCTCCAGAGTGTAGTGAATGGTGAAATTTCACTCTGTAAAGAAAACCCAATTGCATGCAATGAAAATAATAATACATTTTTTGCTTAGACATGACAGGATGATGGAAGTAAGCAGATTTTTACCTTGTTCACTAAGCTCTGGGATACATTCTCCAGCCTATTTGCCTGTAGAAAAATCAACCTCAATGCTACATAAATGCACATATTTAGACTGCTGCCTTCTGTATCTTGAAATATGCAGGATGTTACAAAACATAAATATTGATGTACATTCTGCAGAAATGACTATTACATATAAAACGGTTACATAACAGTTCAGACTAACAGCAAATATACAGCTGATATACATGTAAGAATGTGAAATGTTATACCTGCCAAAATGTGTAATTCTGTTTCAAACATCTTCTGATTAACATAATTTTACTGCTCTGGAAAAGAAGAGCATGTGGAGCACATTCGATGTCTGTGTCCCTCACCTTGGGCCATGTTCAATTCTTTGAACCCAACATTACTATAATCTTCATCCGTAATGTGGAGGTTTAAGGAAGGAGTCGTGGCACACAGCAAGAAATACAGACATCCGACACTCCTGGAAGTGTTGAATGCTGAAGACACTGATGTAGGCTGTAGTGCTAAAACCGGGGGAAGGTGGAACACACAATACCAGAGTAGTAAATATTATTGATATTCTCAACCTGGGACCTAATGGTTTAATTTATTTGGAGACCTAAGAATATGCATGCATCATACATACTAGGGGGGGTACAACTGGGGTAATCAATGGTGGAGAAGGATCTGGAAGTTCTGCTAGATCACAAGCTTAATAATGGCATGCAATGCCAAGCTGCAGTTTCTAAAGCGAGCAAAATCCTCTTTTGTATTAAAAGAGGTATAGACTCCAGAGAGAGAGATATCATATTACCCCTGTACAAATCATTAGTAAAAATTCATCTGGAATATGCAGTTCAATTTTGGGCACCAGTTCACAAAAGGAACATTGGGGAACTGGAGAAAGTACAGAGAAGGGCAACCAAACTGATACGAGGCATGGAGGAGATCAGCTATGAGGACAGATTAGAGGAACTGACTTTATTCTCTCTTGAGAAGAGGAGATTAAGGGGGGATATGATCAACATGTATAAGTACATCAGTGGTTCATATAGTGAACTTGGTGTAGAGTAATGCAGGCCATAGATGGGGAGAAAAACGGCAGATTTTCAGCCGATTAACGAACTATCGGTCGGTCTAAAAAACTTACCTGACCACCAATTATTACGAAAATCGGCCGATTAATGAGTAACCTATAACGGGAAATGATGTCATTTTGTGGCCTTTGTGATCCTTTTTCGGAAAACGATCGTTCGTTTTTGACCATCAATGAGGATAAAGTCGGGCGTTTTTCGAAAATTTTCCAACATCACCGATAATCTGAAAGTCCAAAATACACGAAAAACGGCCGACAAAATCGTCCACTAACGATAAGATAATCGGCCGGTTTTATTTTCGGACAAAAAATCGGCCGTTTTTCTCCCCATCTATGGCCTGCATTAGTCACCCTGAGGTCATCACAAAGGACAAGGGGGCACTCTTTGCGTCTGGAGAAAAAGAAATTTAATCTCCAATGTAAACTACAAACACGGAAAGGTTTCTTCACAGTGAGAGCTGTGAAAATGTGGAATAGACTCCCTCAAGAGTTAGTTCTGGCCAGCTCAGTGGATTGCTTTTAAAAAGGCCTGGATTCTTTCTTAGATACACAGAATATAACTGGATACTAATATTCATAGGTAAAGTTAATCCAGGGAATATCCAATTGCCTCTCTGCAGATCAAGAAGGAATTTTTTTTGCCCTGCAGGAGCAAATTGGGTCATGCTTTGCTGGGGTTTTTTTTGCCTTGCTCTGGATCAACTGTGGGTATAGGATCATACATTTTTTTTTTTTTATGGTTGAACTAGATGGGCTTTTTCTTTTTTTCAGCCAGACTAACTATGTAACCTCAAAGGATATTTTTAAGGATTGTAGTTATGTTCATGTACAAAGGTTTATTAAAAAGGGCTGTCAATGGAAAAAGCATAGAGTACAAAATGCTATACCTAATATCAACCAATCAGATTTCATCTCAATGTGGTCTGATTACAAATAAATTATTTTTGATAGTTTGATGTGGATGACTGATAAAATAGGTGATTTTATATGTCATGTTATTATGGAGGTTTGTGTGTTTGAACAATAAAGGATGAAGTCTCTACATCATTTAAAAACTTCATGGTACACATTGCTAATATCTTTCATTCAGTTTTCTTTAACATCTGTGACATAAGAGGGATCAATTCTTTGGGCCTGATAGCATGGGCATGCGTCCCCCCTTTTTGTTTAAAAAAATTAAATTTACCCCATAAAACCTTTAAGCTAAAAAAAGTTACTGTCCCTGTAAAGGTTTAAATAAGGTTTGCGTGGGAAAAAGTACATCTTGTGACCTGAAGATTCTGGAATGTCACATAACCCAGTAGAAGGTTCTGGAAGCTGTGGGCAGGGGCGGACTGACAACTCATGGGGCCCCCGGGCAATAGGGGATCATGGGGCCTGTGTCCTTGCCCAAACTCAAAAAAGCCTATGAAAAAGGTACCAGGGGCATCTCATGGGGCCCCCTACTGACCCCGGGCCCTCGGGCAGTGCCCGAGTTTCCAAATGGTCAGTCCACCCCTGGCTGCGGGGCTTAGTATATGTAAAGCTACAATGAAGAGAATTCACCAGTTGGTTAGCATCGGCACAATTTATGGCAAGGCACTTTATGTGATTTGTCACCCTTTTTATTGAAAGAGCGATCTTGTGATATCTGTTATTCTGTTTGCTCTCGAGTCCTGAATGACTGAGCTATTTGATTTATGATTGATAATAAAAGTGTACGTTTTATTATTAATAAAAGTTTATTAACATATTATTATTATTTATTTGTTTTAGCCAATAAAAGTGCCAATAAATGAACTTATGTGTGTCTTTTTTTATTTAGATTAGTAATAGTAATGCATTCGGGAGAGGCAAAAGGTCCCATGAGCCCTATATTATGCTTTGCTTTGGAACAGATTTGGCATTCTATTACAGACAGTGTAAGGCCACTGTAGTCCACAGCTAGGCCTTAAAGCTGAAGTAAGTCCTGTGGGTGAACCTATGACTATGAATTGAAACTATATAAATTTTAGCTCAAGCAGTAAAGCAAAAACAGACCCATACCTTCGAAACATATCTTATAAATACATTTTCTTTGAAGTAAGAGATAAAGATAAACTTCAGGCAGATATAAAAGACTCAAATTATCGCAGATTTTTAAATATTTCATTAATAAATAAATATATTTTGTAATGCAACCTATGTAAGTACCTAAATTTGATTTGGTATCCACCCCTTGTAATCCCCTGGATAGCATTAAACAAACTGGGATAAGGAGGGGCACTACTGGGAACCAATCAGGTAAGCTCCAGACATTGTGATAAGTTACATTCTGATAGGAGATGAGTACAGAATGAGCAGAGTTGATTTAATCACTGTGCTGCTCAATTGTCCAATGAGCAGGAAGATGACAACAATGTATTCCATTGTTGTAACAGAAAATGTAATGTTATCTTCCTGGTTGTGTTGGGGGGCAGAGCTATGTAATCTGAGGGATTAATGCATACAAATGCAAATCCTTTAGCAGGTAAAACAGTTCCCATATATGTATTTAATGTAATTCATATTTGCCCAGAGTTCAGCTTTAAAGAGTGGTAAAAGGAACAATTAATCAGTTCCCGTCAGGCCCATGTAGATAAACGGCTGGATGGGAGCACTGCCGATGCGGGTGGACGTTTATAAACGTCCCCCCGTATCCATTGCCTGTGCGTGCTCCCTGGAATCACTGAACAAGACCTCTGTGTGAGGTCCCGATTCATGAGATCACTGATTGGCCAATCAGTGATCACATGAATAGTAGTAAACAAGATGTCACTTCCTGACATCATTGCTTACTACTTGTGAAATCTGTGAATGATCAAAGAGGTCACATGGTACAAGGCTATTCACAACAGCCGTGTACCATGTGACAAGCTGTGACTAATCACAGCTCTCACAGTATTTCTCAATGGCTGCAGGCATGCAGCCAGAGAGAAGGAGAAAGTATTGCTTTTACAGCCTTTATGGGTGTAAAAGCAATCAGTGTAAAAAAAGAAAATAAAATCTTCATCACCCCCCACAAGTAGTACAGTGCCACTATGGTGACACTGTATTGCTAGGGTGACAGTATGTTTAAAAAAAAAAAAACATAATTAATAATATAAAAGAATAAAATAAAAAAGTTAAAAAAAATTTGAAAAATTTTAATTTTTGGTTATAAACTAATTTGGGTTTTTGTTTTTGTTTTTTACTAAAAAGATAGATGAATACATTTTGGCCAAGATTTATAAAGAAAGATTATTTATTTGCACAATTTTATAAGAAAAACACTTTTTTTTCAAAATTTTGGGATTTTACATTTATATAGTAAAAAAATTAAAATCATAGTGGTGATTAAATACCACCAATATAAAGTTCTATCTGTCTAAAAAAAAATGCTAAAAAATTCATATGGGTACAGCGTTGCATGACCGCGCAATTGTCATTGAAAGTGTGATAGCACTGAAAGCTGAAAATTGGCCTAGACTGGAAGGGGGTGAAAGTATCCAGACTTGAAGTGGTTAGTAACTTGCTGTCACCTTAACTGACCAGCATAAAGTAGACTAACCACACAATGGTACAAATAATGGAATAAGTCAGTATGGGTATAATTATATATGAAGGACCAAGTAACTAGATCATTATTGGCCCCTTTGCCTATCCAGCGTTCAACAGTCCACCCAAAATATTGTAAATGGAAGTCAGCTAAGTCTGGGATATTGAAACAAATATTTCTCTCCAATAATAATTCTCAATTTTGGGTGTTCCCATCTGTACTTTCATGTTCTACCACCTCTAATTGCATTATTATAAATTAAATAAAAGGGAGAGAGAGTAGGGCCACCTTACAATGGCTTCGGAAGGTGTGCTCGAGTGCAGTTATCTCACTAATAAAGTGTCCAAAAGCTAAAGGTGGTATAAATCTCCAGCATCTACCAAAAACACAAATAGCTATTATTTTTGGTGGATTCTTTAAAAGCCAGTCCCATTGATGAGACAGGTATGATCCTAAAACAGCCAACATTGTAAATAATGAGTAAACTGCCTTCACAGAAGTGGTTTCTGAATGTCTGTTATCTTCATTGTGTACAAAATCTATTGCTGGCCTAATAAACTGTTGGGCATCAAGAAAGGTCTGGGTCACTCTGTGCTGTTGGGCCCCATAGTTATCATATGATTTGCTTTGTGAGTCATTCCAGTGTGCTGTGGCTGATACAGGTCAACTTCTAGGTAATTTTGTAAAACCACAATAGCTGCATCAGTTCCATTGCAGGGGCTTATGGAAGTCATCTTTGAAAGAGCAAAGACTGGTTAGTCAACATTATTTAATCAGCCAAGTGGCCAGTAAGAGTGTAACTTAATTTGAATCTATAAAAACATACATTTAGTTGATACATCATTAACTTAGTGAACGCAAAATGTTTTTTTAAGACATTTTAATAAGTGGCAGTTTTAAATATAGACTTTCCATGACATACTGCTAAATTCAGGGATGGCACTGGGGAGGTCACACTGAGCTGTTGTCTCTCCTTAAAGTGTTACTAAACTGACACAGTAAAATCAGTCTGTATATGCAGTAAAGCATGCTTGTTATACTCACTGTGGAATCTAAGGGGTTAATCCTCTGCATTGTGTAAAAATTATGTTGATCCTGTCTTCTCTGATCCTCCCCTTCTTCTACTGTCCCCAATATAACTCCTGATAGAACAGAGGCTTGGAGACCAACTGCACATGCTCAGTTTGGTGTGTATTGCTAGAGATTTTTTTTTCTTTGGAGAGTGCATGTGATCAGCACAGGGCCAGTAAATACTGTACGGAGGGTCAGGGGTCCTGCAGCCTCATAGGACAATCAGAGGAGAATGAAAATTCTTCCTACAAACTTTAAAAGTGCTCTGCTGAACACTGATTGAAGTCACAAGACAGCGCTAGCTAAAGCTTGTAGGATGAGTTTTCTTTCTGCTCTATTAGGAAGGAAATCCCCTGACCTCTGTCTGGACAGTGCTGATTGGCCCTGTGCTGATCACATGCACTCTCCCAAGAAGAAAAAACACCTCTCTAGCAATATAAACCAAATTGAGCATGTGCCTGCCTACGGTTCAGTCTGGAGATAAGTGGTGGTCACTTGACAAAGGGGAGGAACAGAGAAGAAAGGATCAAACATCCTTTGTACACAATGCAGTGGATTAACCCCTTAGGTTCAACAGTGAGTATAACAAGCATGCTTTACTGCATATACACACTGATTTTACTGTTGTGGGTTTAGTAACACTTTAAACATGTAATCGTTTTTTTCTCAAATCCATTTTTCCTTTTCTAGCATTGTATTCCTTGACTGCTAACCATCACTGAACACATTCGCTCATTTCTGAAACAATGCTTTTTGAAACTTAAAGTGTTACTAAACCCACAACTGTATATGCAGTAAAGCATGCTTGTTATACCCACTGTGGAGCCTAAGGGGTTAATCCTCTGCATTGTGTAAAAAGGTTGTTTGATCCTATCTTCTCTGATCCTTCTCTTCTTCCAGTGTCCCCCTCTTATCTCTTGATAAGACATATCATGTGGAGTCACTCTGCACATGCTCAGTTTGGTATGTATTGCCACAAAGGTCTTTTTTTTTCTTGGGAAAGTGCATATGATTAGCACAGGGCCAATCAGCACTGTCTAGACAGAGGTCAGGGGTTCTGCATCCTCCTAGAGCAGAAAGAAAACTCCTTCTACAAGCTTTAACCAGTGCTCCGCTGGACACTAATAGAAGTCACAAGACCGCTCTAACTGCTGATGAGAAAAGGTATTTAGCAGTTTATATTTACTAAAATAATTGCATTTCCATGTTCTGTGTACTGTGAGAGACTGGATATAGTGAATGCAGGGCCCTGGGTTTAGTAACACTTTAATATCTAGGACCCCAGCTGTTCAGCCTCCTGCAGTGGATCAACAGCAGTTGCCAGACCTTGAACACTCTATGTTTTAGCACCAAGCATAGTACAGCAGGCAGAGGGAAGGCAAGGTGGGATGTGAAATAGAAAGTGGGTGAGGCTTTAAATCAGAGAACAGGCCAGAAAAATGATTACTACTGGCTGGGAGCAGACCAGGGGCGGACTGAAAACTCATGGGACCTCCGGATAATAGGGGATCATGGGGCCCCTGTGTCCTCGCCCACACTTAAACCACTCCCAAAAAAGCCTATGAAAGGTAGCAGGGGCATCTCATGGGGCCCCCTACTGACCCTGGGCCCTCGGGCAGTGCCTGAGTGTCCAAATGGTCAGTCTGCCCCTGGAGCAGACTATCTAACATCAGCCTACCAAGTTACCACCTTTACATCCACTACCGGGAGGTAAGTATGATATTCAATGAGTGTGTATGCTGAATATATCAGGGTGCATGGTGCAGTGAGCTAAGTGTACTGAGGTTCATGCTGTTGACTAAAGTTGGGTCTGTTGAGTATATTCTGTGGTCTGTTATGCATATTGGGAGCATGCTGCAGAGTACTGAATGTGTCAGTGTACAGTGTAACAGAATGCAGGGTGCAATTTGCTAAATGTGTCATGTGAGGGTTGTCACAAGTGTACCGAGGTACATGATGTGGTGTGCTGAGCATATTTGCCATGTATGCTGGTTTGCTGACTGCAGTTGAGTTAACAGGGTGCATCTTAAAGAGTGCTGAAGGTAATGGAGCACATAATGTGTGTGTGTATTTTGAGTGTATACTGAAGTGTGTTGAGTGTATTGTGGGAAATACTTAAAACACATCCACATTTTGCCTGAAACTGCCAGTGCACACTTTTGACCTCACTTTTTACATTGGCTTTAGGCCAGGGGCGGACTGACCATTTGGAAACTTGGGCACTGCCCGAGGGCCCGGGGTCAGTAGGGGGCCCCATGAGATACCCCTGGTACCTTTTTCATAGGCTTTTTTGAGTTTGGGCAAGGACACAGGGGCCCCATGATCCCCTATTGCCAGGAGGCCCCATGAGTTGTCAGTCCGCCCCTACTTTAGGCCCTTCGTTCTGTAGAGACACACCTTCCACCTTGTATAGAATTTCAGTACTTTTAGCCCAGGAACCCCTTTTTATGGAAAATAGGACCTAACAAAGTTCATAATTAAGTGACCTGTGACAGCTTACATATTTACTGCCCTCAGTGAAATTATATTTGCTTAAGATTTGATAGTAGTCTCTCCTCCTTTGTAAAAATATAAGGCAATGCCAAAATACCAATTAGCCATAATCTGGAAGCCATGGATGAAACCAGAAGAGCTGTTATATCTGACCACGCAAATTTTTCTGGGATGCTCAGCCACAGTTTTCTCATTTCTTTTAATAAAATATCAACCATCACTATAGTCACTACAGGGTTTGTAGTTGGCCCACAGATGACACTGTATAAACACCATTGGTAAAGAGATATCAGGAAAGTTTAGCTTTGTGTACACATGCAGAACTTTGTTCGTTAAAGGCCATCTCCCCACATTACTTCAAGTCCAGCACTTTGGAGTTTTATTTACCCTATGGGCAAACTAGGTTGGTGCAAAGGGTAGCTCTGTGCTAAGGTGCAAAAAAAGTTTTTCAGTCTTTAAAAAATATATTTTTGTACTAAAAATAAAAGCCATTTGGAAGAATTGATCATTTGTATTTGTGCAATGTCACCACGGACTTAGAAGTGCTTCAGCTCTTAGCTGTAATCCCGTTGTGTTAGTCCACAGTTCTCCACAATACACTGCTTCTTCAGTCCCAATCTCTTACAGGGTACTGATTGCGCTTTCATTTTTTCTCACATAATAATAATGTATTATGGCTTGTTTCCAGCTTGGCTCATTGCCCTCACAAACCCTTGGATTTCCTGCTCCAAAAGCTTGTTCCTCTTCTCTGCGTCATCTCGTGACCGTTCCATGTTCTGCAAGGTAATTTCTAGAGCCTTCCGTTGATTCTGTTCTTTTTCTAGATCTTCATTCAATTTCAGTACTTTTTTCCACACTTCAAAGTTTTCTTTCTCTAGGCTACAAAGGTATACACAAACAAAACAACATTTACAATTTGTATACACATCTGTTAACGGAGGACTTTTTTATCATTACTAGGTTTCACTCGGTAACCTTTGTGCTAGATATAAACACATTTGCTACTCGTTCACAACAAATTGCTAAATATAGAAGTGAAGTAAGGAGTTAATTAGTGATGGTTTGGGTTAAATAAGTGTTAATAAATACCGGTAGGTAAAAATTTTAGAAACATTTTTTTACTTGTGAGGATGCTGGACGTTATGTTCATTTCAATGGCCACTCTTCAAAGAACTAGTTTAAATACAATGTAGCAATAATATTGCTTATTTATCGATAAAGTCTGCAATCACAATATAAAACTGACAGCTGGTTCTAGTGATTTTGCCAAGGATAGCAGCCATAGTGCAGGAAGGAGCTCTTGGCTTACAAGGTACAAACAAGGTACTCAGATGAGGTATTTTTGAGCTTATCCTGTGCACCCATGGATGGCAACTGTTATCCATATCTTTTTTAGGTCAAACGTTCCTTTTTTAGGTCAAATTAAGCCCCTATTTGGTGAAACATTAGAGAGAGGCCAGTCCAGAGCTATGAGGACAGACAAGGAAGGAATGGCCACAGTATCCACTGATTCTGCTAGAGGGTCCCTGTACCTGGAAACAACCTGTCCAGTTTATTGTTGAATCTGAAGGCCAGAAGGTCCTGACAATGACAGAATGTGTTGTAGGGGGTCTGGAGTGAAACTGACCAGATTAGATAACTTCAAAGGAGGCTACCTTGAACCTTGAGGCTCTCATGCTATAGCAAAGAGTTGGGCAACTCTTGGACTGAAGAGTACAAGTTTTGGCAGCGGAGAGTTTGAAGTCTCTCCTTGGGAAGAAAAACTCTGGCTTGAGGTATGTCTAGGACTAGACCCAGATCTCTCAAGCAATGAATTGATTCTAGTGCTGATTTCTGAAGGTTCAAGACCCATCTGAACGTGTAAAAGGTCTAGACAGTCAGGGAAAAGTTGTTCTGTAGAACTTATGTTTACTATTTCCTCAGTAGGTGGTCATTCACATATTCCACAATGGGAATACTGTGAGAGCACAATAAGGTTAGAACTGGGGCCAGCACTTTGGTGAACACCTGAAGTGCAGAAGATAGGCAGAATGGCAGGTCCATAAACTGAAAGTGAAAAGAACCCTTAGCAAAGTGTAGAAATTACTGCCTGCCTGATGGAGAAAAGTTATGACATACCTGGGCAACTCCATTAAAAATGTCTAGCCTTAGAGCAGTCAGTTAATGTATGACAGATTAGAGTCACAGGCCTGTTAGCAATAGCAAAACTCTAGAGAGGGCCTCCAGGAGCTTATCAGTGGGGTCCTTAAAGACAGATGTATTCTCTACTGAAATGGTAGATGTTTTGTTAAGATGGGACACTGCCAGATCCACAAAGGGGACATACATCCCCTCAGCAAGAACTTCTTAGACAGAGCAGAGGAGGCAGCCATGCCCAGCAGTTCAGTTTTTTTTATTTGATCAATGTGTGATCTAATTAAAATGGTTGAATCTGCAAATAATTGAATGACCATAACATCCCTTTTAGATCGCTTTAGACTAGATTTGCTCAAACTAAGCTGACCTGCCAGGGCCATGACTACTGTCATGAGAAAAATATAAGAATCATCACTGCTGATCTCCTGCAAATTCTAGTTGACTGGCTATTGCACTGATCTGAAATAGGTATGCAGATCAGAAAAGTGATAGAACAGTCAAAACTCCTAATCTGTATTCTTATTTTGAGTGCATGATTAAAAGCACTGAAACAGAGATTTCAACATGGCAGCTAAGCATTTTCAAAAAAGGAGCTCGCCATTGGCAGCATCTATGTACCTCTCATGTCAAGTTTCTTTAAACCACCTTTGAAGACATATAGATTCATATATTGTCATATTAGGACACTGAAATCCTCTTATTTTTTAAAATGCAGTGACATGCTTTGTGATGAGACCCCCTAACTTTGAGCACAAAGTAACTGAGTCACATATAACTATAGATGAAAGAGATTCTAATTGTTAGGCCTCATGTACATGAGGGCGATTTTGCAGCCACTTTTAGGGGCATCAGGCATTTTGTTTTTGCTTCCAAACACCCCTCCATGTTATCCTCAGTGTCCATGCACACGCAGATTTTAAGACGATTTTAATAGCAGGGGCATTTACCAGCAGAAAAAAAACCACAGGACCAGTGGGTCCAGGAGCGGAAGTGTTTTGGCTGAAAAAATGCTTGACGCATGAAAACGCATCTAAATACGCACTTGAGCATTATTTCATTTCAATGGCCAGAATAATGCCCAAATGCTTGATGTCTGTAAATGCACCTAAACACTTGTAAAAGCATAATTTTTTCTGCCAAAACGTTGCTGCCAAGAGGAGGAGCATTTTAAAACATCCTGTGTGCACGAGGCCTTAAAATGATACTAAAGGCTTACATTTAAAAAAATAAAAATAAAAAAAATAACAAACATGTTATACTTACCTGCTCTGTGTAATGGTTTTGCACAGAGCAGCCCCGATCTTTCTTTTCTCAAGTCCCCCGAGGGCGCCAATGACTCCCGCTGCTGTCTCAGCCAATGAGGAGAGGAAGTCCCAGGATAGCTAAGACTGCAGTGCACATCGCTGGATTGAGAGGGGGCTTAGGAGAGTATTGGGGGAGGGGGCAGGGGGGCTGTTGCACAGAGAAGGTTTTTGTACCTTCATGCATAGAATGCATAAAGGTAAAAAACCTTGAGCCTTTACAACCACTTTAATGTTGAAATGTTAACTTTGCAATTTACATTCAGAAAGAAAAGCATATTTACTCTGACCAATGAATGAAAACCATGAGCATTACCTTTTCACCCTTCCTTCAAGTTGTTTGTTGTGAATTTTCATTTCTTCTAGTGTACTGGTCAACAATCCACAAGTGTTGGCTTCTTTATTCTCCATAACAAGAACATCTACACCATTTCTAAGGAGGCCGGGACTGTGTTTATCACTTTCTTTACTTTCCTTGGCTACAGGACTTTCAGTAGCAAGACAACATGGTTTGCTGCTTCCACTGCCACTTGGAGGTATAGGAACATTATCATAGGTAGATGTACGTTGTTGGGAAAGTTCCTCTGAAAGGGTCCTCTTGTGGCCAGGATATGAGGATAGATACGACTTTCCATTTGGAGATGACCAAAAATCACTGCTGAATATGTCTGTTTTGTTAAACGTGCTGGTACTGCTGTCATCTTGTTTTTTGGGCAAATTAAAGTTTGTAATAGGCAGAGTTTGGGTTCGTTTTCTAGGAGTTGTGACCCATGATTCTGAGTTGTCTGTTAGTAAGGAGTAATAGTCTTCATTAAGTGACATACTTTCTTCAGAAGTAGAGGAACCACGGGAATCACTTGGGTATTTCTAAAAAGAACAAACAGTGTAAGATTCTTGTATAAGACAATCTTGTATAATTCTTATATAAATTTAAGGATAATTCTGCTGAAATCAAAAAATGATGAATAGTGTCTTCTGACTGTAGAGCTCTTTTCTGATCTCCTAACCATTACCAATTCTAATAGTTCCTAATTCAGAGCACAGTTTGTAAATTCCACTTCTCTATTTACAATATAGGTTTGCATATTAGCTACAGCTTATCCCACTAGCGTTGACACCTCCCAGTACTTTAAGAGTTTCTAGAAGCCGAGAGGCGGGCATTTGGGTCATGTGATTGACTGTCACGGTGTGTGTAAAGTTTAATGGCGCCACTCCAAAGCCAGATAAGCAGAAAGGATCACCCCATGGGAATGAAGGGAGCAGTCTCTGTGACCAAGCCCTTGTGGGCTAAGGCAAAACACGCCAGAGGGCATGCCTAGTGCTTTGCTAAGGCCACTCTACACATACAACATGCTGGACTCCTGGGCCTGGTCTTGAGCAGTGTCCACTTCCCCTTGTCTCATCCCTGATTGTCACAGCGGTCACATGATCAGAAAGCCAGCTACCATTCTGGGAGTTTTCTGGGAGTGCTAGTAAGTTATTTATACAGGGCCCCATATATGCATATGGCTGGTGGAAAGTGATTAAAGGGTAAGTTCACCATTCACAGTCTGCTCTCTCGCAGCTAAGCAATCTGCCAGAGTGATATGGAGCAGACTATGTGCATAAGTGAATAAGAAACAAAGCCAAAAGTTCTTATTTGGGAGTTTCCAGCCTTGAACATCCAAACTGTGTATTCCCTGTCATCTGCCGGAGGGATAGGAGAGAACAATAATATGAGCATCTAAAAAAGTAAGCCTTTGTTTGCAGAACACAGCATTTTCATGTATTACGGGCACTGTAATGCATAGGGACATTTTTGGGAAAAGTAAATAAAGGTGATCTAATTGTTTAACTACTAACTTTCTACTAATATTAATGAACAAGACCCATATTTATCATCTAAGTTGGTTAAAATGTTAGCCAGGCGGTAACCCTGACAGTGACCCATAGCATCTAAAGACTTCCTCTTTCTTTGATCTGACTTTAGTAATGCTTTGTAAGAGATATATTTCCTAAAATCCTCCTCCAGTCTTTTTATTATAAATTAAAAAATCATATACAATATTGGATTTAATAGGATTGGATCATACATGTATATTTTTTAATATATTGTTTATAATAAATATGACCACTCCTAAAGAGGAACTTAGAAATGTTTAGTAATGACACTCTATAAACAGATATTTATAGATAATTGTAAGCTTTTTATTCTTTGTATACCATATTTTGTTTTATTCCCCATTCTTCTCATGGTGGCCATTTTTACTAAGGGCAGATGCACCCATTTGCCATTACTTCTTTGAACTCTGGGTCTGCCTCCTAGAACATGTGACAGTACACATCATCTGAGGGGGGAGGCAATTGTGATGTAGCCTTCTCAGGTTGCATCTGCAAGGTTCCAGTTACATCACCTGTGCCTCACTCAACAGGGAAGTAGAAAAACAGAAGTTGTAATTAAAAGCAATTCGTGTTTGTTAACTAATGAATGTAAGATGATTTCATATCAGCGTGCAGAGCTGAAGGCAGATGTAGTTGTTAGTGGAAGAGAGGAATGGACCTCTTTAATGCCTTGGTACCCTGAATGTCCCATTTACTATATCTATGCTGTATATCTTGTAATGTTTTTTGGAATAATGGTACCTACATATCAACCATTTGCCGTCCATGCTACAGCACAGTCATCTAGTTTTGGGAGGGCGTCTATAGACATCCCAGAACCCCGCCCCTTCCCCACATGTCCATGGTGCAAGGTCTGCGATTGCTGTGTCCTTTGATCACAGATCAAGGTAAAGGGCCAATCACAGAGGCCTTTTACCATGTGATCAGTTGTGTCCAATCACACATGTTATAGACATTTCTTCTCCTCACCGTTGTCACTGTGTGAGGAAAGGAAAGCTGATGACCAGTGATTCTGTGACAAGACACATTTACATTGATATCAGTGCTACCCCATTAGTGCCAATCAATGCCCATCAGTGCAACTTATTAGTGTCCATCAGTGCAGCTATTCAGTGCCCTTGAGTGCAGCATATCAGTGCCCATCAGTGTCGCCTATCAGTGCCCAACAATGCAGACTCATCAGTGCCCATCAGTGCAGCCTCATCAGAGCCCATCAGTGCCACCTCATCAACACAGCCTCATCAGTGCCCATCAGTGTACATCAGTGCAGCCTCATCAGTGCCCATCAGTACAGCCTCATCAGTGCAACCTATCAGTACCCATCAGTGCAATCTCATCAGCACATATCTGTGAAGAAGCAAAATTACTTATTTGCAAAAATTTTTATTAGAAGCTTTTTTTTTTTTAATTCCTGTCATTTTTCATCTGTTAAGCAAAAAATGAAAAAACCCAGTGGAGATTAAAGTGTTACTAAACCCACAACAGTAAAATTAATTTGTACATGCCACCCCTGCCTTGCATAGGCCTTAGGGACATGGATTTTTTGCATTTACTACTTATCGCTGTCACTACTACTATTACTACTTAATTGTAACCCTTGCTAATTATTCTGTAATATCTGAACATTATTTAGGCCCTGCATGGGCGAATTACATACTTGCTTTTGATTTCTTTTGCTAATTTATAAAAGCAATATATTTATTGAAATTAAAAAAAATATATAAAAATTGAATATGGGTACAGTGTTGCATGACCGTGCAATTGTCATTCAAAGTGAGACAGCACTGAAAGCTGAAAATTGGCCTGGGCAGGAAAGGGGTGAATGTGGCCAGTACTGAAGTGGTTAATACTAATATAGGTAATATACTAATATAGGTAGCCTATTCACATTATTTACATTTCACTAATACTTTAGATTACTGCACTTTGCAAACTGCAAATAATATTTGCACTGTCTCACATAAAATGTACCTGTGATGATATGGCATTAAATAAATTGCCAGCAGGAATTAATTGCACACACCTGTAAGTGTCTGCATATACTTTTTCTTGTTTTCCCAAGTATCCCCAGAGCCCTAAAACTGTATGCAAATACAGACTTTGGGACTCATGTTGCATTTTCAAGTCTGACTATTAGACAGTGAATCCGTTGATTACAACGATGGGCCACCTGTAATGTCCAGAAGCCAAGAAGGAGGGTGGTGTATGAGTTGAACTTTAGCTTCTGACTTTTCTATTTGAATAATACAATGCAACAGGTTTCAGGACTCTGAAAGTCATAAAACGTTTTGCACAGGAACCTCTATTTTATTTGACATCATATGAGTACAGATTTATTTTATATTATCCTGACTTTACTGCACCAAACACATTTACCCCATGAGATTTAGGTGGATCTCCTGAAGGTGAAAAACTTTCTTCTGCTGCATCCCAGCCTACTGAACTTCGAGGCAGCTGTCCCATTTTGAAATCTTTACTCTGGGATACAGGTTCCAGAGGTTGATCATCGGTTTTAGGAAAAAACTTTTCATGGAGGCTGATCATGACTGTCATCAGCTTCTGGATCTGAGGAGCTCCTGCAGGGAGGAATAACACATCACCAGGAAACTTACTGGGCATCATGGAAAGAAAAGTTTAAATATAAAGCACAGTTCATTGCTTGACAGTCAATAGGTGGAGACCAACCAAGTATGGCCACATGTATTTCACAACACTAAAGAAAACTATTGATAAAAAACATATGTGGCTTACTGGGAAAAAAAGTAGACAGATTCATAACTCAAAAGGGAAAATTATAGTATTGTAGAATATTTATAGTCAGTTTACACCAATTTGCTTTGCTATGAGTTCACATTACAAAACAAAGATTTTCTCTTTCAACTGCAGTTAATGAAGTCCTGTGCGTCTATGCCATAATACACTAAACTACTACACAAGGGTCTATTTTGCAGTATACAGTTTCAAATAGACTACTTCAGAAAATAATATTGGGAAATTAGGGAAGATTACCTCTCATTAGGGCCACTGGATCCTCTGTCTTTGGCTTCAGAAGGTTGACGCCAATCACCATAGCTAAATTCTCTACACTCATCTTGTTTACACTGGAATTTTTTTGTACTTCGTAAAGAAATCTGCAATAGCAAAATGAACGAATAGAGAAATATACTGTAAATACAAACATGTGGCAGTATTTGAAATGGTATAAAAAGTGGGAAAACTAAACAAGAAAAGGTTTACAGCATATAGTGGAAAAGATTTTAGGCTATGAAAGAACATAATATTATATATGTTGTAAAAGAAAAGCAAAGAAAGCACAGATTATCATCTTACAAGCCTATTTGTTTCTTGTTTTTTTATTAGAGGTAGTAATAGAGACAGGCTGAAGATAAATACAACCAATTGTACCTTCACTGTCATAAGATATCATGTTTTAAAGTGATAGTAAACTTTTTTTTTTAAATAATAAACATGTTATACTTACCTGCTCTTTGCACAGAGCAGCCCCGATCTTCCTCTTCTGGCATCCCCTGCTGGCACTCCTGGCTCTTCAGCAATTGCCCCCATAGGAAGCTGCTTCCTATGTGGGCACCCGTGCAGGCTCGATCCTGAGCCACGGTGACTGCATCTATAGACACAGACAGCACAGCTCAGCCACATCCCCCCAGCTCCCTCATCACAGGATTTGACTGACAGCAGCAGGAGCAAGTGGCTCCCATTGCTTTCAATCTGCCCTGTGAGGAGAGCTGAGCCGCAGCCAAGGAGCTGGATCGAGATCAGGCTCAGGTAAGTATAAGGGGGATCTGGGTGGATCCTGTCGCACAGAAGGTTTTTCCCCTAATGCAGAGAATGCATTAGGGAAAATACCTTAAGCCTTTAGAATCACTTTAAGTGACAGAGTTATTGTGTCTTGGGTTTACTTCAATGATTACTAGAATGCAGGAGGCCAGCATCCTAGCAACCTTTGCTGTGAACCAGGGGCGGACTGACCATTTGGAAACTCGGGCACTGCCCGAGGGCCCGGGGTCAGTAGGGGGCCCCATGAGATGCCCCTGGTACCTTTTTCATAGGCTTTTTTGAGTTTGGGGAAGGACACAGGGGCCCCATGGTCCCATATTGCCGGGGGCCCCATGAGTTGTCAGTCTGCCCCTGCTGTGGACTCAACACCTTGTTGCTGAGCCTGATGTGGATGCTGAAAGACTAATTCCCCATCAGGTTTGTCTTTCTTGTGATTGACAGTAGACAGCTGTGAGTGGATTCCATAGCTGCTATTAGGCTGTCCACTCAATAACTCAATTCCACAGACACTCCACCTGTTAGATAGGCGTAACCTGATTAGAAACTCTAACAGACTAGTTCTCCATCAGGTCTGCCTTGCCTAAGATTGATAGTGGACACCATTATGCAGATTTCATAGCATCTATTGGTCAAAATAGCGGCTATGGAATTTTCCCATTGCCGTATACTGTCATTGACAAGCAAGATGGACCTGATGGGGTACTGGTCTCTCAGAGATCACCATGAGGCTCTACCCATCCCACAACAAAACCCTTCTGCCATTTACCTCTCTGTAGGACAGGCACAGTAGCCGGGCAGGGAACTCAGCGTTGCTGAGCTATACTGAGGAGAAAGTGTCCATTATGAACACTGCAACCCAAGGGCGGACTGGCAACTCATGGGGCCCCTGGGCAATAGGGGATCATGGGGCCCCTGTGTCCTCACTCACACTCAAACCGCACCCAAAAAAATCAAATGAAAAGTATCAGGGGCATCTCTTGGGGCCCCCTACTGACCCCGGGCCCTCGGGCAGTGCCCAAGTGCCAGAATGGTCAGTCCGCCCCTGCTCCATCCTCAGTGCTGGCCTCCATGAGACAGATTCATGAACCTGTTTCTGAAAGGTTCATAAATTTCATGCAAGCATTGACAGTTGTGGTGTGGAGGCCCAACAGTGTTCTAAAGAGTGTCATAGACACTCTTTATGAATTCCAGGGGTTATTTCTGGTTCATCAACAGTTATCTTTCTGTACTTGCAGTGTGTTTAAAAAGATAAAACATGGTAAAATGTGTATGTTTTGAACTGCTGTTCTATAGCAATGGATTGTTGCAGAATACTGTAATTTGACTTAAAAATAATGATACCAAGTTAAGACATTACCTGCATATAAAGCAAAGAAGATTGTAATTATCTTTGGGAAGAAGCATTATTTGTTTTCTAAGTTCCTCATGACCCTGTAAGCAGTAAATTTAAAAAAGATATAGTATTATTAGAAATAGTAAATAGTTCATCACGTTTAACCTATTTAAACACTGTGGAGGCACTCCACAGATTTTTTTTCAAGTTCAGCTTTACAGCTTCTATGTCTCCTGCCTGCTCATTGGACAATTATCTGCTGTGTTTTTAATTCTAATTTACTACCCAATTTGCAGATTGAAAGCAGAGAGGTGACACAAAAAGCTTTTACAAATGAACTAGGAAATAGGGATGCCCCATCTTTGGAAATACAGTATGTGAATCATAAATCATTTGGCAGCATAGGGCTTTGTTTGCATCAGAAGCTCTTTCATCTTCGGTTAAATGTAAACCCTAATAATGAGCTCCTCTTATTTACTCCACTTTGGTCTGTTAAATTACTTTTGAAAGCATTTTGTTATATTTGTTAATTAAGTGCAAAAAAAAATACCTGTTGATTATGTGAGAAATTAAGAGCTCTCTGTCCATACAATCTGTGTCATCTCAACCAGTCTATTTAGCCCTCCTAGTCTTGAACTACAGATTGATTTGTGACTATGTTGTAGAGATCAGAGAGAAGGAGGGTTTAAAGAGTTTAGCAAAAGAAGTCAGTCCTCAACAAGATTCAGTCCTCAACAATGTTGTATTTTGTCAGCCTACACCAGGACTTAAACCTCATGCACGTGGGATGTTTTTACTACTGCTTTTAGGGGCATCAGGCTCTTTTTTTTTTGCTGCTTTCACATACCCCTCCTCTTCCCCACTGCCCTACAGCAGATATACTGCTACAGGGCAGCAGGGGTGCATTTCGGGGTAGGGGGCGCGCGTAAGCTGCACACGCGCCCTACCCGCGCCTTCATTTGCGGCCACGGCTGTCAATCACCGGGTCCCAGCCGGCGATTACCGCCGGAGTCCGGTGATTACCGAGCATCTTTGGCAGGGAGGAGGACTGCTTTGTTTACTAACAGTCCTCCTCCCTGTAGGCTCGGAACACTGCTCTGGATGCTTGTGCACAGCACAGCCATCCAAATCAGTGTGCTTACAGTGAAGCACACGGACACAGCCCTAGCAAAACACTCCCAGCACACAGTTAACCCTTTGATCACCCCTCATGTTAACCCCTTCCTGCCCAGAGCTATTAATACATTGTCAATGCTTTTATTTAGCACTGATCACTGTATTGGTGTCACTGGGGATGTCAGTGACAACAAGTCAGTTCCCCCCAGTGTCAGAATGCCCGCCGCAGTCCAGCTATAAGTTGCTGAGCACTGCCATTACTAGTAAAAATATTTTTTTTTGTACAATCCAATACAGGCTTATTTGAAATACCTCTTTTCCTGTTGTGATCTCTATTTGTCCACTGGTCATCTCTTTCCACAACTTCATCAATTCCCTGCATGCTTTGCAGCTTCTCCTCTGCTGTTTACATTCAATTAATAAGGACTACATATCCCACGTTACTTTGCTGCCTGCAAGCAGTGATTCCTCCTGAAACTCCTCATCTGTGGTTCAATTGCAAAGGACTACATATCCCATGACCCATGATACTGCCTGCAAGCAGTGATTCCTTTACTGACTCCACCTCTGAAACTCCTCCTCTCAGTATCGTTGTAGTTCAGAAGGCAGGCTCTGTGAAATGTGTGCCTACTCACAGGACATAGTGAATATGTGGTTGTGTTTGGGTCCATGCATCCACACCCACACAGATGTCGCATTGGGAGTAGTGGCTGTGTCCTTGCAGCCGCTGCACCCCAATTGACAGGAATGGGATTGCCTACTTAGGGATGCAGTGATTACCTGTGCATCCTCATGCAATGAAAAGAAAGGCTGTCAAGCAGTGCATAGATTTATACGCCCAAAGTGAACGAGGCCTTACCCATGATCTTATCAGGATCCATTGCTGTTTTATCTACTCTCATCATCTGAGACTTAGGGATAGCATGCCTCAATGACATGGGAAGGAAAATTTGATATATTTTTAATGAATTCCTGTCAGTTGATTTAACAAAAAGATCACTCTTCAAAGTACCACCAACTCTATATACTAGTCTGTCATCCTTATTTTCACTCCAATGCTCAGAAAGTTTGTTAACTAGACATTTATCATGTAATCCTTATTTAAAGGGCTGAATGTTGCCCCACCCATAACATAAAAATATCATCAATGTATCTTACTCCACTATGTAGCATGTTTATATAACATTCATATATTTCCATAAAAATTGCTTTGCAGGAGCCATCATTCTTATTATTTGTCTTAATAATATTGCTTAATTTAAGCAATTTAATGGTATATTTTTTTCTCCCCTATTTTTTCCCTTTTTTATCTATTTTTAGAAATAATGTCTTTCATGTCACGTGTTTGTATACATTAGATTGATGTAATTCATGTGAACAACATCCGATTGACATAGATACATAGATACATAACGGGATAGTGGGGTTTTTGTATAATAATTTTTTTTTTCGATGGGTGGAATTTGAAATCATCCACCATTTCCTATTGAGTCCCAAAACTTGGGGGTTATCTCTTCCCATGGTGTGCTTCCCAATTGGATGTTGCATTATACTTTACATAGCGAGTGGTTATTTACTGGTTGCTGTCACTATTTAAATTGTATGGAAGTTGGGATGATTATACTTCATGCTTTAAAAAGTCTCAAAAGTTGCATTTCTACTTGGAGAATTTTACATTTTGCCTTGTTACTGCCTACTTTACCCTGTAATAAAGAGCTATATGGATGATACATTGTTTATAATAAAAAAAAAGGCATCTGTTCCATATTTCAATTCACTTTTAATGATGTCCATCACTTCATTTGGCAGAAACTGTCCAAGTCTAGCCGAACTTACAGACTGCTTTCTTTACCTTTGAGGAAAATGTATTCCTTTATTCTAGTTGGATCTTAGTAGCAAATGTGTCTTTTATTCCAATTTTCAACTAAATTGTGGGATATGAATATTAAGGGCTGTGATTCCTTTAATAGATGGCCTTATATAGAGGTGAAAAATTGTTTAAAACATATTTTGGATGATCACAACCACAGGAACTTTATTGCATTGTCAGTATTTTTGCACCAGTAAATTTGCAACATATATGTTATTTTTCAATCTTATGGGAGAGAAAAGATTGAATTTCAGTGAGTTTCAGGTTTATGCCAGTGTTGTGTTTGTTTTATTAGTAATATGAATAAATTGTAAACATATACAAAAACTTTCAATAGCACCAGCATACAGTATAACACAAATAGAAATCAGCAAAATTGCAATATTTTATTTATGAGTCATTAAATAATATTCTTACTAAAAGAATCAATGTGATGGATTTTGAGCTGTTCATAGACCAGCCAAATCAAAGAGGCCTTTGTTTGTTGCAATATATACAGTGAAGGAAATAAGTATTTGATCCCCTGCTGATTTTGAATGTTTGCCTCCTCACAATGAAATGATCAGTCTACAAATCGAATATTAGGTGTATTGTAACACTGAGAGACAGAATAGCAAAAAAAAAAAAAAAATTCAAAAGAAATGCATGTCTAACAAATGATGCACTGATTTGCATGTTCATGAGGGAAATAGGTATTTGATCCCCTTCACAAAACATGACTTAGTACTTGGTGGCAAATCCCTTGTTGGCAATCACAGAGATCAGACGTTTCCTGTAGTTGGCCACCAGGTTTGCACACATCTCAGGAGGGATTTTGGCCCACTCCTCTTGGCAGATGCTCTCCAAGTTATTAAGGTTTGGTGGCTGACGTTTGCCAACTCAAACTTTCTGCTCCCCCCACAGATTTTCAATCAGATTAAGGTCTAGAGACTGGCTAGACCACTCCAGGACCTTAATGTGCTTCCTCTTGAGCCACTTCTTTGTTGCCTTGAGTGTGTGTTTTGGGTCATTGTCATACTGGAACACCTATCCACGACCCATTTTCAATGCCCTGGCTGAGGGAAGAAGGTTCTCACCCAAGATTTAACGGTACATTGCCCCATCCATCGTCCCTTTGATGCAGTGCAGTTGTCCTGTCCCCTTAGCAGAAAAGACCCCCAAAGCAGAATGTTTCCACCACCATGTTTGACAGTTGGGATGGTGTTTTTGGGGTCATAGGCAGCATTCCTCTTCCAAACACAGCGAGTTGAGTTGATGCCAAAGAGCTTGATTTTGGTCTCATCTGACAACACTTTCAACCAGTCCTCCTCTGCATCATTCAGATGTTCAGTGGCAAACTTCAGACGGGCCTGGACATGTGCTTTCTTGAGCAGAGGGACCTCACGTGTAGTTCTGGGATGATTCCTCACTGTTCTCATGATCATTGACACTCCACAAGGTGAGATCTTGCATGGTGCACCAGACCTAGGAAGGCTGACAGTTGTTTTGTGTTTCTTCCATTTGCAAATGATTGCACCAACTGTTGTCACCTTCTCACCAAGCTGCTTGGCAATAGTTTGGTAGCCCATTCCAGGCTTGTGTAGGTTTACAGTCTTGTCCCTGACATCCTTGGACAGCTCTTTGGTCTTTGCCATGGTGGAGAGTTTGGAATCTGATTGTTTGATTGCTCCTGTGGACAGGTGTCTTTTATACAGGTAACAAAATGAGAATAGCAGCACTCCCTTTAAGAGACTGCTTCTAACCTCAGCTTGTTACCTGTATGAAAGTAACCTGGTAGCCAGAAATCCTGCTGAATGATAGGGGATCAAATACTTATTTCCCTCATGAACATGCAAATTAGTGATTCATTTGTTAGACATGCATTTATTTTCAATTTTTGTATTGCTATGCTGTCTACAGTGTGTTACAATACACCTACCATTCTGATCATTTCTTTGTGAGTGGACAAACATTCAAAATCTGCAGGTGACCAAATACTTATTTCCTTCACTGTAATATATATATAATTTTGTTTATCTTACTTTGATCCTACATCTCTTATGGATATATATGTTTTTATATCCCGTGAAGGTGTTTTTGGTCATGAGTGGGCGCTGTGTGGGTGTGCGCTTCTGTTTGCATTGACAACATGCTCTCTCCCGATGAAGTAGAGTTTATCTTAGAAATGCATTGGCAAAAAACCTACACCGCTGAGTGAATGAATAGACTATGGATCATGTAGGCCATGTGTTGGGGATAATGGATCGTGTAGGCCAGCATTCACTCAGAAACTAGCATGCAATGCATAACATTTGTTTAGTAATAATTTTTTATTGACTGTTAAAATAAAATGTTCAACTGTTTGATGATACCACCCCTACCTCAATCAGTTGTGTGTGAATCTTCTGAAATGTTTTATTTGTAACATTATCGAGATTTGAGCATTCCAGGGGTAATTTATGTCTAATTACTAGACATGAATGCCGGAAATTTTTGTTTTGTTTTGGATGCATTTGTTCATTGAAGAATTTAGTTTTGTCACATTTGTTATGTTGAACCGATTTGATTTCAGAATTCATTTCATATCTTCAGCATTAGTTTAGTATATTCGTTGGTCCAGTTGGATTTGAAAAATGTAGCAGTTTTTTCGAAAGATTGTTATATATTAGTTTTCGGTTTCGATATTTTTTGAGGCAACTTAAAGAATAATGCAAAATTCGGTGGCCTTGAATTTTTCAGTTCTAAGTGTTGCATTAGACTGTGGAAATTAACTGACTGTAACTATTTCAATTTAATCACAAATTTAATTTAATCCGAATTATCAAAACAAATTTGAAACCGGCATTAATTTCCCAATGGGCCTAACCTACTGTTGCATCATGTGACGTCATCCGCTTGAAACAAATGCATTCTTTAATTTTGTTATAACTTTTTTCGGATTCATTGACATTCGTTGCTATGTCGATTAGGAAATTCATACACATCCAAATCTCTGAAAATCGATTTGCTATGAAACGCACATGTTCACCAATTACCAGATCTGGGATTCTTGGGACTAGTCAGTTTTTTGCCACAACTTCTTTACCCTAAGAATCATTCCTCTTCTTCATGCTACCTCCTAGCTTGTTGTTATGCACAATGCCCATGCATTAAAGTGGTTGTGAAGGCTGGAGGTTTTTATCCTTCATGCATTCTATGTATGAAGGTAAAAAACCTTCTGTGTGCAGCAGTGCCCCCAGCCCCCTCAATACTTACCTGAGCCTCATTGCGATCCAGTGATATGAATGACAGCCTCAGCTGTCCCGGGTCTCTGCCTCCTCATTGGCTGAGACAGCAAGTGGGAGCCATTGGCTTCTGCTGCTGTCAATTACAGCTAGTCAGCCAATGAGGAGGTTAGGCCAAGCTGCAGCTCCATGTGTGAATGTACACATGGAGCAGCGGGTGCCCCCATAGCAAGCTGCTTGCTGTGGGGGCACCCAACAGACAGGAGAAGCCAGGTGAGCCGGGGGGGGGGGGGGACCCAAGAACAGGAAGATCCAGGCTGCTCTGTGCAAAACCTCTGCACACAGTAGGTACGTATAGACATGTTTGCTATTTTAAAAAAAAAAATTAACCTTTAGAATCACTTCTAGTTGTCTTCTGCACAGGATCAGTCAGAGAAAGATGCCATATAAAACATTTGAATCTTGCCTGATGGTTGGTAAGGTCTCTCCTCCCTCCCCAGCCATATGTCTATTATTATTCTAGTAGTGTAACTTACCTTTTCCTCATCAATGGCCATAGTACTTTCACAAGCAAGACAGTCCTCGTACTGCGACCAAGGGAAAACTGGCTCTGGCAATTCTCTCAGGTAGAGTTTAAACAAAGAGGCCACTGTGTGGACATCTGTATCACTGCAATTTGGAGATAAAAGGGATACGAGGGTGTAAATGGCCAAAACAGTAACTATATAATTGCTCTTCTATGGGTTTTCTCAATAACATTGAGTTACAAAAAAAATTGGGTTTCCTGGTACACAGTTAATTATACATAAAAATACAGATAAATAAACTGTTGTACACATGAAGCTGTAAAGGTAAACCAGGAAATAGTAAAGTTATATTCCTTGCTAGGTGGTATAGCAGGATGTGTGAATCACACAGTAGTTAGCCAAACAGAATTACAGTTTCTTCTGCAGACAAAATTGTGCACCTACAATATGGAACACTGAATTCACTGACGTCACTGCTTCAGTCCCTTATTTAATAAGCCCAAGCATTCCCATTCAACAAACAGGGATGAATGTTCAGTTAAGTATTGACCATTTTTTTTATTTTGTAAATAAAGAAAGTACTTAATGGAGGTCATAGTTGGATACCTGCTAAATGATGGTCGCTCTCCGGCATCAAAAGCTTCTTTCAGCTGTTTGACCAGGTTATCTTGTCCAGGGAGACGGAATATCCCCTCTTCATTCAGGCCCTTCTCCCGGATAAAGTCTGCACACTTTTCCATTAATATTGGAACCAGGTGCCTTCCATACTTCTTCTCATATAATATAGTATCTGCAAGATGCTGGCCAAACACAGCTACAATATAAAGCAAAGGAAGGAATATCATGAACTAAAGTGTATCTATACCCATAGTAAAATATTTAGTTTTTGATAACACAGGGAAGGACAAAAGCCTCTGTCAGGTTTTATTGCTGTCCAGGACTAAGTTTGAGAGATTTGTTCTTACTATTCCAGGGACAACATTTTTCCCCAGACAGGAAGTGAAGAAAACGTTCAACAGCAGCACTGTCAAAATATTTTTTTTTTCATTAAAATGATATTAAAGGCTGATTTTTTGTTTCTTAAAATAAAAGAGGTTATACTTACCTGCTCTGTGCAATGATAGTGCACAGAGCAGTCCCTTACCTCCTCTTTGGCAGTCCCCCACCAGCACTATACACTTCTCTTCCTTCAAGTGTCCCCTCAGCAAGCTGGGTGCTAAGGTGGCACCCGTGCCCAAGTGCTCCTGAGCCTGGCTGTGTGTGTCCATAGACACGCACACAGCGCAAGCAAGCCATGTCCCCTCCCTCCTCACAGAGATGTGACTAGCAATAGTAAGACCCTATGGCTCTCACTACCCTCAGTGTCTTTTGTGAGACCAGGAAGTGAGCAGAGCAGTGCTGCATTCGGGGCTGCACTTGAGGAGGTTAGAGGAGTCAGAAAAGTGTTTAGGGAGGGGGGTAGAGTAGAACAGGTAGTGGGGTGAATGCCTTAGGTCTCATGCACACTGAACATTTTTACAGCGGCTGTTTTTGGCTTTTGCCATTTTTTTCTACAGCCAGTAAACTCCCCAGTATGTTATCCTATGTGTCCATGCACACATAGACTGTAATCAGCTGGAAACAAAAACCCAAACTAGTGGGTTTCTAGAGGAGTTTTTTAGCTGTAAAAACGTTCTAAGGCTGAAAAATGTGGTAAAATGCGGCAAACTGGCGCAAAAAGAAAAAAATGTTTTTTGTTAAAAAAAACCACAAAAAAATGCAGCTAAACGCTAATGCAAAAACACTAAAAACCGCAGAAAAACACGTTTTTAACATGACTTTACACAGTTAACGTTAACAGCGTTATTAAAACGCCCCGTGTGCATGGAGCCTTAAGGTAAAAAATGTTTAGAACCACTTTCAAGGTATAATAAACCTTAACATAAGCCCACTGAAGTGGCTAGCCTAATGAATCAAATCCTCCTACATATGCTGTACCTGTTTATCTGCACCTTCTGCAACTTACAATTTGACTCCTAGACAGACTACAGATAAGAGGATGAAATGTCATGACCAAAATGTGTTTATTTTACACCTTTGCTCTATTGGACTCAACTTCTTTTAAATAATTTTCTTACCCCATTGACCTGTACCTCTGTCTCTACATATAAATGTCTCTGTCCCAAATTGTGTTCTTTGTTGTGCACTATACATAAGAAGTAAACATATTACACAAAAAAGGGATGAAGGCTGTGCAAGTGCTTGAGACATTCATAGTTATGTTTTTTATAGTCTCCTTTATGTTTCTAAAAGCTTGCAGCTCAAAATGTATTCATTTAACCACAATAAAGGTATCATCTTCATTTCTACTTTCCTACTGATGTACCGCCATTCGGATTTATATTTTCAGTTCTCATTTGAATTTGACTAGTGGCCGTAAAAGGAAAGATAACATGTATCTTGGGTGTGTTTGGCAACACTTCTGCATTAGAAACAAGTAAGGAGTCCTCAGATCTTAACCACTTCATGTTCTGACACTTTCTCCCCCTTCTTGTCCAGGCCAATTTTCAGCTTTCAGTGCGATCACACTTTGAATGACAATTGCGTGGTCATGCAACACTGTACCCATATGAATGTTTTAGCATTTTTTTTGAGAGAGATACATTTTTATTTTGGTGGTATTTATTCACCACTGGGATTTTTATTTTTTTGCTACATAAATAAAAAAAAAGTCCAAACATTTTGAAAAAAAGTGTTTTTCTTATAAAATTTTGCAAATAAATAATCTTTCTTCATAAATATTGGCCAATATGTATTCCGCTATCTTTTCAGTAAAAAAAAAAATAACCCAAATTAGTTTATAACCAAAAATTATAAAAAAAAACAATTTCACATTTACATTTTATTTTTTTATATTATTATTTATGTCTTTTTTAACATTCTGTCACCATAGTACTACTTGTGGGGGGTGATGAAGTCTTGTTTGTTTGTTTTTTACACTGATTGCTTTTACACCCACAAAGGCTGTAAAAGCAATCATTTCTCCTTCTCTCTGACTGCATTCTTGCAGCCATTGAGAAATACTGTGAGAGCTGTGATTGGTCACAGCTTGTCACATGGTACAAGGCTGTTGTGAATGGTCTTGTACCATGTGACCTCTGTGATCATTCACAGGTTTCACTAGCAGTAAGCAATGATGTCACAAGTGACATTTTGCTTACTACTATTTATGTGATCACTGATTGGCCAATCAGTGGTCACATGATCGGGACCTCACACAGAAGTCCCGTACAGGACCGTGGTGCCGCGTGCTCCCATCGAGCACACACAGGCAGGTAAGCTGGAGGACGTTTATAAATGGCCACCTGCTCCTGCACTGCTCCCAACTGGCCGTTTATGTACATTGGCCGGACGGGAAGTGGTTAAAGTGGACCTTTACCTATAACAGCTTGATAAAAAATAATGTTCCCTAGCAAGAAACATACATTCCACATTAACAATTATGCTACCACAATGAATGTGTGCTGTAAATTGCCTCCAGCATTGCTCCTGTTTCTTCTTGCTGGAGGGTGCCATTTTGAGTCCTGAGCAGCATTAAATCTTTAAGCTGTCAGCAGATCAGCCTCTATAAATTTGGAGCAGTGCCTAAAAAGAAAGATCAACTGAGAATGTGCAGCGAGTCAGTGTAATACCATATTTTAAACAGTATAAGCTCTTATTTTTAATGTTTTATATACAGTAGCTACAGTCAGGTCCATAAATATTGGGACATCGACACAATTCTAACATTTTTAGCTCTATATACCACCACAATGGATTTGAAATGAAACGAACAAGCTTTAACTGCAGACTGTCAGCTTTAATTTGAGGATATTTACATCCAAATCAGGTGAACGGTGTAGGAATTACAGCAGTTTGCATATGTGCCTCCTACTTGTTAAGGGACCAAAAGTAATGGGACAATTGGCTTCTCAGCTGTTCCATGGCCAGGTGTGTGTTATTCCCTCATTATCCCAATTACAATGAGCATATAAAAGGTCCAGAGTTCATTTCAAGTGTGCTATTTGCATTTGGAATCTGTTGCTGTCAACTCTCAAGATGAGATCCAAAGTGCCGTCACTATCAGTGAAGCAAGCCATCATTAGGCTGAAAAAACAAAACAAACCCATCAGAGAGATAGCAAAAACATTAGGCGTGACCAAAACAACTGTTGGAACATTCTTAAAAAGAAGGAACGCACCGGGGAGCTCAGCAACACCAAAAGACCCAGAAGACCACGGAAAACAACTGTGGTGGATGACTGAAGAATTCTTTCCCTGGTGAAGAAAACACCCTTCACAACAGTTGGCCAGATCAAGAACACTCTCCAGGAGGTAGGTGTATGTGTGTCAAAGTCACCAATCAAGAGAAGACTTCACCAGAGTGAATACAGAGGGTTCACCACAAGATGTAAACCATTGGTGAGCCTCAAAAACAGGAAGCCCAGATTAGAGTTTGCCAAACGACATCTAAAAAAGCCTTCACAGTTCTGGAACAACATCCTATGGACAGATGAGACCGAGATCAACTTGTACCAGAGTGATGGGAAGAGAAGAGTATGGAGAAGGAAAGGAACTGCTCATGATCCTAAGCATACCACTTCATCAGTGAAGCATGGTGGTTGTAGTGACATGGCGTGGGCATGTATGGCTGCCAATGGAACTGAGAATTGTATTTATTGATGATGTGACTGCTGACAAAAGCAGCAGGATGAATTCTAAAGTGTTTCGGGCAATATTATCTGCTCATATTCAGCCAAATGCTTCAGAACTCATTGGACGCCGCTTCACAGTGCAGATGGACAATGACCCAAAGCATACTGCAAAAGCAAGCAAAGAGTTTTTTAAGGGAAAGAAGTGGAATGTTATGCAATGGCCAAGTCAATCACCTGACCTGAATCCGATTGAGCATGTATTTCACTTGCTGAAGACAAAACTGAAGGGAAAATGCCCCAAGAACAAGCAGGAACTGAAGACAGTTGCAGTAGAGGCCTGGCAGAGCATCACCAGGGATGAAACCCAGCGTCTGGTGATGTCTATGCGTTCCAGACTTCAGGCTGTAATTGATTGCAAAGGATTTGCAACCAAGTATTAAAAAGTGAAAGTTTGATTTATGATTATTATTCTGTCCCATTACTTTTGGTCCATTAACAAGTGGGAGGCACATATGTAAACTGTTGTAATTCCTACACCATTCACCTGATTTGGATGTAAATACCCCCAAATTAAAGCTGACAGTCTGCAGTTAAAGCACATCTTGTTCATTTCAGTTCAAATCCATTGTGGTGGTGTATAGAGCCAAAAATGTTAGAATTGTGTCGATGTCCCAATATTTATGGACCTGACTGTATACCTGCAAAATGGGCCAGCCTGAAGTGATATAGCAGAATTAAATTCCACTTTAACATCTAAAAAAAGACAGTGATGTGGGCTGCTATGCTGGAATTCAAAACTGGAGCCCTGATCTGTATTCATTTGAATGATTAATGGTATGTTATTGGAGCGTACTCTTCACATTCTGATGTTAGAAAATGCTACAAAAGTAAAGCAATTATTACATTTTTGCCAACTGTTCAAAAACCTTTTCTTTTTTTTTTTTGCTTGAAAATGATTGGATGACTAAAGTCAGGTGAGCTTCACCTCATTTACCAAGCGAAGGGAAAATTCCCTTGCAAAGTAGAAATGAACAACCTATATCTTTTTAGTATTTCAGCCCCTATGTTTCTCCAGCATGTCATAGTACCAAATAAAACGTTATTTTATATCACATAGGACCAGGGGCGGACTGACAACTCATGGGGCCCCCAGGCAATAGGGGATCATGGGGCCCCTGTATCCTTACTCAAACTCAAAAAAGCCTATGAAAAAGGTACCAGGGGCATCTCACTGACCCCGGGCCCTCGGGCAGTGCCCGAGTTTCCAAATGGTCAGTCCACCCCTGCATAGGACTCATTCACATGGATGAATGTAAGCGTACGTGAGGGCCATATTTGCCTGCACAGAGATGCATGGTGTTCCATGCATCCTCATGCAGGCAGTCCTGTTGATGTCAGTGGCTGCATGGAGACACAGTTTGACAGCTGGGTAGGTGCATGGTCCAGAATGCACACTGTCTAGACACTGGAATGTCTTCTGCTGGAGTCTTAAGACATATGTTCCTGATACCAAGTACAGCAGAAATTCATACATTGGAAGTATGGAGGAAAAGGGCATAGTGAGATTGCTGTCATTCATCTCAGCAGGGTAACAGGAGCAAGCACTGCACCATTTACTTGTTGGAGACATAGAGGTGAGGAGATGGTGACAGTGCTGCCATTCATTGCAGCAGGAGGACAGGGGCAAGTTACAAGCTAGTGGGATTATTGAACCTCTGGACCATCTACATGCTTGGTGGAGGTGTGAGGTCAGGTGCAGAGTCCAAGGAGCCACCTGGATTCCCCGGTGAACCCAACAAGGGTGTATGGGCTTTGCTGTGAGATGGCTTTGAACTTGTAGCCCTCCAGTACACATGTGCAAATGGCAGCTGAACAGGGAAAGAAACAGAACAAAGTACTAAATCAATAAGCAAACTTGAAAATGGGGACAGGCCAAAAGTCAGGGCTGGCAGCAGACATGCACAGTCAGGAATAGGGCTGAGGTCAATAACCAAACAGACAGTAATGTACAAAGATCAATGGGATCACTGAGATGCCAGGATCACAGAAACACAGGGGTAGTGATCTTTCGCAGCACTGGGGGGATGAGAGAATAGCAGAGTCACTGGAGGGACCAAGGTGCATGGATAGCTGGAGGCACTGGGGTCCCAGGAATGCTCAGGAACATACAGTAAGAACTGAAACATGGGGTTACTGAGCAACACTGGGAAAGGGAACTGTGGCTAGGAATACAACCTATTGCTTAAGCACAGATGGCAGTCTTAGCACAGTTTAAACAATAAAGCAGTCAGGGAAGCTGGGCAAGAATTGGCCATGAAGCAAGCTATGTTAATTAGCAGGTGAGATTTAGTAACACCTAAAAATTCCAGTGGCCTGCAGCAAGGAGGCAAGACCAGACCATATGTTTGTAGAACTACAAATGACAAAACAGCCTTGTACAGTTTTCGAACTTCAAGCAACTAAATAGCCTTGCTGCTGACCTGTGGAACCACAAGTACCAGATCAGCTGCAAAAGACAGCAGCAATTGCTGCACTATTTATATGTTTTATGCACTTAACAGCACACAGAAGACAGAGGCTGGGGGCTACAGCGCTGTGCTGTAACTCCCCCATTGGAATGCCCATAAATTGGGTTTCAGCCTGGGGTGGAGCTACAGCACAGCACAAGCAGAAATAAAGATTTTCTTTAATTCACAATGTGGTCACAGATCAAGATGGGACAGAGAGCCTCATGCATTTGGTCCCCTGGGGGATTTAACAAAGATTTTTACGTTGTGATGATACTTCTTTTTAATTGTGTATCACTTACAATTCTTGCAAGATGGGGAACTTCCAGTTAGATGTTTGAATTATTCACCCAAGTAAAAACCTGTTGATCTTAGCTATTTGCACAAACTTTGAAATGTTAAATTTAAAAAGCAGAAGTACGCTTAGGGATACATGCTTCATTGGTTGAGACGCTGTGCTTGACAATGTGCTGTAAGATTATCTCACAAAGAAGTTACAGTTTAAAAATAACAGAAGCGTGCCCTTTGTGTTTGTGCTACTTTTCTAGTTGCAAACAGATTTGGCACAGTGCAACAGTGTGTCCGTAAAGCATATAATGCTTAATTTAAGAAGGCAAGGGCGAGGAAGGATTTACAGAATGTAGTTTAAATGCAACAGCTTGGCTCCAAGTAGCCAGCTTCCCAACAGTGTTTTTTATTACATGATGTATATCAAACAAAAATTACCTCTTTTTCACCTATTTTAGTTATTCTTAAACATGCTTCTTTGGAAATCTAGCTCTTATACAGTGGTTGCTGGGGGTTCCTTGAGTAGTGAGTATTAGCGAATTGATCTTCTGCTTGACAGTGTGTACTGCATAGTTGTGGTATTAATGCCACTCCATAGAGCGAGCACAGTGATCATCAATGTAGGGGAGCACTGTTCTTACCACCAAAATAACAAGTAATCTTCCTGTTGAACACAAATTTCACCTCTCCTACTCTCCACCAATGTAGGGGGCACTATGCTGACCACCATATAAGGGCATTATTTCCAATGACCACCAATTTATGGGTCACCTCTCCCACTCTCCACCAATGTACGGGACACTATGCTGACCACCATATAAGGGCATTCTTTCCACTGACCACCAATTTATGAGTTACCTCTCCCTCTCTCCACCAATGTCAGGGACACTATGCTGATCACCATATAAGGGCATTCTTTCTACTGACCACCAATTTATGGGTCACCTCTCCCATTCTTCACAAATGTAGGGGACACTATGCTGATCACCACATAAGGGCATTCTTTCCAATATTTCTTTATTAAAAGTCTCGCAATCAATAAACATAAAATATTATACAGAATTATTATATATATTTACAGCAAAAACGAAAATAAACATAGCAAAATCTGCTGTCAGACAAAAGCAAACGTCTCAGAAATGAACTTGACATAATTGGGGAAATAAATCGTACTACCACTCACATCACTACACCAGACATCAAACCTGTGAGGTCAAGAAACCACCCCACCCCCCTTATGCATGCAGCCCTTCTTCAAAAAAGATCTTAATCAACAAAAACTACGGGAGTGAAAAGAACAGTATAAGGAAAGAGCCCCTCACCCAGAGATGGACAGTTCACCAAAGGCAGGTCTGATATTCCTCCACGCCCTTATCCAGACCGCCCGAGGCTCTCTGACCCTCTCAAGACCCCGAATCTTCCCAACCTCACCCAGAATATCGTGCACCACCACCTCTACAGGGAGGACTTTCTTCCGCAGGGTAATCTGACACCGTGCGTTCCATGTGAAGTAACGGACAACTATACTAACTAGAAAAAGTGTATCCAAATCAAAGTCCCAGCGAGCTGGGAATGCCCCGTACACCCACTCTGCATAACTCATGCGATAGAGAAAGGGGATGCCCAGAACCCTCCCCACCCTTTTATACACCTCTATGTTAAAGGCACACAGGAGCAGAAAGTGGTCCATAGACTCCACTTTACCAACACACTCTGCTCTAGGACAATCCCGATCATCCACAGGGCGGTGCTTCAGGTTCCCTCTCACATAGAGCCTTCCATGAAAAGCGAGCCAGGCTTGATCCCTAAACTTCAAAGGGATTCTCTCCAAGTTAATTAAACGCAATCCCTCCCTCATTACGGAGCCTGGGCAATCCTTTAAGGCCAGTGACACACTGAAAGCAGAAGCCAAAATCCTCTCCCCCAGAAGCTTCCTGGGAAGGGACCTGATATCCTCCACTGTCACCTGCCACTGCCGAAGTATTTTCAGACACGGGGCAACATAAGCCGGGAGCTTGCCATGTCGGACTCTTAGACTTTTCACTGGGCCGCCATCTTCCCAGCAATGCAGAAAAGGCCTAAACCAAGACTGAAAAATACCCACCCATCCCGGCGGGGTCTCTGCTAACATATTACCAAGATTGTACTTTAAAAAGAGCAAAGAAAAGAAAACTATCGGGTTGACCATTCCTAGGCCACCCTCCCGCCTGGACAGGTAAGTTACATTGCGTTTGATCAAGTTCAGCCTATTTCCCCATAACAGTTGGAAAAAACAGCTGTAGACCCGTGCATAGAGAGATACTGGCAAGATACAGACGAAGCTGACATATAAAAAGATCGGGATCAGGTAAGTTTTGATCAAGTCAACCCTCTCTCTTAAGGAAAGCTTCCATCTCTTCCAGCTCGCTACTTTGGCATTGGCAACTACCAACCTGCTTTCCCAGTTTCGATGACCATAGTCACCAGGACCAAATTTGATGCCCAAAATTTTAATTTCCTGCTGGGGCTCTGGGAAGGCATCCGGAAGTTCGAAGCTTTCACCCTCCTCACCCATCCAGAAAACTTCACTCTTTTCATGGTTGACTTTAGAGCCAGAAGCCTCCGTGTACTGCTCTATCACAGAGACCACCTCCTGCGCCTCCTCAGTCCCAGAGATAATAACAGACACATCATCAGCATAGGCAACGACCTTCAAAGGCGGCACACCAGCAATGCCCAGAGGCACCACGCACAACGATGCGCCCTCTAGCCTTCTTACAAAGGGGTCGATTGCGAAAGCATATAGCAGGGGGCTCAAAGGACATCCCTGGCGCACACCAGAGCCGACCTCAAAAGGCCGCCCAACCCAACCATTAACAAGTGGGAAGCTCTCAGCCCCTTTATATAATGTCTTCAGCCAATCTATAAACCTCCCCTGCAGGCCGTATCTACCAAGCAGCAACCACAGATATTCATGATTCACTCGATCAAAAGCTTTTGCCTGATCCAATGCCAGCAAGTACTTTCTCCATCCAGCAGCCCTGCATCGTTCCAAAGCCTCCCGGATAGCCAAAACTGCTGAAAAGGTACTTCTACCTTGGACCGAACAGTGCTGATGGCTGGACAACAAATCGCCTGCTACTGACGACAAGCGCCAAAAAAGAATCTTTGCCAAGATCTTTCTATCAACATTGAGAAGACTGATGGGGCGCCAGTTCTCAATCATTGAGGGGTCTTTACCTTTTGCAGAAGAATCACAGCGGATTGCCTCATGGAGGGAGCGAACCCTCTTCTAGACAGCTGTTAAAAACCTCCGCTAAAAAGGGAGCCAGAATGGACTTAAAACACTTGTAAAATTCAGCTGTCAATCCATCTGGCCCAGGCGATTTTTTGGTAGCCAGCTTGTCTATAGCATAAACTACCTCATCCGCTGAAATTGGTTCTGTCAAATTCATCAAAAGCAATACACCATTTCCCAATCCTGGAGTAGAATCCAGAAAGCTTTCCATCCTGTCCCGGCTAAGGTCCTTTCTTCCCAGGAGGTCTGCATAATACGACCCAAGGATCTCCAAGATCCCTGATCTGGACTTTATCAGGGAACCTGTACTGTCTTTCAGGCCAATGACCGTCTTAACTGCTATGCCTTGCTTACAGTTCTGGTAAGGATCAGGTGAGTGATATTTCCCATAATCCCTCTCCAGAACCAAGGAGGCATGCCGGTCGTATTGACACTTCCTAAGAAGAAGCTTCACTTCAGAGATCTCCCCTGGATCTCCTCCATACGAGACAAGACGATCAAGCTTCCTCCGCAAATGCTGGTAGGCAATATACATACCAAGCTGCTTCTTCTTACTTATGGCCTTGAAAAGTCCAATCGCCCTTTGTTTCACAAGCTCCCACCACTCTGACTTAGTGCTGCAAAAGTCCAGAATAGAAACCTGTGCCTGAAAAAAATCCTCAAAGGATTGTCTTACCTCTACATCTTCCAGGAGAGCCGAATTCAGTTTCCAGACACCCCTTCCCCTGGGTGGAGTGTCCGAGGCATTCAGAGTCACAGACAGCATACAGTGGTCAGAGAACTCCACCGCCTTCAACTCAGGAGCTGAGAAAGCAGAGTTCTCCTTTAAAAAAAACCTGTCTATCCTGCTCTGACTATTCCCTCTCTGAAATGTGAAGCCTGTGCTGCCAGGGCAGTGCTTAATGTGCACATCTACCAGGCCTGCCTGTCTAACCAAATCTCTGAGAAAAACGCCATCATAACCCAGCCTGTCTATGGAGCCTCTCCTGTCTTCAGGCCTAATTATGGTGTTAAAGTCACCTCCAAAGACAACCTGCTGGGACGTAAAAAGGAAGGGCTTGATCTTTGTGAGGAGGCATTTCCTGCCCCATTTTGACTGTGGTCCATAGATATTGATCAGGCGCAGGTCCTGCCCCCTAACAGAGACGTCTAAGACCATGCATCTCCCCATTTCTACCTCAATTACCCGCCGGCACGTTACCATATCGGTTTTAAAAAGGACCGCAACTCCGCTGCAAGGTTCAGCCGCAAGAGACCAAAAGGAGGGACCACATCTCCACTCCCTTTTTGCTAGATAGACATCGGCTAATGTATTGAGCCAGGTCTCTTGCAAAAATAAAATCTCAGCATCAAATTCGCTGAGCAAAAATAAGGCCGTATCACGAGCTCTTGCAGATTTAATGCTGGCGACATTAATGGTCGCCACCTTTAACAGAGTGGGAACTGCCATCAGGATGATTGGGGTAGTCGTTTCTTAACCTCTACCACACTCTCATCACCCGAAACAGCTCTCTTCAGAGTATGTGACTCCCCCTCATCCATAGATGATAGAGAAATGGATATATCCGATACCATCTCATCACCTGACAAAACTGAAAAAAGTATTGCCAAGAGGGACCCCTCCTGGATCTGATTCTGAGGAAGAGAGGACAGCTCTTCTCATCCTCCTCTTCTTCTTCTTCTTCTTCCTCTTCTCCTTCACCCTCTCCCACCCTTCATCAGCCGAATCCCCCCCAGCAGGAGGTGAGACATGGGACATGGATACCCCTCCCTGAGCCCCATCGGCTCCACCCCCATCCGGCACCCCCACAACCTCCTGACCACGTTTGCGCTGACGGGGGACAGGTACCGGAGGTGGAGTAGGCCGAGAGGGAAGATCCACTAAACCAGCCCCCCCAGCAGCTTCCGCCAGTCTGGAGGATCTACGTACCATAGGAACAGGAGGGACAGACTCAGGGGTGACATTACCGGGGGAAACAGAATCTGACACAACAGACGGAACAGACACAGGAGGGGCAACAACAGTTTCCTCCCTAGCATCAGCTGCCTCATCCTCTTTATCCAGCCTCTGCAGCTCAGCCTCCAGTCCTGGCAGGTTGTGTAGTGCCTCTGGGCACAGACTGTATGGATGACCCAGCTGCTGGCACAAATTACACCGAATCTCGGTGCATTCTTTGGCCAAATGGCCAAAATCCTGACACAGTGAGCACTTCTTGATGGTGCAGGACGATGCAAAATGACCTTTCTCTCCACATTTGTTACAAACTTTAGGCTGACCTTGATAGAAAATGGTCAGCCTATCCCTCCCCAGAAAGGCTGAGCAGGGAAGATGCTGAACCACATTGCCCAGCACCCTCAATTGCACTGACACCATCCAGGCCCCTGACCATATCCTATGCTCATCCAGGACCTTCCGCAGTGGGGTGAGGACCTCACCATGTCGGCGTAGCCAAACTACTAAATCAGCCTCTGGTATAGATTCATTCCGGACCAGGATTGTCACCGATTTTATCAAAGGCTGTCTGGAAACAACCTTTGCCACCAAACCTTTCCACTGCTGAAGGCTCCTGCACCTCCAATATCTCTCCCAAAACAGGTCCAGGCCTTCAGGTTTTACAAATGACAAATCGTATTCATAGCTGCCTACTGGGCAGATCAACGCAAACACATCACAGGCTTTAAACCCCATCTCTAGAATCAACTCCGCCACCCTCCCCCTTACTGGTGGGTTCCCTTCCCCCTCCCACTTCAACTGTACCACATTCCTTCTCCTGACCCCACCAACCATCCCACCACCAAACCTCCCCAAATTGTGACCATTAGCATTCCCAACACTACCACCACCCCCCTTGGTGCGACTCCCCAAAACAGAGGCATAGCTCCCCCCAATCCTCCCAGCAGCAGAAATATTTGTGTGTCTGGGAGCGTCTGGTGCAACTCTAGCAGATACCGATTGCACAGATCCGGGATTGGATGGTGTATCCTCTCTCTGCTCAGCAGGGGGAGAAATGTCATTTTTAGTCTTATCAGCAATGTTAACCCCTTCACCTCCACCCACCACCATCACATCCATTGCTTTACCAGTCTCAACAGTCATAGACTTCACAGCAATGTCCGCACTCACTGCTGCAACCATAGAAGCTCCATCAGTCATCTCTTGCTCCAAGAAAGGACACTCAGCCCAGGACTGGATTCGATGTTCAGACACAGCAACAAGTGAGACATCCATGTGTGCTGTTTGCTCTCCATGTTGTGCAGTGTGCTGCTCCCCTCCCCCACCAGCATCAATCAGCTCTGGAGCACCTGGGAGCTCAGGTGAAACAGTCTCTCTGCAGGTGGCAGCCATCTTGCCTTTGGAGGGACTACTGGTCTCAGCAGGAACAGCAGCAACAATTTCCATCTGTGGGGTGCTTGGTGCAGGTTCATCCACATTCCCCTGATGGTCTGGAGACCTCTCTGCCAGGGATTTTTCCTCCAGGTTGGCTGAGGATTCCTCCACAGCAGGTTGCTTGCAGAGCTCCTCATCCGCAGTACTCACCGCAGCAGGTGGGGCAGACATGCTGGAAGCAGCCATGTTGGTGTACTGGGATCTCTCCACCAGTCTTGGCTTTGCTGCTCTGAACCTCCTCTGTCCATCCTCAGGGACTTCTGCAGGGTCATCAGTGAAGGCAAACTTGTCTGCTCTCAGGGGTGACTCCATGTGCTGGATGAACCTCAAGGTTCCATACTCACCCTCAACCCCCTGGCTGGTTGCCACTGGTGATTCCACAGCCTGACATGGGGGGAGAGACGCTGATGTAGATGGAGCCGGGTCATCCATTACCTGAGGCTGCTGATCCAGAGAGCTCACTGATGTCTGGCTGGCAAATCTCCTCTCATTATCAAACTTTTCTTTAAATGCTCCACTTCTAGCTTTCAGCTTTTCTAATAATAAAGATTGTCTCTTTACTTTATCCTCCATGTGCTGGAGCGCTGGCTTCATACCCAATCTGTTCTTGCTCCAGGCCTGGCAGTATTTGGCTCTGAAGGATTTGTGTTCAGATTTTAACACAATAAGTTTCTCCTCAGCTCTTCCAATAGTCACCAATCTATCAGTAATCTTCTGCCTGAAGACATTGACATCCTCACCAGGGCTGGGACCCACAGTCAGGTCCTCCACCTCCTCCTCCTCCTCCTCACTAGGCCCGGTCTCATCAGGGGAATCCCTCCCAGGGCCTCCCCCTGGATCAGGCATGGTTCCTGGGCCAAGCTAGCAGGCAAGGCCCAGGCTTGAAAACGCTGGTTCTCAGGGAGAGCTCCTTCAGTGTGTCCTCCTCCTTCTCCCAATGACCACCAATGTAAGGAGCATTCTTACCACTGAGCACCAATGTATGGGTCACCTCTCTCACTCACCACTAATGTAGGGGACACTATGCTGCCCACCATATAAGGGGCATTCTTCCCACTGACCTTCAATTTGTGGGTCACCTCTTCCACTGACAACCAGTTTAAGGGGCATTATGTTGACCACCAATATAGAAGCATTATCGCCACTGACCACCAATTTATGGGTCACCTTTTCCACTCACCACCAATGTAGGGGACACTATGCTGCCCACCATATAAGGGGCATTCTTCCCACTAACCACCAATTTATGGGTCACCTCTCCCATTCACCAACAATGTAGGGGACACTATGCTGACCACTATATAAGGGGCCTTCTTCCCACTGACCACCAATTTGTGGGTCTCCTCTTCCACACACAACCAATTTAGGGGGCATTATATTGACCACCAATATAGAGGCATTATTCCCACTGACCACCAATTTATGGGTCATCTCTCCCACTCACCACCAATGTTAGGAGGCACTATGCTGACCACCAAATTAAGGAGGATTCATTCTACTGAACAGTGAAAGGAGTTCTTCTCCCACTCATCAACAATGTAAAGGGGGGCTTCTCCATTGACCACCAATGTAATGAAACCCTACAATATTCACTGTCTGTCTTTCTTTCCTGGCCAATACAATATTTTGATTCATTTCATAATCATTTATGCAGTCCCTTGGGAGCCACAGGATTACTGTCCAGGTCCTCTCTGAATACCTTGCCCCACAGCCAATGCACGATGCTCATTCACTCGTTTCTCCAATCACTCTAGGGGCATTGATTTTATTTTTGTTGAATGGGGAATGGGATGAAGGAGATGAGTGGGATACTCCAGATTAGGAGCTATGTACATTAGGGGCTTTATCTTATCTTCAGAACAAGCTATATCCAAACCCATGCTTGAATCAAACAGTGGACTTCAGCTTTAAAGTGGTAGTAAACTTTAATTTATTATTTTTACTTACAAGTAAGCTTATAATAAAGTTTACCTTTAATTAAAATTAATATCTTCTAAACATGCACTGTTTAGGAGATATTTTAGTGAGCTGCAGCCGGTGACATCACCAGCGCATGCGTTCTGAAGAAACGATATACCGGTGCCATTCCTTCAGAGCTGCGTGCCGCGGCCGAGACTCCTGTGAGCGTATTCAGGCTGCTATCTGCATAGCTCCACACCTATTACCCAGAAACCTCTGCAGTCTCCTGGATACAGAGGAAGCTAGGCAGACTAGCAGCACTTGAGCACACAGAGCAGACATCACTAAAAGATCACAGCTCACTCAGTACAGTGAGCCAACTATGCTTTACCCTAACAATTTATACAGCTACTCTGCGTACAGAGGGACAACTAAATTTGCCTATCAAAAGCATAACTAATTCTAGCTATCTAATCCTAGCACCCACCTAGGGGGGTGCTACATCTGTTTCATGATAATTTTGCTTTTTCAAGCGTATTTATGTTTAGCAGTAAAGTTAAATACCAGGCAAATATACACAGAGCATCATGTACCCACCTACACAGCGGGACTCTGGGAGAGGGAAGGACAGCAATGAGTTAATGGAGGATATATAATTTAGCTTAGTGAATACGCTAATAGGAGGCAGGGATGATATTGTCTATGTGATCCTGCTCCTTCATTGTCCAGTCATGAGTTTGGGCCAGGTTTAGACCAGGCTGTATTTCTTAAAGTGAATTTTTCTGTTTGCTAATGAATTAAAAAAAATAATAGTATCCTTATAATCTGCTTCATTAGCTGTTTCAAACACACTCCTTCTTTTTACAAAATCTGCAGCTTAAGCAGACTAAACAGAATTGTTTGCAATCTGCAAACTCGGACTTTTAAGTATAAAAAGTGATGTCAACAACATGCATATTACTATTTGCTAATTATTAAACCCTAGGCAAATTATACTCTAGTTTTGTTATATTTGAATAAATATTTGAATTCATCCAGATTTCCTCCTAATCTTCACTAGTTAAAGTGTTCCATGTATTAAATGCCTCATCAGTATTTGAATAGGAATGAATGATAATGGAGATCTGGGATGGTAAAAATGGTACTCCAAGCTCTACTCTTGGGTAAAACCACTTCATCCAATCACCTGGTAGCCAGAAACCTCTGGACTAGACATATTAGTACAGACTATTTGCTAAATGTAAATGCTTTTAAATACCTAGTTGCAACATAAAAACGCAACTAACAAATGTCATGTATATATATATATATAGGTGATCCCTACCTTTATGATGCAGTTTGACATTCCGTCTAAGTTTAAGGCAAATCAATCTCGTCTTCACAGCTGGGATACAGCTCAAATCCCATCCTATCTTCCTATGACACTGAGGCATATTATTATCAGTGGGGAGACCACTCACAGCTCCTGCTAGTTCCCAGGTGCCTTGAGCTGTCAGTGAGAGGCTGCTGGTCTCCAGCTTGTTCTGGATGTTGGGCTAGGACCTGCCCATACTTGCCGATTGCACAAAAGGTTCCCTTTGTTTTAAAGGGATGGATGAAAACCAGTATTTCTGCCCCCTCCCTATGAAATTTCACAGTTACATGCTAATTGTTAACTCCTTAATAGCACAACACTGTTTGATGTTATGGGCAAGATTACTATTAATTTCATGTGCCTGTCATCAACATATAATGTACACAGCAGTAGCTAGCACATTAATTTATAGTTCCAGCCACTCTAACCAACATTGGGTGGAAAGACATTTTTTTCATCCTTATTTTTGCTTTTACACAATAGATATATGAAAACATAAGTAAGTATAGTGAAGCACTAAAAGGAAGAACAAAAAAATTAGGATTCCATGTTCTTACATACAATAAAGTCACCAGATGGAGAGACAAAGTATCCCCCCGCCACAGGTGGCACATGGATGTATAATTTTTCTTAAATGTGGAATGACCTCCTAGAAACAGAAAGAAGGCAAATTGTGTTCAAAATATTCTATGTGCAACCTACTATTCATAAACAGTCCTATATAGTGCTTTGCAATAAACAATGTGCAATAATATTAACCGTTTGTTTATACATTGCTGCTCACACTAAAATGTGTTTCCCACATCCAGCCATATAGCCCCATCAGAGTGCTGGTAAACATTTTCGGCCCCTTGGGCGGAGCCTGGTGATGTCATCACGCTATCCAGAAGCAGCCTCCGGATTGCTTGAGAGATGGCACTGAGGTCTCTATCTTAAATACACCTGTAATGTTTTATCAACTTTATGGTGGTGACTGTTTTTCTTTATTTCATTTAGTGCTATTTTTTTATGGGAAAAACACCACAAAAATCTTTCATTCCTTTTGAGCAGAGAAGTTATCAGAAGGGTATTAAGGTGTATGCTTGTTCCTATTGACAAGAGCTGAGAAGGTGACCAGGATGAAATATCCGGAGGTACCATGAGGAGGTGGGTGAGATCCCTAAAAGGGGAAGACGAATGGTGACCTTTTGTTACTTGATAGGTCAATATATCTGAGGTGAGCACACAATGTGAATGGTGGTGGAACTCACCTGAGAAATTGCATGAGAAAGAGCCAAAGAGGACACAGTAGATATAATTTGATTATTATAAAGGACTTATTTTGAGGACTATTTGTGTAATCACAAGGTACACATGTGTGGATGGCTATGCAACATACAAGAGAATAATACCAATTATGTTACAATGTTGAATTTGTCATGGATAAATTGTATTGGTTGAAGGTGATATTTTTTAAGGGGCACATTGTGATTTTAGTGGTCAAAAATGTTGCGCTGCTCTTTTTGATGGGGCTAAAGCGAGAGAAGGAGTGGAAAAAAAAGAAATTAACAACAAAAAGGCTAGAAAAAAAGAAACACAGAAAAGGAAACACTCTGAATGGAAGTTATTATCACTCATACAAAAAAATTGCAAAGTTTCTTATATGACCATGGGTGGCCAGAACTTTAACAGATTTGGATATACGGTAAATAAAGAAATAAGAAAAATTCAGATATTAGTATTCTTATGATCAAATAATGGCTATTTTTTACTGGATTTTCCATCTCCCCTGCTTGATGTACAGTATTCTAATAGTATATTGCACTCTAAGTCTCGGTTCACACTACTGCTACCTGAAAGTCGTACGACTTGCACTGCGACTTTGCCAGGCAACTTGAGTACTACTTTGAAGTGATTTTTTTTTTTCTACAAACGATTTTATTAGGAGATAGACAACAAAATCAGCACCATTTCATGAAGCATAGCATACATCAAGAAGAAGGTACAAAAGTAAAAAAAACTGTCTTATAAAACAGAATCATAGAAAAAGAAAGTTCGAGTACATGAATGAGGTAGGCAGTAAGATATACTGCACAACTACACAACCAACAAAGATGTAATGCCAATAAGTCTATGATAACCCATCATTCTAACAATAAATGCCAAAATGTCTTCCAACCATCCAATTATCTGTTGAACAATTGCATCCTATCTAGCAATGTATATTGAATACGCTCCATGAGCGTAACCATATCAACTTTTCACAAAACAGAGGACAAAGGCACTTCTGGTGACTTCCAATGAAGAGCAATGGCCCATAGGGTAGAGACACAGATAATATGAATCAGCCTCATTAAGTTTGTTGAGATCCCCGAAATGGGAGATCCCAATACATTTTGCAACAACAAATACTTTGAAGTGATTTTGAAGCAACTTTGAAACAACTTTCAGGGAATGCCTAAGTAATCTTCCTGTAATGTTGGATCCAAATCACATCAATATAAATGAAGATCTGACTTTGAGGCGACTTCTATTAAAGTATATGGAGACAAGTCGTAGAGAAGTCAACTTGAAGTAATACAGGAACAAAAAAGTTGGAGTGACTTCAGTAGTGCTAATTAAGACAGCTCTCATTGACTAACATGGGATTTCACATGTCATGAGACTTGGATTCTCACAAGTCGGATCCCTAGTCGCGGCAGTGCAAACCGAGCCTTTATCTACAATACATCAAATAATTCTACACTGCTCACAAAAAATTAAAGGAACACTTTGAAAACACATCAGATCTCACTGGGGAAAAATATCATGCTGGATATCTATACTGATATGGGCTGGGTAATGTGTTAGGAACATAAGGATGACCCATAGTTTGAAGTAAATTAAAAATTATCCACCTACAGAGGACTGAATTCAAAGACACCCCAAAAATCAAAGTGAAAAAATGATTCAGCAGGCTAGTCCATTTTGCTGAAATTTCATTGCAGCAGCTCAAAATGGTACTCAGTAGTTTGTATGGCCCCCATGTGCTTGTATGCATGCCTGACAACATCAGGGCATGCTCCTAATGAGATGACGGATGGTATCCTGGGGTATTTCCTCCTAGATCTGGACCAGGGCATTACTTAGTTCCTGGACAGTCTGAGGTGCAACCTGGTGGTGTCGGATGGACCGAAACATGATATCCCAGAGGTGTTCTATTGGATATAGGTCAGGCGAGCATGGGGGCCATTCAATTATATCAATTCCTTCATCCTCCAGGAACTGCCTACATACTCTCACCACATGAGGCCAGGTATTGTCATGCACCAGGAGGAATGCAGAACCCACTGCACCAGCGTAGGGTCTGATAATGGGTCTAGGGTTTCATCTTGATACCTAATGACAGTCGGGATGCCATTGTCTAGCCTGCAAAGGTCTCATCTGTGAAAAGCACCGGGAACCAGTGGCTGACCTGCCAATTCTGGTGTTCAATGGCAAATGCCAATCGACCTCTACGGGCTGAGCAGTGAGCACAGGGCCCACTAGAGGACGTCAGGCCACCCTCATGAAGTCTGTTTCTGATTGTTTGGTCAGAGACATTCACACCAGTGGCCTGCTGGAGGTCATTTTGAAGGACTCTGGCAGTGCTAATCCTGTTCCTCCTTGCACAAAAAAGCAGATACCAGTTTTGCTGATGGGTTAAGAACCTTCTGCGGCCCTGTCCAGCTCTCCTAGAGTAACTGCTTGTCTCCTAGAATCTCCGCCATGCTCTTGAGATTATGCTGGGAGACACAGCAAACCTTCTGGCAATGGCATGTATTGATGTGCCATCTTGGAGGAGTTGGACTGCCAGTGCAACCTCTATAGGGTCCAGGTATCGCCTCATTCTACCAGTAGTGACACTGACCCTAGTCAAATGCAAAACTAGTGAAAAAGAGTCACAAAAAGATGAGTGGGGAAAAAATGTAAGTGGCCTCCACCACTAAAACCATTCCTGTTTTGGGGGGCTTCTCATTGTTACCCATCTAGTGCACCTGTTGTTCATTTTGTTAACACCAAAGCAGCTGAAACTGATTAACAACCCCCCCTTCTACTTAACTGAGCAGATCAATATCCCAGGAGTTTAATTGTCTTGATGCTATACTCTGATTAAAAAGTATTCCTTTAATTTTTTTGAGCAGTGTCCTAAAATTCAATATTAATTTTAAAATTTTCAGTCATAATCAGTTTGGGTCCCTCATTGTAAATGACTGATAAACTGGCATATATCTAACAAACTGATTTTCCATTATGACAGAAAATCATTCTTAGAAAACAGTCAATAAGGAGTGGTAGTTTCAGTGTAAACCATTGTGATATCCTTCTGAGATCTTTACTATATACATGGCACACATGATTGGAATAAAGATAGTTATCAAATAGTTATCATTTGCATTTTTTAGTTACAATGTGTAAAATCGCTTGCATGATATTCTTAAATCCTTAGCTTACACTGCTGAAAGCATCAGTTTGGATTACAGTTGCTTGCTACGCCATACGTGGCAGGCATATCAGGGTAAAATAGCTTAAAGTGTTTGTTTCCCAGCATCTCATATTCCTGATATGTGTCTGTTGTACCATGTACTTGTATCAAAATGTGTGAAATCCCTGGTGATCCTTCTACCCTACTTTTCTACTTCAAACTCATCACAACAGGACATGGAACGTGAGGGTTCACATATACCTTCAATAATAAAGTCCTACATGGGTATTATTAGTAAATAAATTATTACCTGCTTCCTTAGGACAGGCATTGCAGTCCATTGACCAGTTTTGAACATAATGCTGAGCACTACAGTATATCTTCAAAAATAAGTACATGATTATACACCAGGCATTACTAAATGGCGGACCAAGTCACTGTCCCATCTGGACCCATGCAGTCCCACCATTTAAGAGACTTTTCTTCCCCCAGCTGTCTCGAGGTCATCCTCACAGAGCTGACAGCAGGAGGTAGGACAGTTCTGGATGGAGGGTGGGAGATGCCTGAGGTTAACAGGCAAGTTATTGGTTGCTAGGATGAATTGCAGTCCTAGCAATCAATCACTGTCTGTCAATCACTGTCTGTGTAAGGTAGGACAGTGGGGGGGGGGTTAAAGTGGCTTAGTGTGAAGGGGGCTGAGAACTGAATGTGATAGAGATGAGGACAGTAATGTGGGGGACTAAGGATTGTGGTGTGTGGGGGCTGAGAACACTAAAGTGGGAGGGGCTGAGAACTGTAATGTGGGGGCTGAGGACAGTAACTTGGGGGGGCTGAGAACAGTAACATGGAGGTGGTTGAGGACAGTAACATAGAGGGGGGCTGAGGACAGTAATGTGGGGGCTGAGGACAGTAATATGGGGGGGTCTGGGGACAGTAATGGGGGGGATGATGTAAAAAGGGGCAGAGTACTCTTCAGTGAAGGGGCAGAGGACAGTACTGTTGGGGGGGTTGATGTCAAGTGAGTGTGAGAACACTACTGTGAAAGGGGTGGGGGGGTGATGTAAAGGGGATGCTGAGGACACTCATCAAGAGGGATCTTGCTGTGAATGAGGAGGAGACTGTGATGTCTAGTGGGGATCAGATCTGTACATGTGCATTTAGTGCACACGTTGTGGGTAGGTCAGCACTACCTGCTAGAAACCTGAAGAAGTCCCCGACCCTTTTTTTTTCAAAATCACTCCGCAGCAATACGTGGTTTGGCACACACAAAAGTGCACTACAGGGGCCTACATGAAATGTGGACCTCTGATGCATGCAAATTTTACTGCCAGGACCTTGGTGAAATGTAATTCAATACCATTGTTATACACAATACTTTGCTGTCTTACTTAGTTGACAGTCATCTCTAGCTACTTTTAACACATAGACCAGGGAAATTCCAAGACAGATTTTATAGTCATAGACATTATTATTATATTTTATTACACATTTTTATTGGGAATCATAGACACAAAAGAAGTTTGACTCTAAACAATAATGGCCTGTTTCTATATGGAAACAATTGTATGTTTTCTTTCAAATGTATCTGAAGGTCCTTTGGTGACTCTAATGTATTTATTTTGCACTCTTCTACATAGTCATGATGTTATTTCATATTTAATAAAGCTGACCCAGAGACATACAAAGTATAGTTACAAACTATACCTAGTAACATTTTAAAAACATTTCAAATAGATTATTTTCACTTATCACATTCGTTTTAAACATGGTCACAACTTAGTGGTCTGCCTGAAGACGCTTCCTACGCAGGTTTAGAGGGTAAAGGATGGAGTGGGTGTTAGGTGAGCATAAGACCATTGTTTCAGGTTTTCAGTTTAAAGAGAGAGGAAGGTGGCCTAAAAAAGACTGGTTAGCAGGCTGTGCTAAAGTGTATTGAAATTCAAAAGCTTCATTAGCAAATAGGTGGTTGTACATGTTTCTGAATTGTCAAAAAAGCATACGTTTTTTTATTGTGTTCTGCTTTCATTGAAATCATACCAGCAAACTATATCCACAAACACTTTCTCTCATAGAATGACAACACTTTATCCCGGTACATACTGCAAATCTTTTTTTATTCAACCCAATGGGATGAATAAAAAAAAGTTGACAGATTGCGTACCAACACAAGTGATATACCTTCCAACGTTTTGAGATGGGAAGGAGGGACACCTATTAGCAAAAGTATGTAGGCATAGGACTCACACTCTTAAAGGAGAATCACAAAAAAAAATGATTAGTTAAACCCATGAGTGCTTTTTTTCACCACTGCTTTTCCTTTTCCTGGCTTTTGAAATGTACAAATGCAGGAATTTAGAAATTGGATGAAAGGTTTAGCACTGGGAATCACTTTTTAAAAGCTAAAAAATGCATTTTATATTCAGCTATATAGATCAGACGAAAATAAGGGACAGATGAGGAGAAAGGAGGGACAGAGGGACTTTGTTCCAAATCAGGGACAGTTGGGAGCTATGTGATGATCTTGTATCCCCCCTGCCAGAATACCCTGATCAGCCATTGGTTGTGAGCACTGATCAAGTGCTGGTTTTCCAGCATGTCCCATAATGCTCCGTACACACAATGAGAATATCGAACAAATGGTCATCTGGTTTTTTATTTGCATGCTGGTCTCGTATCGAAAGTGAAGAGGTTACTAAAGTTCCAAAAAATCTTGTATGACAGAAAGGAAATTCGGAAGTGATGTAATCTATTTGTATTGTATTTTCGAATGACAACTGTACGGATTAAACGTAAATCGTATGATATGGTATCGTACAAGAAAAAGTTTTGTGTTTGCCCCTTCATATATGTACTAATGGTCAGATTATTGTACGATCACTTTGAAAGCCGTATTTTTAGTGCGATTTTCTGATTGTGTGTACTAAGCTTAGGACAGTCATTAGACCAGCTTCTGTTGGACAGACCGTCATACACACTGACCGAAAGTCAGCCAGAAAATCTGTTGAACAGGCCAATTATCAGACAGTGAGTACCCAGCTTTACTCAGTTTACCTATAATGAGGAAAAATAATTATATCCTTTACTAACGATTAACTTTCAATATTAGGTGCTTATATGTTCATGTTAAATTCTTTACATAAAAACAGGTTTATTTGCTAGAATGTCTCTTATTCAGAAATTGGTTATTACAATCATGTCTTTGGAATGTTGTTTGTCAAGAGACAGTAAAGCCGGCCATAAATGCATCAAATCTCAGCTGGTTCTGCAGGGACCATACGATATTTGATCCATCTATGGGCAGGCTGGTTGTACTGAAGATAAACCAATCAACTTCAGTACAACCAGCCTGTCAGATTTTTTAATATGCAATTACTGCCAGTGGCTATGGCCGCTAGCAGTGATCATTGTGTTCTGCCAGGAGGCAAGGCTTCCCACCAGAACAAAATAGCTCCAAGGGTGAGATTAGCTTCACCTGGTGGAAGGAAAGAAAATCATATCATCTATGGCCTGCTTAACCATTTCAATACCGTGCAATTTTACACCTTCCTGCCCAGGCCATTTTTCAGGTTTCAGCGCTCTCACACTTTGAATGACAATTGTGTGGTCATACAACACTGTACCCAAACTAAAATTTTATCATTTTCTTCACACAACTAGAGCTTTCTTTTGGTGGTATTTAATCACCGCTGGGGTTTTTATTTTTTGCTAAATTAACAAAAAAAGACCAAAAATTTTGAAAAAAAAACACATTTTTCTTTGTTTCTGTTATAAAAGTTTACAAATAAATAATTGTTCTTCATAAATTTAGGCCGAGATGTATTCTGCTACATGTCTTTGGTGAAAATAACCCAAATTAGGATGTATTATTTAGTTTGTAGGAAAGTTATAGAGTTCACAAACTATGGTATAGATCTGAATATTGATCAATCCTGAAGTACTGACGGCCAATCTAATTTCTTGAGGTCCAAGAATGTCAGAATAGTACAGATTTCCCCAAATGACCCCTTTTTGCAGAGTAGACAGTCCGACGTACTTCATAAGAGGCATGGCGAGTTTTTTGAAGTTGTATTTTTTTGTCATAATTTTTCCGAAAATGAAAAAATGAAAAAAATTATTTTCACAATTTTTTTTTTTACATACTGTCACCAGTGCAGTACAGCATCATCATATAACTGGCATGGCTGTGGTCAGGGACACTGACTGGTGACAGTATGAAAAAAAAAATATATATTTTTTTTTTTATTTTTTTTTATTTTTTTATTATATTTAATTTTTTATTACATTTTGTTTTATTTTTTTTAAGATTTTTTTTAATATTTTACTATGACCAAAATAGTACAATGTTACCATAGTAACATTGTACTACTTTGGGGAAGTGATCAGTATTTTTTTTTTTTTTTTTTTACACAATTTGCTTATAGCAAAGAATTACTTTGCTATAAGCAAGCATTTACCTGAATGAAATCGATTCATTCAGCTTTTTTTTTTTTTTTTTTTTTTTTTGTGCTTAGCTGTGATTTGGTCACAGCTAATCACATGACATGTGCATGTGATTAGCTGTGACCATTCACAGCTAGGCACTAGTATACAATGGATGGCATCATGAATGAAGCCATCCATGTATACAACTGTCATGTGACCTGCTGTGATTGGTCACAGCAGGTCACATGGTACCAGCAACGGGAGCCGGTTCTCGGATCTGTCATTGGCCGTGTCTGAGGTGCACGGCCGCCGACAGATCGCACTGCTGCGCCGCTCTGCACTAGCGCAAACGGCGCATGTGCGGGAGCACGCCAAATGGCGTGCACCCGGAATGGAGGAGCACATCTGAAGCCGCCAAACGGCCATTGGCCGGGCGGCTAATGGTTAAGGCTTGCCATACATTATACAATTTTTTTATTCAATTTCCTTTACATTTACCTTCAACTATGTAGTGCAGGGCTTGCCTGATAGCATACAAATTGAAAGTGTTTAGGTTTGATCTCATATTATATAGTTTTGGTAAATCTAAGGGATAATTGTATAAGAAAATTGTGTAATGTATTGCCAGATTTAGTCTCCTAATATTGTACAGTGAGGCACTTCAGAGTATGGATCACAGTTGATAAGGTGCTCGAGAATACCAGAAATCATTGCACCTTGTAAATGTTACATGTGTTACTTTTGCCAAACTCTTAAGTGTTGTCAGTTGTGAAACATTTACACAGTATTTTAGGAGGTCATATGTGGCAACTGTCCAGGAATGAAGAATAAAGAGGAGCAACGGGCTCCCCAAAAAATTAAAAGACAGCAGCTACAAAGACTGTAGCTGATGACTGTTTTAAAATGACACTTACCTGTCCAGGGATCCAGCAATGCCCTCAAATGAGCCAATTTTTCATTCAGCTTCGAGTGCAGACGCTGGCATCTCAGGTTAGGGAAACTGGCAGTGAAGTCTTCCAGCTTCACAGCTGGCTTCCAACTGCAATTGCACTGCACCTTATGAACAGTCCCACAGTCTTTTGGGACCTGTGATGTGTCCCAGAACGCTGCTGGGGGGGAAAGAGGATGGGCCAAACATTGCCACAGTAACCTGACCAGGAGTGGGAGCGGGTACCTGTCAAAACCAGATACCAACCCCCCAAAAAGTGCCAAATGTGGCAGTGGAGGGGGGCGGGGAAACAAGCGGTACTTCCCCTTGGGGTGAAGTTCCACTTTAAATTGTTTGTTACCCTAGCAGTTCATATTCCTGATATGTATCTGTTGTACCATGTACTTACTGTATGTTAAAAAGTGTCTTGTTCTCTCTGTATTTCTTTCTTTGTGTGAAATCCTTGATGATCTAGCCAGTCACCCTGCTTTCCTATTTCAAGCTGACCACACTAGACATGGCAGCCCGTCCATCCCATTGTAGTCAGTTTTCTGGCTGTGCTGGAAGCACAACCTGCCTGTTCTCCAATGGTCAGACTTGTGCTAACATTCTCCTAGATTGTAAGCTCTAATGAGCAGGGCCCTCTGTTTTCTCTTGTACCAAATTATATTGTAACTGTAAAGTCTACCTTCATTTTGTAAAGCGCTGCGCAAACTGTTGGCGCTATATAAACCCTGTATAATAATAATGCCCTTCTGCACAGTCATTCATTGGAAAGACCAGTGTACTGCTGTTTCTCTGCCTCTGCTGACACACCCCCTGCAGGCTCCACTCACACTTTTCCAAACCCCTTATGCAGCTGTGAACAGAGATAATGTGATCAAATTTTAGAAAAAGAAAAAAAGAGGGCATCAGCATTTGGATCTACAAAACTGCATATAGGTAATAAACCATCAACAATTTGTGTGTACTGTTATGTACATTTAAAATATAAACATAATTTATATATATTTATACACACACTGCTCAAAAAAAATGAAAGGTACACTTTGAAAACACATCAGATCTCAATGGGGATAATCATGCTGGATATCAATAATGATATGGACTGGGTAATGTGTTAGGAAAGTAAGGATGGAAAATGATCAACCTACAGAGGACTGAATTCAAAGACACCCCATAGATGAAAAAATGATGCAGCAGGCTAGTCCATTTTGCCAAAATTTCATTGCAGCAACTCAAAGTGGTACTCAGTAGTTTGTATGGCCCCACATGCTTGTATGCATGCCTGACAATGCTCCTAATGAGATGACGGATGGTGTCCTGGGGTATT